>NC_077248.1:9437164-9749436 GCF_947179165.1 Solanum dulcamara | reverse complement strand
GGGGGGGGGGGGTTCCCCCCAAATTTCAAATCCGATTTTCCTTGATTTCTAGTCTGTATCTTGACCAATTTTTATGGTTTTTCAACCACAAACTCCTTTTAATGAGTAGGACATGTTTTTCAAATGAAATTTCAAATTTGCCCTTTTTGAATTTTAAGCGGTTTTAAAAGATTTTGCCTCCGATGCTAAAACCTAGCAATATGGGTATCATTAGTTTCCTTTTGATGTAATCTTGTCGTTCTTGATAGTGGGTAATCATTTCGGAGTCGGTATTCATGGGTTGAACTTCAGTTAGAGCGGTTCGTGCAAAGTTTTTGACATTCGAGGTAGGTTTACCTGTTCTTCTTTAATACTGGATGGTTAATTAGTCATTCGTATGTTAGACTTTGGAATGGGATTGTATCATGATTTGAGATAATAAATTTTATTAAAATACCCGTGTAGGGGATTATTTATATTGTGATGCCCGTGGGGGGAGGGGGACTTATTTACTATCTTATCTGCTTTGAGAGTATGTAATTCATGATTTAACTCTGAGAGAGGCGTGAAGAGACTATTTGACTTACAATGCCCGCCTGATGGGATACTTGAGCACTTAAACATTTTTGAAAAAGAGTAAGCATTTGTTTCAATGCATTTCGTTCCTATTAATATCTATTGAGGGTGAATATCATGTTTAGGTTGAGTTTTGAGAACTTTGAACCTTGTATTATGTGTTGAGCTGAATATTATCTCCATTTCATATGTGTTGTGATGCATTTATCCTCATTCATTATATCATTGATCTTGGGAAATTAAGAACTAAAAAATTCTTTTTGAGAAAGAAAATGTGACACATTTTTATATCCTTCACCACAAGCTAGGTGGCAAGTTGATGAGATTTTGAGATTGTGATTTGTTATATAGACTGCGAGTCCCCTATGGGTCCTTGTCTGGAAGCCTTAGCTTGACAGGTATATACGACATGTTGTGTGACAGCCTTGATTCCACCGTACCACCACATCATTTCATTATCATACTGCATTGCATTACATTGCTATTTGTACTACTTGACTTATCTGATTAATTGTGATAATAATCTATCCTTACTTTAATCGCTTCGTTCTATATAAATTGGCGTCGATGCCAAAATGAGATTTTTTGTATGCAGGTGGAAGCGTTCTGTAGTTTATTTCATAGGTTTGACTAATTTCTTATACTCAGTCGGCTAAACCTACTGAGTACATGTGGATTGTACTCACCCCTATTTCTGTGTCCCTTTTTGATGCAGATCTCAGTCAAGGCGTTCCGCGTGATAGCTGATCTTCTAGCGGGTTTCGTAGCTTCAAATTAGTGATGAGGTCCCGAGGTCTGAATCGCAACTAGTTCTATCTTTTATTTCTGAGTCTTTAGTACTATTCAAGATTTATGTTATATATTCGTATTCAAACTTTGTATTAAATGCTCTTTATACTTATGACATCAGGTTTTGAGATAATTTCTTCGTTATCTTCCTTTTCGTTTATATTGTGGCCTGACTTTCCCTTGAGGAGTCTCTTATAAATTAGACTTACACATCAGGTTGGGTATTGAGATGTGTGCCATCATAACCTCGAATTTCGGATCGTGACACCAAGGGTCAACAAAGAACTTTTCACCATAACAAGATTAAGTACAAAGATGAATAATAAATAATACTCCCTCCATTTCATATTAAGTGAATTTCTGAGGGATTTTTCATTGTTCAAAATAATTGAATTATTCAAAATTCAAGATAGATGTTTGAAATTTTTTTCATATTTGTCCTTTCATTTATTAAAGTTTTATATTTTCTAGGAGATAAATTACACTACTTGCAAAGTTATATTTATGATTTTACAAAGGGCAATAGTGGAAAGTATGGTTCAAATTATGTCCTTGAATGTTTCTCTTAATATGTGTGCATTGCCTCACAAATTCACTAAATATACAATAGTGGAAAGTATGGTTCAAATTATGTCCTTGAATGTTTCTTTTAATATGTGTGCATTGCCTCACAAATTCACTAAATATGGAATGGAGGGAGTAAGAATTTATTCTTGAATGAACTCATAGTTGATAGTACTTGATATGATTCTCTCTCTTTCTCTTGCGTTACACTAAAATCATCCTATGATTATATATACATGAGAAGAATTCTTCTTTAAAGCCGTAGAGCTCCTTAGATTTTGTCAAATTTAGAAAGATCTCAACTTTGTCTAGTCCCTTTACTGTATTCTTTGCCTTCTAATTTTTTTTTGAAAAAAAGAAGTAAAAGAAACCTTCTTTATGTTTAACCATTCCATTAAGTAGGAATCTTACACCTAAAGGTAAGTTAGGAAATAATTTAAGCGGAATGACCTCAGAGACTTTTGTATTTGACTCCATTTGTCACCTGAATCTTTCTACTCATGATTTTGCCAAGTGAACACTTAAAGTTATTAAAACGCGTTCTTTTAACCCCCTTTGACCATGAGTGTCTCTCAATCGCGCTGATGTGGATAACACATCACTATCCACATAAAAAACAATTGCCACATGGATAAAAATATCCACATCATTTTTATCATTACAAATACTACTTTCTAAAAAAAAATCTCAAATTCATCTCCAAAATTAGCTTTTTGAAACAGATTCGCCGAAAAAAATATCTCTCCGGCAACTTTATTCAAAGTTAATCACCGCCGACGAATTAGTTGGGTGAAACTGAATTGGAGTAAAATTTTATCTTCCTTTTCTTTCTTGATTTTTTTAATTAACTAGAATAAATCTTAATCTTTCCCAGACTTTCTTTTTTTTCTCTTCTAAACCTTTTTATCTATTTGCTATTTAAATCTTGTTTTCTCTCTTCTTTGTTTCTTTTTCCTTTTTTTTCTCTTGTAAATCTTTTGTGTTAGAAGAGAAAAATAGAGAAACAAAGTAGATGATAGAAAGAGGTTGGAGAAAGATAAGAATTGAAGAAGAAGTGGGGGAGCGAAGAGGGTGGGGGGCCATGGCCGCGGCGGCAACGAGGAAGAAGAAGAGGAACGGTAAATGGGAATGAAAAGATTGAGAACTTTTCTTTTTTCTTTTTATTAAATATTATATTTTTGCTTTTAATTTTAATATTTTTTAATTAAAATTTTATCTCCACTTGCTTTAAAACGCGCGTAATCATGCATTTCATCCAATTCAGCAAATAAACACCACATAAGTTTGTTCAATGGTAAGAGGAGTTTAAAAAAATGCATTTTAATAACTTTAAATATTCACTTGGCAAAATCGTGAGTAGAAAGGTTCACATGACAAATAGAGTCAAGTAAAAGAATCTCCCAAGTCATTCCGCCAATAATTTAACAAAGAACATGCGAAAATTAAGACATAATTTGATAAGTTGCATATGAGGGTACATTTACACATTCTCCTAGGGAAGATAAATTATAATATCGTAATTATCTGCACTCTTATCTACCTAATTTTGAGATTTCTTTATTAGATATATATTTTTACTGTTGCGAGTTAATAAATCCTCTTCCATTATTATGCGCAAGCTTTCTAGATATGGTTATTCATTTCATTTTGCTTTCACGTTTTAAATGAGCGAATTGAATTGTTAGACGAGTTAAAATGAATTGAGTTAATGGACAGATGAAGTGACCCATCCAAGAGCAACTTTGACGGAATGGGTTGGAAAAAAAGCTGGTCAATACTCAATTCTTCCCATTCTTATTAAATTTAATTTCATAGTTTATTCTTTTATAACATTTTAAGTATCCTATTAAAATTACCCCTTTTTATTATGGTTGTATAAAATGTATCAAATAAAAATATTTTTTTGAAAATATTTTGACAAGATTTTATGTGTCAATTTGAGCTACATATTGACCCAAGTTATAAATGGACTGAAACGAACGGGCCAAATGAACTAAGAATGACCCCCTTACCCTCCCCCCTCCCCTTCCAAAAAAAAAAACATTAGCGAACTGAGTGAATCATATTTTTATGGGCTAATTTTATCATTTTTACTTGACACTTGATTTATAATGAGAAATTTTCATATATATCTATACTTTGGATCATAATTATGAATAGTATTTGTAATTATCCTATTTACAATCCATAGCAACAATATTAGAGAGGAGAAATGTGAGATAGATTGAGAGAGATAGAGAAGAGAGGTGAGCAAGTTGTGTCTCACTACGTAGATACACATATACACAATCTTCTGTCTCCCAAATCTTCGCCTCTTTTTTTTCCTCTCTCAATCTCGTACATAGATACACATATTAACGTTGAAACTGAAACATAGATACACATTGTATCACCTCTAAAAAAAATACATAGTTACAGTATGTATCATTTTTTTGATACACAAATGAAAAAAAGTTGATATAGTGTTTGAATATTGTATCACCCCTAAAATACGTACGCAGATAGAACTTTTTATGATAATAACTGAATCAATTTTTATATGATATATAGATACAATTAGTTATATTAATATGTATCAATCGAATAATATACAATTTGATAATAGGTGTATCAATTTTTCAGATACACAAATATAATTTTTCGATACATAGATACAATTAGTTGTATCAATTTAAGAAGAAGAGAGAAGATTTAAACATTGAGCAACAAATCAAGAACCCAAAATGAAAAAACTCAATATATTGACATTAATCTAATAAAATCAACTATGAGCAGCCACATATGAAGACCAAGAATTACAGGCTTACATAAAATAAAATTCAAGTAAACTTTAATGGGGTGTTGTATTAATAAAAGAAACATAGAGGATAAAGAAGAAGGATTCACGAGGGAGAGAAAGAGGGCGAAAAGGAAACGTGAGAGGAGAGAGGAGAGTGGCGAGCAGGAGAAGAGAGATTCGCTATAAAATTCTAAAATATAGTTATGTTAGATAATTTAAATGTACCACTAGATTATGTTATATAGTAGCTATGTTTTCTTAGTTATGTAGTTTTTTCATTTATTATTAGGGAAATGAACATTGTGTGGTTGCCAAAATGACTCAACTAAGTTGACTGTATGACTCGAAATACACTTTTAAGTCCACAATAAAGACAAGTTATAACCAAGAAAATGGACCGCCAAGTTGAAGGTTTTCCGATCAAAAGAGTTGTGAAGGAGATAAAATTTGGTAATGGAGCTTTAAAACTCACTAGTGAAGGAGACAGCGCTTCGCGCGGTTCTATATATATGATTGATATTGTTGTAAACTTTTTAAATATAAATATATTATTAGAAATAGAATTTAGATAGTGTATAAAAATAGTAGTTCAATCAAGAAGATATCTATAAAACCAAACGGAGAGATATTTTTTTCATGTCTTGGTGGATATATGTGGATATATAAGCTGATTTAGCATCATTTTTTAAAGCAAAAAATAAAGTTCAATAAAATCCGATTTAAACAAATATGAAGGACTTTGAATAAACCATAATAGAGTCCAAATAAATGCACTATAAAACGAACCTACGGTGTAAACTGCAATATAGCCTTAATAGGAATTTTGTAAGCTATAGACTCGTGTTGATGCTCATCAGCTTCTATCTTGATATGTAATTCAAAGATAAATGGAACTGAAAAATAGAGAAAAACAAAAAGGAAATTTAATTGAAACAATATAAAGATAGTAAAAAAAAAAATGAATTGATTGAAAATCTTCTTCGAATAGACAATCATATTGAGAAAATCTGTGAGAGATGGGTAAAACGGCTTCAAATTAGTGTATAATTTGGCCCAATTACAAATATTTGTTCAACGAACAAAGATGATAAAAACTCAAAATATCATCTGTATATATCACTATAACTCTTTAACCAATGGAAAGTAATGAAATTAAAATTAAACACTTAGAAATATCTAACAGAACCAAGCCACAAAAATGACGTAGAATTAGTGTTACGCAAGGTCAAGGGTTCATCCTAATTTTCTTTGATGGAAAATTACAATATTTACATATGATTCATATTTTGAACTGACAGTGAAAATTTTAACTCCGCCACTGCAGCGTATCTGATCTCTTATCTAATTAGTTTTGTTCATTTTAGAATTATAGATAAGCTCTTTTGTTGTGTCTGTCGATTTTTTAGTTCATTTAATTCAATTTACTAAGTCAATCGTTTGTAAAAAAGACAAATGATGAATAAATCAAATAAGTTTAGTTTAATGTATATTTTTTTAGAATCGAATTGAAAAAAGTAAGAAAGAAATACTATAAAATTAAAAAAAAAGTCAATTAAATAGACTTTGTTAAAAGAATATTCACGACTTTTAAATTTCGTCATTCAATTAATTTTAATTTACTTTATTTTATATATTATTTTTTTAACTCAATTCAAATTTACTAATAATTCATTATTTTTAAAAGAGTTTCTACGAGTTAGCACATGGAATAGAGTTATGTAGAAGCAAAATGAACAATATAAATAAAAAGAATAAAACACAAATTGTCAAAAATGTGTCTAATAAATTTAAACAAAGACAAATTGAAAAAAAGAAATTAACATAGAGAGAAAAACAATGAAAAACAAAAATAATAAAGTTTTACATTGGACCAAAAAACAATGAACCTTTCATTGGATTGGAATTCCGAATCCAAAACTTGAGCCCATTCTCGGTCTTTCCCGAAGCACAAAAAAAATACAAATATATTGCATGCTATGTGATTCAAAGTCAAACCATTTTGGTCAACAATGACCACCTTAGCCACTGATCCACGCCTCTTTTTAGTTTTAAAATGGTTTATTTTAATATATATACTTATAAAAACAGAAATTGACCTTATATAAACAATGCAATTTTTTGTCAAGGGTGTTCGGGTGAATCCCCTGAACTACACGCAGCTCCGCCCCTACATACACTATGCATATGAAGTGTATAATATACGTATATATAAAATGTGTGAACAATCAATGTAGTTGAAAAAAAGACGTTGATAGGCACTTTTTAATTAAAATGACCGAAATGTCCTCAAAACTATTTTTAAAAATATAAGAGATAAGTGTTAAAAATATACATAAACTATCCTTTTTTTTAGATTCATACCTAAAATATTCGAAGTGTGAATTTCATACCTAAATTATCACTTATTAGTTTGAGAAACACACCTCAGTGGTGTGTGTAATACACTCTTTTTATTTTTTTTTGCAAAAATCTTGGTACATGGCATTCCACTTGGTATGAGAGTCGAATAAAAATGAGAGGTGTATTTTTCAAACTAATAAGTGATAGTTTAGGTATGAAACTCACGCTCTCAATAGTTTATGTATGAAACTCACGCTCTCAATAGTTTAGGTATGAAACTCAAAAAGGGAGAATAACTTAGAAAGATTAATTAAATATTATGTTATTATGTTATTATGTTTTAAAAAGATTATTTTGGAGATTACAATAAATATCAAAGATATAATCGTAAAAGCTTTGACCAAACAAAAAATACTTATAAGCCGTTAAAAATTATAACTTACAATTAATTTTGACTTATAAACACTTTTATATTTACTAGACAGATAAAATAAGTCAAAAAATACTCATAAGCTAGTACTAGTAGTTTGTAAGCTTTAACAAACAACCTCTAAGTTACGCTGTGTTTTCATCAATCAGCTTTTGTCAGTTTTTTTTGGTGATTTTTTGTCAGTTTTTAAAAATACCTCATGTACACCACCAAACACATATTTTAGCGATTTATTTCAAAATAACACTACCAAGCGGATTACTATTTAACCAAGAAAAAAAAAAACTACATGCAAATATGTTTTATATATATAGCTTCAGTAGAAAAATGTATGTTTAGTTCAAAAATTTAGTCATTTTCAAGGAACTTGATAAATTTCTTATAATAATTTTTTGAAAAAATTATTAAATTACGCATTTTATATTTCAATATTTTCAACTATTCCTTATCATTTGCAAAAATTTCAAAAATTCCTCTTCTGATACAGAAGAATGATGCTGATACATCGCGATTTGATACATAAGTCCTTTTCATGATACATCGCTAGTTGACACAAACCAAACATTGTAATATCAGTAAAACATAAATTTTACTGCTATTTTTGTTGTGTTCATGATATATTAGGTGTTATAAGCTGATTCATAAGTTTTATTGATATTACAATGTTTGGTTTGTGTCAACTAGCGATGTATCATGAAAAGGACTTATGTATCAAATCGCGATGTATCAGCGTCATTCGTATGTATCAGAAATCTGGAAAAAAAAGGGAATTCGGGTAATTACCAAAAAAGTCGGGATAAATTGTAATTGGACTTTTTCACTATGTGAGTTAAGTAAAATACCCTAATTTTTTTCGTATATTTTAAGGAGATGTCAAATAATTAATATTTCCTAGTCATAATATAATTAAATAATGATAAAAAAAAGAACTATTTAATTAAATGGGCTACTTATCAATGTAAAAACCTCTTTTGCAATTAATAATCCTGCAAGTTTTAGTAAAAATAGCTCGGATGGCAAGCTTTTGGACCATTTATTAATATTTAAACACCATTTGAAATGTAATTGTGAAATAGAAAATTTTAAGATGGAAATAACATCAGGACATAAATATCTCTAATTAAAATGCGGAACAATTTTAGTATATGGTGCTGGAGTTCGAAACTTTGAGAAGTGAAAGTTTACAAATGTGTTACAATTCCATCATTTGCCGGAGTTTCAAACTGAATAATTCATGAAGTTCAAATCATTATGAGCGTAAACTCCAGGAATGATTCATAGAGTTCAATCTTTTATAATTATGCGTGAAAATATGATGTTTTAAATACTGTTAACAATTTATAGTTCGAACATTTATTAGTTGAAATTCAAAGAATGATTTATGAAGTTCAATCTGATAAATATTCAAACTTCAATACATGTCTTCTCTAGTTTTTTCCTTTTTTAACTATGAGTATTTTTGTTAAAATCTCATTTTTACATAATTTTTTTTTATTTAAATACTAAAGAGTTTTGAAATGTTGGCTAAAACTTAATTATCGGTACAAAAAATGTTTTTTTTTTCTAATTTCTTCCCAAAGCTTTCTCTTTATTCCTAAATTAGTTCCTTTTTTAGATGGTAAAATAAAAGGAAACCAAATTTTCCATATCTTTTAGACTTCTTATAAATGATCTAATAACAGCCTCAACTTCTCCTTATCCACCAGGAGTGTACACCAACAACATTCAGAAAGTGATAATTACATCTATGGAGGAAAAAACATCTTAAAATCTAACCTCATATTAAAGTGATTGCCACACAAAATTTGTTGTTACTCAATCTAGTCACTCATCCAAGCAAGAAAAAAAAAATGAAAATTTTAAAATAAAAAAAAAAGCCCATGCCAACAACAAGTCACATTCATATCTCCCGCTTAGATAACCAATCCTCAATTTGTGGCCACTGAGTAAAGGTAAGCCAAATCCACATAATTTTGTTACACTTATTTCCCATACACTCCTTACAACAACTACTACTATAAAGCCTATCTCTTCCCATACTTTTTTTTTCATCAACAAAATTTTGAATTTTTCAAGGCAAATCAAGAAAGCTCTTTTCATCAAGTTCTTTTAGTCATCAAGAATGGCTGCCTCAGTGTCAACCATTGGAGCTGCCAGCAAAGCACCCGTATGTTTTTTTTTTCTCATCAAATTTTTCTACGCATGTCAATTTGTTTACTGTATTATCATGTCTTTTAGTTCAATATAGTTCAAGATTCTTTATTTATCTTGCTTGAGTGTCAAAGTATGTATGATTAAAGAAGAATTAGGTGTGGAAATAGTAGCTAATCATGTTAATATTTTTGGGTAATAACTAGAATTAAGACTTTTTTGGTGAGTTCTTTGATGGGGATATTGAATTTTGTGGAGAATTGGACCAAAAAGAAAAAAACTTGATGGATAAATTGGGAGTGTTTGTATTTTTACATGAAACTTGGGATATCAGAGGAGGATCTACTTGGGCTATGGTTATAGATAGAACAAGAATTTGGTACTAGAAGCCATATATGGTTTACCTTCTTCATGGGAATCTTAGTCGCTCACTTTGCAGAGAGTTTAATTTCCCACCTTATAATTCCCTTCCCATTTCCCCTGCTCCTGCCGCCCCCAATTTATAAATAAAGATGGTTTAAATTCTTCAACATTTTACTATTTCCTCTATGTTATTGATATGCCACTCTTTTTTCTGATAATCTGTTTAAAAAAGAATTCTTGACATTTTTTTATATTGGGAAAACATTAACTTTAAATATCTCATTTTACCCCTCATATCTGAATAATCATAGGTAGAGACAGAATTTGAAGTTTATGAGTTCAAGATCTAGCATGTTCAATTTACCAGGTTCTAAATTAGTAGTTTGTACATATAAAATGAATTTCTTAAGATATATTCAATAGTTGGACCAAAGTTATTTTGTTCAACCAAACCCGTAACTTGGTCTCTAGCTCCACCCAGACAGCCCTAAAAATGTCATGACATGCTTAGATAACAAGTTTTAAGGGTACTTGTAGTATGTGTCAGTAGTCTTCATTTCTTTCTCAAAACTTTTCATCTAGTCAAATATGTCATGTAAAATGAAATGGAGGGAATATGTTTCTTAGATTTTACTAAGGAAACATTCTTGGTGCAGTTGAGTTTGAACAATTCAGTTACTGGAACTTCAGTTCCAAGCACAGCCTTCTTTGGAAAATCCTTGAAGAAAGTGTATGGAAAAGGTGTTTCCAACCCCAAGGTTTCCAACAGGAACTTGAGGATTGTAGCTGAAGAAAAAGAAATAGACGAGAAGAAACAGACCGACGGAGACAGATGGAAGGGTCTTGTTATGGATGCGTCCGATGACCAACAGGACATTGCAAGGGGTAAGGGAATGGTTGACAGTCTTTTCCAGGCTCCTACCGGTACTGGTACTCACCACGCCATTATGAATTCCTACGAGTACCTCAGCCAGGGTCTTAAACAGTAAGTCACTCTCTCTGGAAAGAACATTGCTTTCTGATTCTTCAAGTTTTGATTGTTGATGAAAATTTTCACCTGTTTTTGTAGGTACAACATGGACAACAAGTTGGATGGATTCTACATCGCCCCTTCTTTCATGGACAAGCTTGTTGTCCACATCACCAAGAACTTCTTGAAATTGCCCAACATCAAGGTCTGTGTCTGAATATTCGGGCTAACATGAGCCTTCTTTTGTGGTTAAAAAATATTGAATCTTTTGTATGGTTCGTATAGGTTCCACTCATCTTGGGTGTCTGGGGAGGCAAAGGTCAAGGAAAATCATTCCAATGTGAGCTTGTCTTCAGAAAGATGGGAATCAAGTGAGTATTTCGTATATAAGCACTTGATGCTTATCAGCTGTATTTAATTAGTGAAGTCCAACGGGCTCTTACTTTGGTTAGTCGGTAAAAACTTGCAGCCCCATTATGATGAGTGCTGGAGAATTGGAAAGTGGAAATGCAGGAGAGCCAGCAAAATTGATTAGGCAAAGGTACAGAGAGGCAGCTGAAATCATCAGGAAAGGAAACATGTGTTGTCTCTTCATCAATGATCTTGATGCAGGAGCTGGTAGAATGGGTGGAACTACCCAATACACCGTCAACAACCAGATGGTGAATGCCACCCTCATGAACATTGCTGACAACCCAACAAATGTCCAGCTCCCCGGTATGTACAACAAGCAAGAGAATGCCAGGGTCCCCATTATTTGCACTGGTAACGACTTCTCCACATTGTATGCTCCTCTTATCCGTGATGGTCGTATGGAGAAGTTCTACTGGGCACCAACTAGGGAGGATAGAATTGGTGTCTGCAAGGGTATTTTCAGAACTGACAACGTGCCTGAAGAAGCTGTTGTAAAGATTGTCGATTCCTTCCCTGGACAATCTATTGGTACAGACACTCAAGAATTCAAAATGAGATTTCTTTATTAGTCCTTTTGTTGACAACTGATGTATATCTTCTTGTTCTGATAACAGATTTCTTCGGTGCTCTGAGGGCACGAGTATATGACGATGAAGTGAGGAAATGGGTTTCAGGCACTGGAATTGAAGCCATTGGGGAAAAACTTTTGAACTCTAGAGATGGACCCCCAACTTTTGAGCAACCAAAAATGACCCTTGAGAAGCTCCTTGAGTATGGTAACATGCTTGTTCAAGAGCAAGAGAATGTGAAGAGAGTTCAGTTGGCTGAAACCTATCTTAAGGAGGCAGCACTCGGAGATGCTAACGCGGATGCCATCAACACTGGAACCTTCTAAGAACCTTCACCAATCTCAAAGTCTAAACAAGAGGTTGGATTTTGTATTTCAAAAGCTTTTATATTAACATTTAAGATCAGAGAAAAAAAATCATTCTAATAAGTTTTCATTATTGTGTGGATGCAGGGGGAAAAAGCACTACCTGGTAATCATCCTGTTGCTTGAAGTCTCTATTGATTCAACATCCAGGAGTGATGATATATTTTATTTCTTCAACTTTTTTGATGCAATTTGTGAGGGTAGCTATAGAATGTGACTGAACTGTTTAATATTATGTAAATCAGTTGTGTTCCAGTGTTAAGGGAATACAAACTCCAAATAATCTTTTGTTTTCAGTTTTTGTCATTCTTCTGTAAGCAACTTCTTGATTTGGAATTTCAATATTTGCTTTGTAAATGACTCCCTCTGTACTCAAATGGCTATGATCTGCAAATTAAGTAAAACCAATATCTATGTTGCTCGGTGCATATCTAGAGGTCGGATTCTTCATCAATTAAAGATTTCGATGCAAACGACTTTTCTGAGGCAAAGATTTCTGTTGTGATGGTCTGGTAATTTGTGAAGAATCATTTAACAAACCATTTGCTTGGAAATCCCCTAATACAATCAAACAGTGACGATTTGGTTAATTTTGTTGGTTTAATATTGAGTTTGGTAAACCAATTCAGAAATCTGTAATGCATTTCTTAGTTAAGTAAATTTTCTTCTTTAGCTTTTAGATAGTTTTAGTCGACTAAACTTTTGATAATTATGCCGAGTTGTGGTGATTATTAATCCTTTATACGGTTATACGTAGTTTTTTATACGGTCACTCAATCTTTTATGTTTCATTATGGCAATATTAGCAATCCTTTGAAGGGCTGCTTGTAACCCTTTATATTATCACTATTCATATTGTGCCTCATTATTGAAAATTAGTAATTCTTTGTACGGCTATTCGTAATCCTTTAACATTCATGTTATGTCTCATGAAAAAATTAGTAACTCTTGAGTACCTCCTCATAGCTAGTCCTTCTCGGGGAAGCCAAAACAATATTTAAAACTTCTTTGTGAAATTAATCAGGAACAAAGTATATATCAATAAACTCTGCTAATTATAACAATTAGTTTCCTATGAAATAAGAACATTATAATTAACACAAAGAAGAAGAAAAAAAAGACAAAATAACTCATAAAGTAAACGAGATTTTCTGACATCATCTTATAAATTTAAACGAGAATGTCAGTAACAAATTAATTTCTGAATTGCTTTAGCAAACTCAATATTAAACTAACAAAATTCATCAAATCGCCACTTTCTGATTTTGTAGGAGATTTTATAATAGGTGGTTCAGTAAATGATTCTTCACATGTATCCGGACCACTCATAACAGCAGTAGCAGAACTTCTTGCCGAAAAAAAATCATTTGCATCGAAACTTTTAATTGCTGCTGTAGCATCTTCTATCGCCCCATCATAATTTTCCACACAAATTTGAAGGCATTCCTTGAAAACAGGTTCTTTTGCTTCCTTTAGTAGACTTACAACTTCATTGTAAATATTTGTTGCTTTTGTTAAACACTGTTGGAGCAGAATACGTACCAAACCTTTTTTATCAGCAGAAGAGCTTTTAGGGTCTGCTCTAAGAGAGTCGGTGCATACTTTGAAGTAACTAGACGTTCGACAAACATCATCTATCAAATCCCCCAAGGAGAAAGTTAGAAGAGAGAAAGAGATAAAAAAAGATAACTATTAATGTTTTCATGGAATTCATCTTCGTATGATATATCTTCTGAGTCGTGATGCATGATGGTTCTTATAGCTAACATATAATATTCATATTTATTTCTTTTCCGTAACAGATCATGTAGATATTACTGTATCGAGATTGTGATAATCATATTTAAAACTAGTAATTAATAATACTATCTTTTAATTTAGGTATAGAATAATCTTATATTAATTCACTCCAATATGATTTTCAATCATTTTTTTCCTTAATATGCTGAGCAATATTTGATACAACATAACTGTGGAAAAGGAAGTGCAAGTAATGTAATTTATTACCAATTGTGTTTTGTTAAAGGGGAAAAAATAAGAAATCTCCCATATTTCGGTCACTCATATTTATTTTTGGAAAAATATCCCAAAAAGAAAGAGTGATGCTCATTATGAAGCAAAAAGTCACAAACAAACAAATTGACTATTGAATTGGCATTATAACCGAATAATTCATTATGTCCATTTAACTCAAGAATTTGAATTCATGGTTAATTCAAATGGACCTTTTAATAAAAAGATAAGTGTTAAAAACATATTAAAATTATCACATTTTTTTGTGTTTCATACGTAAACTATTGAAAGTGATAGTTTCATACATAAACTATCACTTATTAGTTTGAAGTGTGATGTGACAATCTTTTTAAAAATAAAAGAGAGAGTGTAATACACACACCATATTGAAAGTGTAATAAAAGAGAGTGATGCATTTCTCAAACTAATAAATGATAATTTAGATATGAAACTCATACTCTTAACAGTTTAGATATGAAACTCAAAAAAATGTGATAATTCAAATGTATTTTTGGCACTTATCTATTTAATAAATGAAAGAAAGGCTAACCAGTACAAGGATATGTCAATGATTAATATCTTATTTTTGAGATATTAAGATTGTTTTCTTCTTTTCCTATAAAATGTAATAGATATGAAATTTTAAATTTAATTTTTATCAGTTATTCATTTAATTTCATCATTTTTACAAAAGAGTTTAACTTTGGTGCATTGTCAGTGCACAAGTTTTTTACACTATCAGATAATTTTAAAAATAATTATCATAATTTTTTCAAGTAGTATTTACACTTTTTCAAAAAAAATTATAATTCTAAGTTTAGAAAAATATTTAATGTGTGAATCCTAATTATACCTTAATCCAAATTCTTTCTTAGTTTTTATACTATTTCCTTTCCTAGTCCACCACATTATCTTTCTCTTTATCGTAGATATTGTTATGACATCCACAAAATGACGATGTTGCAGTTTTTCTCTTTTCTTCTTTTTATTCCTTCCGTTTTCTTAAATTATTATGTTCATCTTCCATTTTTTATTTACAAAAATTTAATTCATGACATTTACATTTATAATAATAATTATAATATAATGTGTAAGCAGAAGATTTGAAAGAAATGAAAGATGTAGGGAATTATTCAACATATTTTCTGTATTTTATGAGAAATACAACAATAGAAAAATGAAACGAACACTTCAAAAAACACTTAATTTTATGAGACTATACCAACAAATCCTAGAAACAATAAACAAAACAAAAACTAATCTAAAAAAATTAGCTTTGATTATAGATATAAAAAAAGAATTGAAAAAAATGCAATTGTTATGGATTAAAAGAAGGATGCACAAAAGACTGACTGAAGGAGAAAGAAATGGGTATGTATGCTTGTAGAATAATTAAGGAGAAAGATACGCAGATGGTGAGGAGGATAGAAGGTGAAGCAAATTAAGAGAGAGAGAGAGATATAGAAGAAAAAGAAAAAATATAATTGTGTTTAATCTTTTTATAAATAAATTAAAAATATTTGATAATCTATAATAGCAGGTCATTATTACCTGATAGTGTAAAAAATCAATATACTGACAATGCATCAAAATTAAGCTCTTTACAAAATCAATATATATATATATATCTATATCTTTTCCGTAACTCCCCATTTTAAAGATTCTTTTAATAAAATTCTTTCTTTATCGTGGTTTTTCGTCATTTTTTTGGAGTTAATCAAATTAATATAATAACATGTGTCAAAATATTCAAATTAAGGAATATTATTTTGGGATTAATTTTCATTGACTATCCATTTAATTCTATTGCTTTTCATATTTTAAAATTATTATATTTTTTCATACAAATAACCAAAATCAATCTCTCTCTTTCATAACGGCCCAGTATTTTAGATTTTCTTTACTTTTCTTTGTCGTGGTTTTTCGTCAAAACTATTTCTCTTTTTGGGGCTATCAAATTAGTATAACAACACGCGTCTTAAAAAATTTCAGAATTAAAAGTATATAATGAATATATAATATGATATCTTCAAAATTCTGAATATTTAACTATCGGTAGTATGAAACCAGGTAATATAAAATGGTCTTAAGTTTTTTATATGTATGAAATTAGTATACTAAATATGGAAATTAGTATAAAAACTGATCTTTACCATATTGTATATTTTATTAACTGTTTTAGTTTATGAAGTGTGTACAAATTGGTATCACTGGATTCAGATATTCAATTTAGGGGATATATTGAATGAAAATCGATTTATAAAGTGATTTTTTTATACGTCATATTTATATAAAATGTGTAATGACTATGAAAATTGGTATTAAAATTGGTGCTCATCAAATTTTATATGTTATTAATTAATTCATTATATGAAATGAATATATATCTATGAATTGTGATATTCAATTTGTATACACATTGCATATACTAAAACAGTTAAACCATATAAAATTTGGTGAATATCAATTTTCATATCAAATTTACTTGGTTGCAGTGAATTTTGGATTTCAGTAGTTAAGCTTGTGCATCTAAACATGTCATTTGCACTTTTTCCCGTATTTTGATTTGGTCTTTAATTATTTTTAATCTTTAGGGCAAATAAATTCTTTTTCGTGTGCATAAGTTTATCTTTTCGCATCAGAATATCTTTCAAGTTATATTGTTCTTGAAGAATTTGTATCTCACTAGACATAAATTCAATTTTCTAGAGTTAAAAATTTAAAATCAGATCGTTTGAAGGACAAATCGTGGAATTCTTTACCAACTTCAAAGAAAATTATTTCAAATCCGTATTAATCTTACCTGAAAAGCGGAGTTTCACTGGATATTTTTTAACCCAATTTTTTTAAATATTTATTTTGATGAAATTATTTTCTACAGCCTTACTGAAAATCTTTGCCAGACAACTTTTTCATTAGTTTAATTGGTGCTTTTCCGGCGAAGATAACTACTACAACGACATTGGTACGTAATGGGGGTAACGATATTATGTTACATAGGTACGTCCTTGGGCTAACAGTTGAACCAACACACTCAGTTGGGCCTTTTGTCTTTCAGGGGCGCAGGAAGCAGTACTCCAAATTAGTTAATAAATAGGGGAAAATAGTAACTAAAATGATAAATTAAAGCAAAATATAATGGGGAAAAGAAGAGTACAGGTCCTTGCCAGAAAAGAGTTGATGAAAGCAGTTCCGTCAGAAAACACACATCGCTGTTTCTTATTTTTCTGAAACATTTGTACGAAGAAAATTTGATGCAATAATACATATACTTACTATTATTGTAATCTGATAACTAGAAGGAACACAACCCTAATATTGTTTAAGAAAAATCTAAATAATGTGGGATATTGGCGGGAATCCACTTGTCACCATTTATGAAGTGCCTAACTGTGAAATTTGATGCAATATTCGGATCCCTAGTGACGAATGTCCATGTCACACGTCCCTGAGTAATAGCACCTGGTCCTTTATTCCTATATTCCAGATAATATGAACGACGACGAACAATGAATTTATTTGCAGATTCAATCCATTCAATCCATCCTCTAGGATTTATAAAGTGGTCAATGTAACTTTCCATGATCACTGTTCTAGAGAATATACCCCATGGTCGACCTAAAAAGGTGGTGACGTTATCCATTTTCTCCAAATCTTGGGAAGCCTTTATAGTGCAATTTTGAAGCACTATTCCGGTTGCAAATTCCTCTAAATCTCTCTTTTGTGCTGTGATTGTGTTATATTGTTTGGCCAATGGAATGCGTGCTTCAATTAAGCAGTTTTGGAACAACGCCGTTGCATCACCACAAATGAAGTCTATCGTGCCATAAATTTCACAATCACGGTAGAATTGCCGGTTCCTTTTGGAATATAGAGTGTCTTGATACCCATCAAAACGACATCTATAGAAGGAAGCCGAATCTGCTTCTACTCTTAGTGCCACTGCTTGATACTTTCCCGGTCCAGCGTCATTTCTAAAGGTGATGTCTTGGGCTGTGAAGCCACTCCCAAGAACCCCTACAAAGTAAATAAGAACAAAGAACTATAATTCATCAAAATCAATGAAATCCACAAATATATAAAGAGACTTACCCACTGTTGCAGTATCATAGGTTTTATTGCCGCCGACGTAATTTTTATTACCTGTTATTATTGTATTATCCATTCCTTCTCCGATCAGGACTATATTCGCCTTTTTTTTTATCAACTCGAATATATTCCTGATATGTCCCTCGTTTAATCTTGATATAGTATGGTTGGTCACTCTTATTCGGCGCTGCTAGTATTGCTCCAGCTATAGTCTTGAAATCACCGGTCCCGTCTTTTGAAACAACGACGTTAGGTGTTTTAGTGATCAGCTGACTTTGACAACAAACTATAGCTAATAACATAGTTGCAGCAACAAACAACGCAATTATATTCCCTGCATTGAAAAATTCAAAAAATCTGATCAGTTCATGGACATTGCATACAAATAGAATTATTATTTTTATAGTATGAATGAATTACAGCTACAGTCTAGAGATATCAAGGAACGATACCGCAAGACGTATCCGAGATGGCCATCGCGAAGGTGAAGAACAGTTTGGTGCTAACCGAAAAGAACTAAAATTTTGAGTCACTGGAAGGTTGAAGCTTATGGAATACTTGTGTCTATAATTAATTTAAATTTTAAGGAGCTGCGTATATACTTGTGACAAAGGTTTTGTTTAGTGGCATATGTTATAATATTCTTTTTAGTACATAAAAATGTCTTTCATTATCATCTTTAGTTAGTGCAAGATTATTCATTCCATTATATATTTTTAACCTAATTATCACTAATAAGTGGTGCACTAAATCATTCTATTATGTATTTTTAACCTAATTATCACTAATAAATGGTGCACTAAATCATTCTAATATGTATTTTTAACCTAATTATCACTAATAAGTGGTGCACTAAATCATAATGGTGCACTAAATGATAATGATGATAATGATGGCATTCCATGATTTTTTTCATCTTTGAATGATTTTCTCTCCTATAAATAGAGAGGTCTTCTTTGTTTTGAAATGTAAGAAAACATTGAGTGAGTTAAGTTTGTCTAAAAAGAGAGTTCTTATTAGTTGAAGGGGGGTGTTCTTTTTTTGGAGCTTTAAACTCAACTCTTGTCCAGAGTTTGTTGAGTTACATTTTGTGATAAGGCTGTTGTATCCTGAAGGGGACAAGTCAAGAGAACTACTACTAGACCAGTGAAAAAATTTGCTGCAGTGGGCTTGAATCTCCTTAAAGAGAGCGAGATATCCGCGCCTCAACCAAGAAGAGAATTTATTTTCTTCATTTTATTTTTCAATTGTAATTTGTAATCTTGTAATTTCACTAACAGGTTTCATTTCATTCTCTATTTATAATTGAGCTCGTTGCCTTTTGAAACCCCTCATGTCTATACGATTTGTTAATTTACTTCATAACTTTTCATCTTCTTACAGTATCACTCTTTATATTAATAGTAAAGAAAATTTCTTTACTATGCACGTTTCAAATGTTGCACCCATCTGAGAATTGAGTTGTTGGATAATGCAAATAATAGATGAGTCGAAGAGCAAATGTCCAAGCAAAGTACAAATTGAATTCAGTCACTGCATGTTTCCTTATAAGTATGTTTTTGCTAAAGGATAAGTATACATCTATATATATATTAGTAAAAGTCTAGCATGAATACTTCAAATCTATATTACCTATATATAGGTGAATTAATATCATCATACCTTCAAAGGGTTTGTTAATTTGTTGATAGTCACAATTAGGGTTGTACAGGGCAAACCGATAAACCGCACCAACCCGACAAACCGAACCAAACCGGAAAAAAAACCCGACTAGTGGTTTGGTTTGACTTGGTTTGGTGTTTGGAAAAAAAACCCGACCATTATAGGGTTGGTTTGGTTTTAACTAAAAAAAAGTCAAACCGAACCCAAACCAACCCGATTATAGATATACTACTTTTAAATTACGTTATACATAAAAATATTTATTAAAATATAATTTATAAATATTTTTTAAAAATTTTTCATAATTTTTGTTTTCTCTCTTACATTTAGATTTGGACTTGAGAAGCACATCTAAATAATATACAAAGAAAGCTCGTTTTATAAAGTTATATTATAAAGTTAAAACTTCAAACAGTGTTCTGCATCCATCTTATATGTTGATATTTTGTACTAGAACTCTTTTTAAGAAGCACTGCTCTGTGCTTTTTATTAGATACTATGAAAAACCCGAGAAATCCGAAAAAACCCAAAAAACCCGAGAAACCCGAAAAACCCGAGAAAAATTGATATCGAAAACCCGACTTTTATTGGTTTGGTTTGGTTTATATATTTAATAACTCGACACAAATAGTTTGGTTTGGTTTGTAAAAAATCCGAACCAACCCGGTCCATGTACACCCCTAGTCACAATCATGTGGCACAACTTTGATACAAAAGTTGGAGTAAAAGTTCGGGACACCTAGGTACTGTCTATAGTGATGGCAATTCATAAATAAAAAGGTCATGTGAAAATGACAAAGAATATATATATATATATATATATATATATATACACGATTGAGATATGAGAGAACGATGGGTACTGGGTACTGACGCTAATTTGATGGCGTTTAAGACATGGATAGCCGTTATTCATTTGAAAAAAACCTCTTAGAAGTAGTGTTTTTGCTAAAGGGTAAGTGTATAATCTAAACTATACAGAAATGTAGACACAGTACACTAGTTCTGCATAAAATTTAAACTTAA
Organism: Solanum dulcamara; assembly: GCF_947179165.1. Lineage (NCBI taxonomy): Eukaryota > Viridiplantae > Streptophyta > Magnoliopsida > Solanales > Solanaceae > Solanum > Solanum dulcamara. The sequence goes on along the minus strand of NC_077248.1, from coordinate 9,728,357 downwards.
GGTGATGATGTATATTTTGTAAAAATCAGAATAGTAAGTGGATTGATCGGTAAAAAAAAAAGTAAGTGGATAACATTTTATTATATTATATAGTTTTAGCTTTCAACTTCTATAGTCATATTTCAGAAGGAAATCTTAATTAAAATTAATTACTACAACATTGCTAAGGAATTGAAAGTTCAAATTGAACTTTGGTCACGATAACAACCAAGATATAATTTGTTACTTGTTGCTTTCAATTACCTCAATTTGACCCTGATTCTAGTGAAGTGTCTAAACAATACTCAAACCCAAATACTAAATAAAACAATAATAATATTGATCTGTGTATAATTATATAATATGCATTTGTGTCCAGCCGTGAAGAAAACTATTCTTGGTCATATGAAAGTAAAATGCCAAAACTGCTAAAGAAAACTATTGGTTACATGAAAGTAAAATGCCAAAACTAAAAAGAAAAAATACCATAAAATGGACTCTTTTCTTTAGTACTACTACTAGGTCTAAAACAGTCCGTTTTAAGTATCATTTGAGCAATTTTGATCATTTAAGGAGTTGATCCGAATAATATAAAGATAAGGAGATTAGTTTTAATAGACCTTCGACTCAAATCGAGAATATCAAAATCAATTTAAAAGAATTTAAAAAATGGAGTGGAAGGCCATATTGAATAAAATGGAGAAAACTACAATAGCAATAATCAATAATATGATATTAAAAAAAAATTAGACAACAATAACAGCTAAATCGAATAATAAGATACTAAGAGAATTAAGAGTAAATATATATCCCTTCATATCATATCCTTCCCCCTTCCTTTTAATTGTCTTTTTCTAGCTTAGCTACTAATACTACTACTTATTTAGCACTGCTAGGATGATCACAAACGTCACTAGCGGCATAAATTTCGTCGTCATTAGTACCACCACAACCATCATTATTATGAAATATCGCCTTTTTACAGACACCACATTTCAGATCATGTATTATGGAATCAAATTCAAATACTTAATTGTGATATTATTTAACAATTCTACTACTAGATTTTACAAACTTTTTGATGAACTACTTTTGTTATTATTGTTTATACTCCTCCGATTTTTCTAAATAAATAATCAATTAGGAATCTGTTGATTTTCACTAAAAAAAAAAGACTTCTTATTCCATCCATTTTCTTTTAAAATAAAAATCATTGATGGATTGTGGATTTTAAACTTATTTTGTTTAGGAACTTAGAGACTGCCTAATTGGATGTTACATTATATTATACATGATTAAAATATTTGCTTTGTTACATTAATAATTGCATGGACAAGAATATTGGATTCAACCTAAATGAAAACAGATAGCTAGTTGCATACAAGGGTTTGTTTTGTAACTTGAATTAGATATAATTTGTAACTCAAATTAATGGACAAAAGATATCTAATTAATATAGGAGATTGGTGAAAAATGTCATTTTTACAGCTCCTTTTCTGGACAACTAAATGTCATTTTCATTTTATTGGACTTTTCTACAATTTGAACAATTACTTACAGAGTTAATATGCAATTGTGGGAACATTTTAACTTATAGTTTAATTATAGTTTTGCTTCCTAACTATATATATTTTCTTATTTAGAGGGAATCAGCTCGTGAACTCTATGAAATTTTCATTTTGTGAAGGTACAATCTCGTACTTTCTTTATTTCTTTTTAAATGATATTTTAGCTTTTTAAATATTTTCCAAAATAAGTGACTTTTTTAAGATACAAAGAAGATATTATTTCTGTTTTTTCTATAAAAGTTAATCTTATCTAAATGCACCAGTAAATTTTTAAAAAGCTAGATGGAGTAGGAAAAATAAATAAAGAAATTAAATGTTATAAATGACAACAAAGTGTAAACTAAAGCGGATTAAGATTAATCTTATCTTTTGTTTTCGCCCTCGATTTATCATCCTGCAATTATTTCGTATTTAAATTTTTATATTTTGAATTTCTTAATAATTATTTTTGTCTCCATCACTGACGGGGACTGCTCGATGCGCCAAAGTAACTCTAAAATGAAATTGGGATTGGACACTTTATTGGTGGATCTTGGCCTATAAGTCATATTAACCTTTAGCTAGTTGACAACGGATAAAAAGTCTAAGAATTTTTTTAGTACAATTCCATAATCTTTCTCCTTTCTCATCGGGATTGCTTAGATGGTAAGCACCCTACAATTTTAAAGTTGTAGATTTGAGAGAAAAAAGGTGAAAACTCTTAGAAAGTGGTTAAAAAAATGCACGTACCTTATAAGCAAAAATGTCATTATTAAGAAATGAGTGTCAAAAATACACTGAACTATCACATTTTTTTGAGTTTCATATCTAAACTATTGGGAGTGTAAGTTTTATATCTAAACTATCACTTAGTTTGAGAAACACACATTTCTCTTTTATTCCACTCTCATCATGATGTGTGTATTATACTCTCTTTCATTTAGAAAAAATTATCATGTCACACTCCACATGGACAAAACATTTCACCTTAACAAAAATTAAATAAATTATTATGAATTAAATTAAAGATTAAAGTATTACTATGTGACACCCCGGAAATTTTTTCGCAAAGACTCGAATATTTCTTTACATGAGTGTAGACTCGGACCGGAGGACTTGAAATTTTTCACATGAGTTAGGATGAGTTCCTAAGTAATTGAAGAGTGTTAGAGGTGATGTGGGGTCATGAAGGACCCCTAAGACCAAGTCAAGCCAAAGGATTCGTCGTGGCTATGTTTGAGGAGGAGTTCGCATGAGGGGTTGGCTTCTAACGACCCTATCTTTTGAAATATGATGATCTGGGTGTCCCATGACCTACCAAATTAAAGGTCGTCCAGTCTTCTTTCCAACGCCACCAAGAATATAATTTTTGGAGATCAGAGTCAAAAGATATGACGATCCTAAGATGAACTAGCACAGTAGAGATTTTCAGGCCTGGGTTGCAATTGCTGGAAAACTGGGCTTGGCGCTGCAGTGGCGCGATGCGCCACTATCACGCCAGAAACATGCCTCAGTAGTTTGGGCTTTGGCGCGGCGCGCCACTAAAAGGTGTGCAGGGTTTTTCAAGCCAATTTCCAGAACCCAGAAAATATTGGCCTTGGCGTTGTAAGGGCGCGACGCGCCACTATCGCGCCAAGAATGTGCCTCAGTAGTTTGGTCCTTGGTGCGGTGCGCCACTGCGAGGTGTGCAGGTTTTAGGCATAATCAGCCTGGCGCTGCAAGGGCGCGATGCGCCACTATCGCGCCAGGTGCATTTTTAGCCTATTTTCAGATCTTTGGAGGAGGGGTAATTTGGGAACTTACCCAAATTATATATGTATCACCCTAGACTATTTTGAGATCATATTTTCAGCCCCCATTCTCTCTCTAAAAGCCATAGGAGCTTCTCTTTCTCTCTTCTTCTTCTTCTTCTCTATTTCCAACAAGAAGGGTTCAAGAGCTTCAAGAATTCAAGCCTTCCATTGAAGACCTAACATCAAGTTCCTTCAAAGTCTTCAAACAAGGTATGGAAGGCTAACCTAAAATATGGATTTAGTTCTTCCATATGCTCATAGATGTGTTGGATAGGAGTTGTGAAAGAGATGAACCTTCTAAGAAGGTTTTCTTGAAAGTTTTCCTAAACTATAGAATGTTTTCAAGTACTATTAGTTGATTGATGTTTTAATGACTTGAGTTACTAAATAGTTATATTTTATATTATTGATTTCAAATGTACCTTTGTATATAGATTTATAGATGTTGACGATATTCTTGAGCTGAGTTTTGTTGAGAGTATGGATTCATGTTTCATTCACATGAACCCAAGATGAGATTTCTTATCATAAATGTCTTGAGGTTGAGATGGATAGTTGTGTGTATATATGTATTGATTGGAATGAAAAGAAGGGATTGGTTAGTTAAGAATATCCCTTTGTTTCTATAAAATGAACATAGGACAAAATAAGGATTTTGGAGTAAATGTTTGATGATAATATTTGATGATGATGTAAATGATAATATATGATGATGATGTGATGATGATGTTTTGATGACGATTTGAGTGATGACGTGAATGGTGCTTATTTAATATGTGTAGAATGATTGATGAAGAGGTGTATTGATGATGATGTTATGTGATGAAGTGGATTGGAGTCTAATGTGATTATGTGATATGTGATTTACCTAATTTGATGTGGTTGGAGTCTTATGAGCATTTTGAAAATAAATGATTTTGAAACCATTTTTGCATAAACTAGTTATACACTATTTTGAGTTTAAAGAGTAATTAATTTCATCTATGATTTGAAAAGAATTTAAGCATGAGTTGAGTTTGAGAAGTCTTTTAATTATTTTTAAACACGAGTATTTTGAGTATAAATGAGTTGAGTATTTTTACTTTAAAAATGTCGATTTTTGAGATTGTATAGATTTTAAAGATGAGAGTTTGATGATTTGAGATGAGTCGATTTGAAAGAAGGTCCAATGAGGTCAGATCTAATTGAGTTTTGAAAAGAGTCCAATGAGACTAAATGAGTTGATTTGAAAGAGTCCGATGAGACTAAATGAGCATTTTGAGTATTTTACTCACTTGATAGATATGAGCATATTGAGTCTTGGGAGGAGTATCGAGCACCGAATTGGGTAAGAGTATAGTCCATACTCGAACCAATAAACTACGTCGCCAAACGTAGGAGGGGATTGAACCGTTAAAGTCGGATGCTTCCCCAAAATGTTTTTCCTGACATTATAGGACTCGGTTGGATTGGATCCATGATTGGTTGATGCGTTCATTCCCTAGCAAGGTATGAACGGACGCGGCAACAACATCGGATTATTGTATTATCACTCGCTCATATGGTGATGGTTGTCGGTTAGAGAAACTCCCAATTGAATGGATTGTGCTTGACCTGATTGGGTGATTGTGATTGTAGATGATTGAGTTGAATTGTAAGACATTGCATAACCTAATTTGCATATTTATTGAGTTGAGCCCCTTTGAGTTGATTGTGAGTTGAATTGCATTAATCGGATTAGATTAGATGAATTGTGATTTGATAGTGTACGATTGAACTGGATTGGATTAGATGATATGTTTATTGGGTTGAATGGAAGGATATATGATTGGATTGGATCGGATCGTATATGACCGGGTTGAACCGATTGTATACGATTGGACTGAATCGGATGATATATGATTTGATTGAACTGTATTGTGTATGTTTGGATTGGATTGTATGAGGTGTGATTGGTCTTTGTCTAGAAATGTATTCTTACTTTAGACTTATGACGTCTTACGTGAGTCTCTCCTACCTTTCTGATTCGAGATAGTTGATCCGATGTTAGTCTTCTTTGAGGTATGTTTCATTCTGCCATATTACATACTCGTACATTCCACGTACTGACGTCCATTTGGACCTGCATCATTTCATGATGCAGAGACAGGTTTGAGAGATCGTCAATAGGAGCATCATTGGGGATCTATTCACACTCAGCGTATTGGTGAGTCCTCCCCTACTTTCGGAGGACACCGCTTATGTAATCTTGCATCGAGTTAGCCCTTTCCATTTTTTTGTATTTGAGGTAGCCATAAACTTGTCATTGGCACCAATTAGATAGTAGTGATAGATGTTTCATAGACTAGATAGTGCCGAGTCGATTGAGTATTTCTATCCTTGAGTTATTCTTGTCAAACTATTTTAATGACAAATATTTTAGTTGATCTGTTGGCCCATGGCCTTTATTCTTTGAGTTGGATGGGTGATTTGAGTTGCCCGCTAAATTATTCTTTATTTTTAAACTTTCCGCTGAATGAATGAATGAACGGGTGTGTGATCAGGCTATGTGGTTCGCTTGGGAGCCAGAAATGGTTTCTAAGTGTCGGTTACGTCTAGGGTACCCTCCCGGGGCGTGACATACTATCCCTCCCTCCAAAAAAATAATTATAAAATAAAATATAAAATATTTTTCTTCTCCCGCTCCACCACTTTCTCTCACCATACCCCCTCCCCCCAATTTTTTAGTTTTATTTTCAAATTTTAAATTTCTTTTATAAATTTTTTTTAAAAAAACTCTTACTTCATCCCCCCCACCCCCTTTAAATAATAATTTAGATATTCTTTTAATATTATTTAAAAAAACATTCTACCCCACCCCACCTAACCCTCCGCTTCGAAAAAATATTCGCATTTTGCTTTAGATACATACATATGATTTTAGGAAAGTATTTTTTACTTGCCTCAAGACTTTTCTTAAAATAAATTTCTATTTATATCATATTTGGTACGAAAGTAGAAAAAAGATATTTTCCTAATAATATATGTGCATATCTAACTCAAAACGAGAAAAATATAAAAGAAAAAAAAATTGAGAGCAGAGGATTAGATGAGGTGGGTATGATTTTATTTTTTTAGAAAGGAGTGGGGAAAGGGGTGAGAGGAGGAGGTGGTGGAGTGGGTGAGTAAAATTATTTTAAATTTTATTTTTTAAAAAATAATATTTCTTTTGGAATAAAAATACTTTAGTCTTTAACTTTTAATTAATATTAATAGTGTAGTTAATTTTTATCAGAGTGGAATATTTTATCCGTGTGGAATGCCATGTGACAAGGTTTTTGCAAAAAATAGAGAAAGTGTATACACACACCAATGAGATGTGTTTCTCAAACTAAAAAGTGATAGTTTAGGTATGAAACTCACACTTTCAATAGTTTAGGTATGAAACTAAAAAAAATGAGATATTTTAGGTGTGTTTTGGACACTTATCTCTTTTGTTAAATTCTTCATAAGGCCTGAATTAAGCACAAAAAAAAAAGAACTCATTTCAAACATTTTTTTAATTTAAAATTTACAAATATTATTTTTAATTTAATTCAACGATTTAAATGTATTTTATAGATGGTTTTTCGCTGATAATTTGGTCCTACGTGAATAAAAAAAATTGCTAAATAAGTAATGTGGCTTTCATTTGACCCTATATTTATAATTAAGGTCGTTGCTTTTTGAACCCCTTTGTTAATTTACTCCATAACTTTTCTTCTCCCTCGTATTAATAGTAAAAAGGTTAGACATATGAGGCTTCTCTCCTTTCTCATCCTTTTCATTTTTTCAAGTTCCTAGTTGAATGAAAAACAAACGTCATAGTTAAAAATCAAAGGTTAGAAATCGACTACCCAAATGAAGGTCATAATCATAGTTAAAATAATAAATATTTTCTTTATTTACTCTAAAAGATCTGGCAATCCCACAATTCTAGCTAAAACATTATAATCTATAAATTAATACTATTTTTTTCTCTCTTTTCATATTTTATTAAGAAATTCTATTTCTTTTATCTGGCTACACATGTCATTAATATCTGTATTTTGTCAAATTGTGTAATAACTCTCGTATAATTGTTCATAGGATACTTAAAAACGTGACAATACATATGAGCGTCTAATTTTAACGAACAAATTGGATAAACAGTCTCATTTTATTCCTTTTTTTGTTGTTAAATTCTTCGTAAGGCCTGAGTTATAGAAAAGAAAAGAACTAACATCAAACAATTTTTTAATTTAAAATTTACAAATATTATTTTTTTCATTCTGTTTGAATTTCTAATGCTATATGTTGATTCACTTTGGTGTTATTGTTCCCCTGAGTAAAGAGTTCGTATTAAATTAGGAAAAGAAAGAAAAAAATTAGATTAGAATTAATAATAAATGAGAGTAATGTTATGTCTAGAATTTTGCGATTGTCAATTTTTTAAGAATAAATAAAGAATTATTTGTTGTTCAATTCTAATCATGATTAGGATCTTCATTTGGAAAATTAGATCTCAACCTTTAATTTATAATTATGACATGTGTCTACTATTTAAATTTGGGAAAATGGAGAAAATGAAAAATAGAGAGGAACCTCACCCCTTTTCCACAATTGTATTATATAGGTTACTCATCTTTATATTGATGGAACCATTCTCTCCGGGAAGTCATGTGCCATGTTGCTCTTGTGTCCATGATCCAGACATCAGTGAAACGTTTTCTGCCTTCATTATTTAATATTGCTTCACTACATAAAATATCGCCATCATCCGAGGTACATGCAACATTCCCTTGAGCATTTGATAGCTCAGGGTGTTCACTCTTCTTTTTGAACCGACAATCTTTCTTGAAGTGATCTTTCTTGCCACAGTTGTAGCACTTGATATTCTTCTTACTTCTTGATTGAGATTTACCATGATTGTGACTCTCACTGGGGCCACATTCCGTTGGTCTTTCTCTCACCATCATCAAAGCTTCAGCTTGCTGCGAACTTACTTGTCTGTCTTCCTTATTTTTGCGCCGATTTTTTTTTTCTAAGACAGCGGCTGCAATTTCATCAAAACCTAAACTGTCTGTATTGTTCGTCAGGTTGATGATGAGTTGATCATAAGAGTCAGTTAGACTTTGAGGTAGAAGCTCCGCACGTTCAGTCCCCTCTATTTTGCAACTCATTGTTGTAAATTGCGAAAACAGAGTATTTAAAGTATTGATGTGTTCAGTAACTGATATGGACTCTGCCATTCGAAGAGTATACAATCTTCTTTTTAACAAGATTTTATTATGCAAAGACTTGGCCTCATACAACCCCGTAAGAGTATCCCATATTTCCTTCACCGTCCGCTTTTCAGCCACACTAGACAACACTTGATCGGCTAGTGCCAAGTGTAGATCAGCAACTGCGTTGCTGTCTATGTCATTCCACTTGTTGTCATCAGTAAAATTTGTGGGTCTGCCTTCAATTTCAGCTAAGCATTTGTCCTTTCTCAATATCGCTTTTATTTTTATTTTCCTCAATGAGAAATTAATCCCATTGAATTTCTCAACGTCAAACTTTGTTGTACTCGACATTGTTATTTGCTTCACACCCTTCTAGATCGTTTCTGAATATTTTTGCGAACAATCGTGACAAACTGTACCGTCACCGAAATTTACTATTCACTGAATTTTACTATTCACGAAAATTTACTATTCACCAATAGTAACTTCGCATAAAACAGACAGAATAACCGAGGGCTCTGATACCACTGTTTGGGGGTGGAAGCACCACAACTAAAGTTTGATATGATGAAAATAATGAAAATAAATTGGACACGAGAATTTTACGTGGAAACCCCTCAAACAGATAGAGGAGAAAATCACGGGGTAGAAGGATTTTACTATTCAAATATGGGAGTACACTGCTCTCAAATGCAAGGAGAAAACAACGATTTACACTCCTCTCTTGTAAAAGGAACAACTCACTAAAGAGGACACTCAAGACTACAATATTTATCTTGGTGTATAACTCTCTTTGTATTTTTACTCTCTCTTTTTGGGATGATTTTAATGAGGACAAGAGACCCTCTATTTTTACGCGTTTTCATGTTAGGAGAAAAACGCGTGCTGACAATCCAATTTCAACAAAAACTGTCTACCTACATTTCTTTTACTTTTTCAACCTTTTTTATCTTGCTACTTTTACCTTTTCTCTTTTTTGACTTTGAAAAACAAATTGCAGAAAGAAATGGATAAATAAACTATACTCCAAGTTTTGAAAAACAATAGTGATGATGCATTTACAAATTATTTATGGCCAGCTATTGCTAATGAAGTTTTACTGATTAAAAAGTTAACGATTTGCTGGTTGTGGCATATGGAGATGCAGTTCAATTTGCAATCTTTGAGTGGAGAAGGTGACCAAAAGGTTAAGACATTTGATGCTAATTCAAAAGAGTCATAGATGACTGAAATCATTTAAATTAAGACTAATATAATTAGAACTGATATTGAGACACGTCCGGGGAATGGGGATTGTGGTTCGTTGTGCAAAAATGTATTAAGTGATAATTTGTCTCAATATAGCGTACACATTGTTTTATGAATTGTTTATTATTACTTTCTCGTCTTGTTTATGTAGCACTATTTGACTTGCACGGTGTTTAAAAAAAAAAAAACACTTAAATTAAAAAATTAAATAACATGCGTACAATTTTGCATTCAAACAATTAAAACTTTTTAGTTTTATGCTTAGCATTATCATAATCATACTTTTAAAAATTATATTTTACATTACTCTGACATAGTAAAGTTCTCCATCATCACATAGTAAAGTTAATAAGCTCATCCCTAATATATGCTTACATTATTATATTTTATACATGTCGATTAAAAGAGTAAGATTGATAATATGGAGTTAGACATTTTTATTATTTTAATAAGAGGATAATATGAATAGGGTGAGAGTATTCATAATTTTAAATATTTTTTTAAAAAATAATAATGAAACAATGTTAAAAATTATTATTGTCAAATCTAGACAATGAACTAATTAGCAATGATGTGAAAATTTTGGAAAAGGAAGTTGTATATAGCAATTACTTTAATCGAGCAGTTTATATATGATGGATTCTTGAAAATTAACAAATTATTAAAATTGAATAAGTTCTTTTATGTACTTCAACTAAACAATTCCATTCAACAAACACAAATTCTTATCTATTCATATTTAAAGTACTTTCTCTATTTTTGAATGAAAAAAATATATTTTATTTAAAGTGTTTGTTGCGTATAAAGTTTGCAATCTTGCAAAACTTATTTGGTAAAAAGTATTACGTTATTTTTAAGAAAAAGAAAATTAATTATATTAAAAATAGCATCACATAAATATTTCCATGCCTCTTTGACGTGGTTTATAAAAATTTGTCAATGATTTCTCTTTTATATTAGGGTATTCGTTAGACAAAAAAATGGATAAATTCAAGAAATTTATCTGACAATTTAACTATAAATCGTGTTTAAATATAATTGTTGACATATTAGTTTGGAAACAAATTTATAAAAATATCATCCAACTATGAGAATTATATAGTACTGAAATATCATATATAATTATATTAAAAAATTTCATATCATATAAATTATAAATGACTTTTAGAAAAATTGAAAGATAAAATCTAAAAATTAAATAACATGCCTATAATTTGACATTCAAGTGATTAAAACTTCTTAGTTTTATGCTTAGCATTATTATAATCATAGGACTTTTAAAAATTATATTTTATATTAATCCAACGTTTAAATTTTCTTATATCTTTTTTATTTTAACAAGGGGATAATATGGATAGGGTGAGAGTATTTATGATTTTAATAATTTATAAAATAAATAAATTAAATAATGTTAAAAATAATTATTGTCAAATTAAGACAATGTACTAAGCTTATACATTAATTTATTTTCATAAATATTCTATTATAATCTATCAAGGTTGCTAAATGTTAACATTCTCTCAAATAAACTTTACACTATCACTTATAATAATTTAAATTTTGAAATTGTCAATAATCAATATTTATGATTATATTTACTTATTAACTACGCAGTGCACGAGTACCTATATTAGTAGAAGTATAACAATAGGGATGCCAATGGGTTCAATCTTATGTAGATTATATAATTGACCAGATTTAATTCGTTTTGAGGCTTTGAGAAAGGACAAAGTCATAATTTGACTTTTTGGACATTGATTTAACATAAGTTGAGACTTTTTTTCACTCTTTTTGAAGTGTTAGGTGCGTTACTTTAATATGTTGATTGGATAAATAGTAATGGAGTGCTTAAAAAAAAATTTATTTTCAAACCTCAAATTCAAAATCTTAAAAAAATCTCAACCATCAATCATAACTTATATCGGTGACCCCACTTATCCTTGATTCTGATATGTATTCCTTATCCAATTTTTCTGATCACATGTGGCAGCAACAGCAATTCAATCTCTCATTTCTTTGTGGATAACACATGATTTATACTAATTAGTACACCATATCTTTATCATCTCACATCCAAGAAAAACAAATTACAACATATAAAACTTTCACCATGGCCTCCTCCTCAATTGCTTGTGTACAATTCTCAGCCAAGAAATCCCCTGTAATTCCATCAAATTTTCTTGGTACAAAGGTTTCATCTTGTACCACTACTCAGAAAAACAAGAAACAGAGATCCTTGAAAGTAGTGGCTGCAGTTGGAGATGTTTCAGCCGACGGAACCGTTTACTTAATTGCTGGCGCTGCTGCTGTCGCATTGCTTGGAACGGCTTTTCCTATACTCTTTTCCCGGAAAGACCTGTACTATTTTTTTCCCCAATTTTGCTTTAATTTTTCCTTTTAGTAGTGTTTATTTACCATCTGCTGTTCTAATAGTACTGACTAATTGGGATTCGCAACTAGTATAATTATATATTTCATTCACAAAGATCGATACCTCTTATTAAGGATGGAATGATCCCTAGTGGCAAAGCTAAGTAGTAGAAAGGGGATTCTTCATCATATTTTTGGTTATATATAAGTCGTGGAAAAAGTATGATAAAGTAGTTGAAGGGTTCAAAATTAGTTTTGATAGACCGTTCAATAAATGAAGTTGCCCATAGATTTTTGAAATCTATCGATCAATTTTGATCATAAATATAAGTCGCGGAAAATGTATGCTAGTGTTTTTTTGTCTTTCAATTGAGTCTTGTTGATGATGTTTAGAATAAATGTAGAATAATTAAAATTGATGTGATTTTGAATTTGGGTGTTTTTATAGGTGTCCAGAATGTGATGGAGCAGGATTTGTGAGGAAAGGAGGGGCAACTTTGAAAGCAAATGCAGCTAGAAAAGATCAAGTTCAGATTGTTTGTGCAAACTGCAATGGTCTTGGCAAGCTCAACCAAGTAGACAAGTAAAGACCAACACATCATATAATAATATTATAATATATGTACTAGTATTTCCTTTGTACCTATTTTTTAGTTTTTTTGGCTAAGATTTATAGAACTTGTAACTCATGTATACAATTTCTCCTTCATTACATTTTTGCAAGCTCTAATATATTTGAACTTAGTCAAACTTCATCCAATTTCTGTTGTTTAGAAACTCCAATTAATTTTTATCTGAATTTATACAGTATTTTAATCCAATTGAAAGGATTAACTATTAGATGTAGTATAGGATACCATGCTCACATCTAATGGTCGAGGTCCTCTCATCATTCTTTGGGAACAAATTTGAAACCGATATAAAATGAACTAACTTAGCAATTTAATAACAAAGAGAGATAACAAAAGAAAGGAAGGGAATTGAGAGAATTGCTTCTTTTCATTTGCATAATACCAGTGATTATTTATAGTCACAACCACTGCAAAGAATGAAAGTTAACAAGTTGAGGGGGACAAATTGGAGACAATTTGTAACAACCCCTAAAATATTGTATGTCGGTATTTCAATTCTCGACGAAAATAATACAATCTCTGTATTTTGGGCATAACCTTTCATAGGTTGGTCCAAATTTGATGATTCAAATTTCTGGGTAATCACAACATCCTTACCTACAACTTTCATGAAGAACATAACTTCAAATTCGGAGTATAAGTAAGTCAAATAAATTAATCTTTGCAAGATATAGTGCTGTGATGGAATTGAGTGTTGATAGAAGAAAATTCATATCTCACTGTAGGTTGCTCCAAATTGGTTGATTCTTGAACGATATGAAACTAGACTTCCATATCTAAAATTCTTATGAAGAAACCAAATCCTAATAAGGAATTTATCATATTCAAACGTAGCTTCAAAAAAGAGTATTCTGTTAAAAAGAACTCATCTTACCTACCATGGAAACATCTAGATACATTTGACATCATGCATGACATAAATTGTCCTCCATTTAACATCATCCATGACATCAATATATTCCATTAAATTTTCAGATTTTTCTTTATAATTATTTTATTTATTGTTAGGTCCCTCTTTCCCACCTATAAATACCCACCTTATTTCCTCATTTTATTCATCAAGCTTTCTTAAGCATTTCTTCTCTCTATATACTTCTTCTCAAATATAGTTTTAGTTTTAGTAGTATAAAAATACTACTCCGGTTATTCTTATACTCCGGGTAGTACACAAAATGCTCCGGCGAGAAGAAAAGGCTAGGGGTCCAAGAGTGTTCAAATTCGGAGTAAACCTTCGAATTTAAGGTATGTAAGGCTTTCATAGCATTGAATTGAGTTCGTCCATGCGCCCAATATTTAAATTTATTATAATTGAGTTATAGTTGAGTTTTATCCAAATCTTGAATTCTAGATGAATTAATTCTTCTTCTATTGAGTTTGATATATTTATGCATTAATATTATTATTATTGTTATCTCTCATATTATTGGAATTATTGTTCATGGCTACTTTCCCATGAAACCTAATTGATTTGATGTTCATGAATATTTTTACATATGTTTTGAGTAAAGATGTTGGATTTTTATTATTTTCATTGATAAAAAGAAAGTTATATGAATTAATACTATATATGTATTTTATTGAGTTTTAAAAGAGCATAAGAGTTGAGTTTGAATGAATTTGAGCAAATGATATTTTGAGCAAGATGTTTTGATGAGATGTAAATGATGTTTTTTGGAAGTATAATGATTGATGAACATGAAATGAGATGAGTTTGATGATTTAAATTAAAGTCCAATGAGACTAGATGATGAGTTTAATATGAGCACATATTTTGGGAGTAGTATTGAGCACCGAGTTGGGTAAGAGTTTAATTGACTCAAACCCCAGAACTACGTAGCCAGCGTAGGATGGAGGCTATGCCTCTTAAGTCCCAAACAGAGGACTTTGATGAGTGGATCCAAGATGGTGATGTCCTTTACCCTGGCAAGGTATTGGATGGATGTGGCAACGACATCGCTTCGTTGTATCATCGCTAGCTCATAAGTGATGGTTGTCGGTTAGAGAAACTTTCAACTGAGTAAGCATTGCTTATTATTATTATTTTTATTATTATATTTTAAACTTGCATTACATATTCATGTTGAGATGATGTTGAGTTCTGAGCTGAGTTTTCTTGAGAGGAGTTTCTTGATATCTGTCCTTACCTTCCTGCCATTTTACATACTCGTACATTCCACGTACTGACGTCATTCGACCTGCATCATTTTATGATGCAGATACAGGTGTTATAGATCCTCAACAGGCGCATCGTTGAAGATCATTTCTTTTCAGCTATTTGGTGAGTCCTTCTTGTATTCGAAGGAACTCCTTATCCTTTTATTATTGTTGAGTGTGATGTTTCTTTTGAGGTAGCCATGGACATGTCAATGGCACCATCTAAGAGTATTAGAGGCTTCATAGACAGAGTCTGATGATGTAATCGGAGTAGTTCTCCTTAGAAACTACTTCTTATAAAAATTATCTATTTTTCCTTCGATTATGACTAGCCCACATTAGTATTCTTAAGTCTTCCGCTGATGAATAAATAAGAAATGAGACCAAGTGGTTCTCTCGGAAGCCAGAAATGGTTTTTGAGTGCCGGCCACGCCTAGGGTACCCTCTCGGGGCGTGACAAACTTGGTATCAGATCACAGAGTTCAAGAGTCCTAGGGTGTCTATGAAGCCGTGTCTAGTAGAGTCTTGTTTATGGGTGTGTCGTGCACCACACTTATAATCAGGAAGCTATAGGACATTAGGAATTATTTCACTTCTTTCATAATCTGAGTTCGTGCGATAGAGTTTAACTCTATAAAAGCTTTCTTTCTAATTCGTGCGTTTACACGTTTCAGACATGCCTCCTAAACGTTCAGCTAGTCAGAGGAACGCTGCCAGTACTGAGGTTCCACAGTCAGTAATGCCTCCACGGAGAACTAGGGGTCGATCTGCAAGGTCTACTGAGGTACCCCAAGTACCTACTGTTCAGACCGCTCCTACTTCTGAGGAAGATTTTCGAGGAGCGATTGCTATGCTCACTCAGTTGGTGGCTGCTCGCAATAGTAGCCAAAGTTCACCAACTCCTAGCTCTAGTTATCAAGAGCCGTCTGCTGCCACAAGGATAAGAGATTTTCTGAGAATGAATCCGCCGGTCTTCACGGGTTCCAACGTTGATGAAGACCCCCAAAATTTCATTGATGAGATGTAGAAGATACTAAAAGCGATGCATGCTACAGATATTGAGGGGGTTGAGTTGGTTTCTTATCAACTCAAGGATGTGGCAAATGTCTGGTATAACCAGTGGAAAGAAAGTAGAGGTGAGGATGCAGAGCCTGCTCTTTGGGATGAGTTTGAAAGAGAATTTCTTGATAACTTCTTTCCCCAAGAGCTACGTGAAGCAAAAATTGAGGAGTTTGTGAACCTCAAGCAAGAGAGTATGACTGTGAAAGAGTATAGTTTGAAGTTTATTCAATTGTCCAAATATGCCCCAGAAATGATTCCTCATATGAGGTCTAAGATGAGAAAGTTTGTCTCTGGCCTAGGCAAACATGTAAAGAAAGAATGTAAGGCAATGCTAATAATTTCTGACATGGATTTTTCTAGATTGATGGTATATGCTCAGCAGGTTGAGGATGACAAGAAAAAGGACCGAGAGGAACACCTAAGCAAGAAGGCTAAGTCTGCTGGGCATGAGAATGAGCAGAAGCAAGGGAAGGGTAACCAGTCTTTCTTTCAAAAAAGGTCTTCCAATTATGCACCTTTCCCAACAAATGCTTTTACACCTAATACCAGGTATGATCAGAGATCTCTAACTCACCAAAACTTTCGATTTCAAGGTTCTCAGTCCCAATTAAGTATGGCTCAAGGTTCTAGAGGAAAACCACCATGTGCTAGATGTGGGAGGCTCCATTTGGGAGAGTGTCGTGTGGGCATCAATGCTTGCTACGGATGTGGAAAGACAGGTCACTTCCAGAATGAGTGTCCTTCAAAGAGACAGGGAGATGGAAGTAATAAAGCTCAGTTTTCTTCTGCAGCTCCACAAAATAGAGGTAATCATAGAGGTGCAGCTTCAACTGCAGGTGGGGGAACCAACCGTCTGTATGCTATGGGTAGTCGCCAAGACCAAGAAAATGCACCCGATGTTGTTACTGGTATGCTCCGAGTCCTTTCTTTTGATGTGTATGCATTACTTGATCCGGGTGCTACATTATCTTTTGTGACTCCTTACTTGACTAGTAAATTTGAGATCCTTCCTGAGTGTTTTCTTGAGCCTTTCAGTGTGTCTACTCCTGTTGGTGATTCTATCTTAGCTGAGAGGGTCTATAGAAATTGTACTGTGTCAATCTATCATAGGGATACCATGGCTGACTTAGTTGAGTTGGACATGGTTGATTTTGATGTGATTCTTGGTATGGACTGGCTTTATTCTTGTTATGCTTCAGTTGATTGTAGGACCCGAATTGTCAAGTTTCAATTTCCAAACGAGCCTATCTTAGAGTGGAAGGGGAATTCTGTAGTACCTAGGGGTAAATTTATTTCCTACCTTAAGGCCAGAAAATTAATCTCTAAGGGATGTATATATCATATAGTCCGAGTCAAAAATATTAATGATCAGACTCCATCTCTTGAGTCAGTTCCCATTGTGAATGTGTTTCCTGAAGTCTTTCCTGAGGATCTACCCGGAATCCCTCGTGATAGAGAGATAGACTTTGGTATTGATGTCCTTCCTAATACACAACCTATCTCCATTCCTCCTTATAGGATGGCTCCTGCTGAGTTGAAAGAGTTGAAAGAACAACTGAAAGACCTCCTAGATAAGGGGTTTATTAGGCCAAGTGTCTCACCCTGGGGCGCTCCTGTCCTATTCGTGCGAAAGAAAGATGGGTCCCTTAGAATGTGCATTGATTACCGACAACTAAACAAGGTCACCATTAAAAACAAGTACCCTCTCCCCAGAATAGATGATTTATTTGACCAACTTCAGGGTACCACATGCTTCTCTAAGATAGACCTCAGATCAGGCTATCACCAGTTGAAAGTGAGAGAATGTGACATCCCGAAGACGGCTTTTCGAACCCGCTATGGTCATTTTGAGTTTCTTGTTATGTCCTTTGGATTGACAAATGCTCCAGAAGCTTTTATGGACCTCATGAACCGAGTATTCAAGCCATACCTAGATACCTTTGTAATTGTCTTCATCGATGATATTTTGGTCTACTCTAGAAGTAAGAGTGAGCATGGTAATCACCTTAGGATTGTCCTTCAAACTCTTAAGGAGGAGGAGTTGTATGCTAAGTTTTCAAAATGTGAGTTTTGGCTTGAGTCTGTAGCATTCCTAGGTCATATTATATCTGGGGATGGAATCCAAGTTGATACTCAAAAGATTGAGGCAGTTAAGAACTGGCCTCGACCCACCTCTCCAACCGATATAAGGAGTTTCTTAGGTTTGGCTGGTTACTATAGGAGGTTTGTTGAGGGATTTTCATCCATATCCTCACCATTGACTAAGCTGACTCAGAAGAAGGCTAAGTTTCAATGGTCTGATGCTTGTGAGAAAAGTTTTCAAGAGTTGAAAGCTAGATTGACTACTGCTCCAGTACTATCCCTACCCGAAGGAACAGATGGTTTTGTAATCTATTGTGATGCTTCAAGAGTTGGGTTGGGATGTGTATTGATGCAGAAAGGTAAGGTCATTGCCTATGCCTCCAGGCAGCTTAAGACTCATGAGAGGAACTACCCCACTCATGACCTTGAGTTGGCAGCTGTGGTATTTGCTCTTAATATCTGGCGTCACTATCTTTATGGTGTACATGTGGATGTGTTCACAGACCATAAGAGCTTACAGTATGTATTCAGCCAGAAGGAGATGAATTTGAGGCAGAGGAGATGGCTAGAGTTGCTCAAGGATTATGACATGAGCATTCTCTACCACCCAGGTAAAGCAAATGTAGTTGCTGATGCTCTTAGCAGGTTATCTATGGGGAGTACAACCCATGTGGAAGAGGAAAAGAAGGAGTTGGCAAAGAAAGTGCATAGACTTGCACGTTTGGGAGTTCAACTTATTGACTCTAGTGAGGGTGGTATAATAGTACGAAATGGAGCTGAATCATCTCTAGTTGCAGAGGTGAAAGAAAAGCAAGATCGGGATCCCATTCTTCTTCAACTGAAGGATGAGGTTCACAAGCAGAAGGTAATGGCTTTTACCAAAGGGGGAGATGGAGTGTTGAGATATCAAGAAAGATTATGTGTTCCAAGTGTTGATGGTATTAGGGAGAGAATCATGAAAAAAGCCTATAATTCTAAGTATTCCATCCATCCAGGTTCAACAAAGATGTATCATGAATTGAGAGAAGTATACTGGTGGAGTGGAATGAAGAGAGATATAGCAGAGTTTGTGTCCAAGTGCCCTAATTGCCAACAAGTTAAAGTTGAGCACCAAAGGCCTTGTGGAGTGGCTCAAAATATAGAGATCCCGGAATGGAAGTGGGAAATGATCAATATGGACTTCATTACCGGTTTACCACGAACCCGCAAACAACATGACTCTATTTGGGTGATTGTGGATAGGATGACTAAATCGGCCCATTTCTTGCCGGTTAAGACTACGAACACTACAGAGGATTATGCCAAACTGTATCTTAGAGAGATTATTAGACTGCATGGAGTTCTTTTGTCTATCATCTCTGATAGGGGAGCTCAATTTACTGCTCAGTTTTGGAAGTCATTTCAAAAGGGCTTGGGTTCAAGAGTGAACCTTAGTACTGCTTTTCATCCACAAACAGATGGCCAGGCAGAGCGTACGATACAGACTTTGGAGGATATGTTAAGAGCCTGTGTCATTGACTTCAAATGTAATTGGGATGATCATTTACCTCTTATTGAGTTTGCATACAATAATAGTTTCCATTCGAGTATTCAAATGGCTCCTTATGAAGCTCTGTATGGGAGGAGATGTAGATCACCAATTGGTTGGTTTGAAGTTGGTGAAGCTGAGTTGATTGGACCAGACTTGGTTCACCAAGCTATGGAGAAGGTGAAAACCATACAAGAGAGGTTGAGAACTGCTCAAAGTCGCCAGAAATCCTACACTGATGTTAGAAGAAGAGATTTGAAGTTCAAAGTGTACGATTGGGTATACTTGAAAGTTTCACCCATGAAGGGTGTGATGAGATTTGGAAAGAAAGGGAAGCTTAGTCCCCGCTACATTGGTCCTTATCAGATTATGAGGAGGGTAGGTAACGTAGCCTATGAATTGGAGTTGCCTCTAGAATTAGCTGCTATTCATCCCGTGTTTCACATCTCTATGCTTAAGAAGTGTTTGGGAGATCCTTCACTTGTTGTCCCAGCTGAGAGCATTGGGGTGAAAGAGAGTTTGAGTTATGAAGAGATTCCAGTTCAAATTCTTGATCGTCAGGTTCGCAAATTAAGAACTAAGGAAGTAGCATCTGTCAAAGTCCTATGGCGAAATCAATTTGTTGAAGAGGCTACATGGGAAGCTGAAGAAGATATGAAGGCTAACTATCCTCATCTATTTATGCCTTCTGATGACGATATTCAAGGTAATATTCCTTACTTCTACCGTTGAGTCGATGTTTATTCTTGAGTTTGAGTCATTGACCATTTGAGTATGGGAGTTGATGTATTGATGATATTCATTCTTTATGTCTCCTATTTTCATCTTCATTTGAGGACGAATGATCCCAAGGGGGAGATATTGTAACAACCCCTAAAATGTTGTATGTCGGTATTTCAATTCTCGACGAAAATAATACAATCTCTGTATTTTGGGCATAACCTTTCATAGGTTGGTCCAAATTTGGTGATTCAAATTTCTGGGTAATCACAACATCCTTACCTACAACTTTCATGAAGAACATAACTTCAAATTCGGAGTATAAGTAAGTCAAATAAATTAATCTTTGCAAGATATAGTGCTGTGATGGAATTGAGTGTTGATAGAAGAAAATTCATATCTCACTGTAGGTTACTCCAAATTGGTTGATTCTTGAACGATATGAAACTAGACTTCCATATCTAAAATTCTTATGAAGAAACCAAATCCTAATAAGGAATTTATCATATTCAAACGTAGCTTCAAAAAAGAGTATTCTGTTAAAAAGAACTCATCTTACCTACCATGGAAACATCTAGATACATTTGACATCATGCATGACATAAATTGTCCTCCATTTAACATCATCCATGACATCAATATATTCCATTAAATTTTCAGATTTTTCTTTATAATTATTTTATTTATTGTTAGGTCCCTCTTTCCCACCTATAAATACCCACCTTATTTCCTCATTTTATTCATCAAGCTTTCTTAAGCATTTCTTCTCTCTATATACTTCTTCTCAAATATAGTTTTAGTTTTAGTAGTATAAAAATACTACTCCGGTTATTCTTATACTCCGGGTAGTACACAAAATGCTCCGGCGAGAAGAAAAGGCTAGGGGTCCAAGAGTGTTCAAATTCGGAGTAAACCTTCGAATTTAAGGTATGTAAGGCTTTCATAGCATTGAATTGAGTTCGTCCATGCGCCCAATATTTAAATTTATTATAATTGAGTTATAGTTGAGTTTTATCCAAATCTTGAATTCTAGATGAATTAATTCTTCTTCTATTGAGTTTGATATATTTATGCATTAATATTATTATTATTGTTATCTCTCATATTATTGGAATTATTGTTCATGGCTACTTTCCCATGAAACCTAATTGATTTGATGTTCATGAATATTTTTACATATGTTTTGAGTAAAGATGTTGGATTTTTATTATTTTCATTGATAAAAAGAAAGTTATATGAATTAATACTATATATGTATTTTATTGAGTTTTAAAAGAGCATAAGAGTTGAGTTTGAATGAATTTGAGCAAATGATATTTTGAGCAAGATGTTTTGATGAGATGTAAATGATGTTTTTTGGAAGTATAATGATTGATGAACATGAAATGAGATGAGTTTGATGATTTAAATTAAAGTCCAATGAGACTAGATGATGAGTTTAATATGAGCACATATTTTGGGAGTAGTATTGAGCACCGAGTTGGGTAAGAGTTTAATTGACTCAAACCCCAGAACTACGTAGCCAGCGTAGGATGGAGGCTATGCCTCTTAAGTCCCAAACAGAGGACTTTGATGAGTGGATCCAAGATGGTGATGTCCTTTACCCTGGCAAGGTATTGGATGGATGTGGCAACGACATCGCTTCGTTGTATCATCGCTAGCTCATAAGTGATGGTTGTCGGTTAGAGAAACTTTCAACTGAGTAAGCATTGCTTATTATTATTATTTTTATTATTATATTTTAAACTTGCATTACATATTCATGTTGAGATGATGTTGAGTTCTGAGCTGAGTTTTCTTGAGAGGAGTTTCTTGATATCTGTCCTTACCTTCCTGCCATTTTACATACTCGTACATTCCACGTACTGACGTCATTCGACCTGCATCATTTTATGATGCAGATACAGGTGTTATAGATCCTCAACAGGCGCATCGTTGAAGATCATTTCTTTTCAGCTATTTGGTGAGTCCTTCTTGTATTCGAAGGAACTCCTTATCCTTTTATTATTGTTGAGTGTGATGTTTCTTTTGAGGTAGCCATGGACATGTCAATGGCACCATCTAAGAGTATTAGAGGCTTCATAGACAGAGTCTGATGATGTAATTGGAGTAGTTCTCCTTAGAAACTACTTCTTATAAAAATTATCTATTTTTCCTTCGATTATGACTAGCCCACATTAGTATTCTTAAGTCTTCCGCTGATGAATAAATAAGAAATGAGACCAAGTGGTTCTCTCGGAAGCCAGAAATGGTTTCTGAATGTTGGCCACGCCTAGGGTACCCTCTCGGGGCGTGACACAATTTTTGGTGGAGAGAAAAAGGAAAAGGAAAAATCAGAAGGAAAAGAAAAGGAAAGGGAAAAGTGACATCTACTATGTATAACACTCCCCCTTGGATGTCCACGTGTAATGTGCTTCATTAAAAACTCTACAAGAAGCAATATGCATAGTTATCTTGAACACCCTTAGATGTTGTGCCTCGTTAAAATCTTTTTTTTTTTAGAAAAAACCAAGTAGAAAAAAGCCTAATAAAGAAAAAGAGTACACACATCTGGTAATACGTCTTGAGTGCTGCCTCATTAAAAACCTTACCAGGAAAATTCAGTGGGACAAAACATTGGTTAAGGGAAAAAGTGTACAACGCATATTTTACTTACCCTGATGAAAACTTCATTTGATATTTTGGAGACGACGTATTCCAATCTTATATCTTAGCATCTCAAAAGTTGATGTTAGTAATGCCTTTGTGAATAAATCTGCAAGATTATCACTCGAACGAATTTGTTGTACATCAATATCACCATTCTTCTGAAGATCATATGTGAAGAATAATTTTGGTGAAATATGTTTCGTTCTGTCTCCTTTTATGAAGCCACATTTTAATTGAGCTATGCACGCGATATTGTCTTCGAATATAACTGTGGGTAATTTGACATTATTTTTCAGGCCGCATCTTTCTTTGATGAACTGTATCATCGATCTCAACCACACACATTATGTATTTGCTTTATGAATTGCTATTATTTCAGCAGGATTTGAAGAAGTAGCAATAATAGACTGCTTTGTAGATCGCCATGATATAACAGTTTCTCCGTATGTAAATAGATAGTCTGTTTGAGATCAAGTTTTATGTGGATCTGATAAATAACATGTATCTCCATAACCAATAAGGTATGCACAACCTTTGTTAGTATAAAACAAGCTCATATCAATGGTACCCTTTAGGTATCGCAAAATATGATTGATACCGTTCCAATATCTTCGCGTTGAGGATGAACTATACCTTGCCAACAAATTAACAGAAAATGTTATATCAGGTCTGATTGCGTTAGCAAGATAAATAAGTGCACTAATAGCACTGAGATATGGTACTTCAGGACTAAGAAGTTCTTCATTCTCTTCTGGAGGTCAAAATGGATCTTTTTCCACTTCAAGTGATCAAACAACAATTGGAGTACTTAATAGATGTGCTTTGTCCATGTAAAATTATTTTAAATTTTTTTCAATGTAGGCAGATTGGTGGACAAAGACCTCGTCTGCTAAATTTTCAATTTGCAGACCCAGACAAAATTTTGTCTTTCCAAGATCTTTCATTTCGAATTCTTTCATTATATATTCAATCGCCTTTTGGACCTATTCAGGGGTTCTAATGAGATTTATGTCATCAACATAAATGGCAAGTCTAACAAACTCTGATTCTGTTTTCTTAACAAAAACACATGGGCAAATGACATCATTTATATAACCTTCATTTATCAAGTACTCACTAAGGAGATTATACGACATACGCCCTGATTGTTTCAGACCATATAATGATTTTTGCAATTTGATTGAGTACATCTCCCAGACTTAGTACATGCTTCAGACAATTTTAATCCTTTTGGAATTTTCATGTAAATTTCATTATTAAGTGAATCATAAAGGTAAACTGTAACTACATCCATTAGATGTATTTCAAGATTTTTATTTACAGCTAAAATGATGAGATATCAAAAAGTTATTTCATCCATAACAGGTGAATATGTTTATTCATAGTTTGCCCCAGGTCTTTGAGATAATCCTTGTGCAACAAGGTGTGCCTTGTATTTAACAACTTCATTTCTCTCATTTCGTTTTTGCACAAAAACTCATTTATAGACAACTGATTTTACACCTTCAGGGGTTTGGACTATCAGTCCAAAAACCTCACATTTAGCAAGTGAATCTAATTCTGATTTAATTATCTTTTGTCATTCTGGCCAATCACATCTACGTCGGCATTCTTCGACGGATTTAGGCTCAAGACTTTCACTATCTTGCATGAGGTTAAGTGCAATATTATATGCAAAAGCATTATCAATCGTAATTTTTGATCGATCTAAATTTATCTCATCACCGATAGAACTTATTGAAAGTTCTTCATTCATTGAGTCTCGGGTTCACTGATTTCTTCAGGAATATTAGGATTACTCAAATCTTGACCTTATTCAGAGGGTTCTTTTGTATTATCATCTTTATTATTTTTCACGCTTCTCTTTTTAGCATTTTTATCTTTTGAACCCAACGGTCTATCACGCTTCAGGAGTGTTTGGAATTCAGAAGCTATGATACTAGTAGATGGTCCTTTTGGGACATCAATCTGAATAGGCACATTCATTGCATGAATATGTGACTTAGTTATTATCACGATCCAAAATGGGCCGTGAGTGGCACCCACACTTAACCTCCTAGGTGGGAGAACCAACGATACAAACCTCAACTAATAAATATAACAATAATGCGGAAACTCAATTAAATACATTTTCCCAAAACCTGAAAGTCATCACATGAAGGACATCTAAATTCTAAAACTAAGTCTGGAAATATCACACACCAGAATAAACAAATAACAAAATGTGTCCGAAAACTAAAGACACCATGCCATAACCGAGAGAATCCATCAAGAGCTAGGAGGATAGCTCATCCTGAAATCTTCTAAATTGGAGACTGACTAGAGCTGAGGTCGAGTCAAAGCCGATGGAAAACTCGCTGCAATCTACAAAATAAAACAAAGAAAGATACACGTAGGGGTCAGTACCGGATAACATGTACTGAGTAGGTATCATCGGCCGACTCAAAATAGAAATCAATATGCAATAAGTAATAGCGGGAAATCAACCGTAGCACTTAACAGGTGGCAATCAAAAGATCAAGATCAAGTGACAACACAATGAACAATTTCATAACCAATCAACAATATTAAGATCACGCATGAGGACTCAAGCCTCCATATCACACTCTTTTGGAAAATGAGTTATTGGAGATTGGGTAGTATTACGTCATTTTAATTTGTTTTTCTTTAATATTATCGTGCCGAAACGTAACACCCGATCCAAATATACCGTGTCGGAATGTGAAACCCGATCCAAATATATCGTGTCGGAACGTGACACCCGATCCAAATATATCGTGTCGGAACGTGACACCCGATCCATATATAATTAATTTATCATTCTTCATGATTACATTCCACTTCATTAATCATATTTCATCAAGCCTTCTTTATTCAAGGCACCATTTTTGATAGGGAAAGTTCAAGATTATGGATTTCACGGTCTCGGGATTTCAGACCAATCACAACAACATATCAACCATCCAAACCACAACAATTAAATGCATAGTAAACTTCACACGTTACTCAATGAATATCAATCACTATTAAAAGTCTATCTATGATATAGAATAAAAACCATAACCTACCTTCATCGAAGAACCAAAGTTAAGCAAGCTAATTCACTGGTGATTTTCCTTTCCTCGATGCCTTAGAACATTCCCAATCTATCAAGTATGCAAAATTCATAAGTAAATGAGTATGTAGACATCCATATTACTATATATCTAGCCTAGATCTAAAGGCTCACCCAAATCTATAATCAATTTTTAAATATCAAGTATAGGATTAAGTCTTAATTCCTACAAGTAGCATAACTCTAATTGTGTTCATATAATATAATACACTTATTATTTAATTACCTATCTCAATATATCAAAATATAAATCATAATATGATAACTATAAAAATAAGTTAAAACGAAAAGTAACTAAAAATTGATAACCCAACAAGAAATCAATTTGCAGAACCAATTCACAATATATTCCATCCAATCATTATCTAATGATTACATTAGAATTACCTCCAATTCAACTTCAATATTATATTTGGCCCTCTAACCTTCAAATCTGTAACAATTGTCCACCACTACACTTCTTTTCACCAACAAATATACTATTTATTTTCCACTACATACAACAACTTAACCCACCCAACTAGATGATTCCACGTTGTGTAGATTTCAATTCATAACTTTTGCAACCAACACTAAATTGACCAATAATATACTAATATATATGGTGCCTATCCTAGCATCTAATCTACACAATAAAAATGAAGAGGCATTACCTGAGAGGCTACCTTTTCCCTTTATGCGTGCTGCTTTCTCTCGAGATGAAGGCTGCGCGTTTTTGTTTTTTTTTCCTTCTAAAACCCTTATGTGTTGAAGTGATAAATATCATTAACTTATCTTAATAAATAAAGTGGTATATGATATTAAATGAATTAACACTTTAACCCACCAATTAAATAAGTTATCTAAGTTCACCCCTCAATTAAATGACAATAGTTATCGAATAGTCCAAAATACCCATTAAAAATTTACGGAGTGAGTCCTTTATGAAATAAAAAGTTCTAGTTCTCAAAACGACCTAATGGGTCGTTACAGTTATTTGTTTTAAATCAGTAAATGCATCTGACATTTGATTTGCTATTTTCTATAAGTGGATGATCTTCTGGACCTTCTGCTCACATGTGCGGGTACGTGGATCAAAATAAGATAGTGATAAAAAATTTCACGTAATTTACCTTTCGGGTTCCTTTTTTCTCCTCCTAATTGCAAAAAATTTATTTCAGCAAATCAACAATCTGCAAATTGAGCAGTAAATAAGTCTCCTGGCAATGGTTCAAGGTAGCGAATTATGAAGGGTGAGTCAAACCCAACATATATGACTAACCTTCATTGAGGTCCCATCTTTGTACGTTGTGGTGGTGCTACAGGCACGTATACCGCATAATCAAAAATTCATAGATGAGCTATATTTGGCTCGTGACCAAATACTAATTGTGATGGAGAGTATTTATTATAATTTATCGGTCTGAGACACACAAGTGTTGTAGCATGTAAGATAACATAACCCAAACAGTAATTGATAATTTTATTTTCATAAGTAGAAGTCTTGCTATCAATTGTAGGCACTTAATAAATGACTGTGCAACACCATTTTGAGTATAAACGAGCAGTAGGATGTTCAATTTTTATCCAAATAGATAAATAATAATCATCAAAAGCTTAGGATGTAAATTCTCCAGCATTATCAAGGAGAATAGCTTTAATTGGATAATCAAGAAATTGCGCTCTTAATCTTATTATTTGTGCTAACAACTTCACAAAAGTCAGGTTGCGAGATGATAAGAGGAATACATGACACCATTTTGATGATGCATTTATTAGGACTATAAAATATTTAAACAATTCACTAGGTGGATGAATAGATCCACATATATCTCCACGTATACGCTCTAAAAAGTCAGGAGATTCGATGCCAACCTTCAGAGTTGATGGTCTAGGAATTAATTTGTCTTGGTAACAAGCAACACATGAAATTTATCATTTGTAATAATCTTCAGGTTCTTTAACGGTTGTCCAGTTGAATTTTCAAGAATTTGTCTCATCATTATTAATCCAGGATGACCAATTCGATCATGCCATATCACAATGTATTTAGATTAGTAAACTTCTGGTTTACGATCAAATGTGCTTCAGTTGCACTAATTTTTGCATAGTATAGGCCAGACGACAAAGTTGGTAATTTTTTCAAAATATATTTCTGGCTTGAGACACTCTTGATTATACCAAGATATTCAATATTAATTTCATTTAGTATCTCAACATGATATCCATTTCTGCGGATATTTTTAAAACTTAACAAGTTTCTTGGGAATTTAAAAGACAATAGTGCATCTTCTATAACAATCTTTGTCCCCTTAGACAGAAATATAGTAGCTGTTCCGGAGCCTTCAATAGTTTTTGAATTACCAGAAATTGTAGTAACATTTACTTTTCTTCTAAGCAAGTAGGAAAAATATTTTTCGTCTTTAAAAATGACTTGAGTCATTCCACTATTAATTACACAAATATCCTTGTGATTGATCATTGATCCAAACAAAATTTGAGGCATATCCATATTTTTCTTCAAACAGAAATAAAGTACATATTATAATTAAAACATGGCTAATTATATAAATTTTATTTATTTACATGAATTAAAAAAATATAAATATATTATTTAGTATAGACAAATAAAAAAATCATTTAAATATTATTAGGGTTATCAATATTCATATTTCCTTCTGAGAAATTGAAGAAACCAGTTACATCCAGATGAATAGGCTCAATATTATCTTCAGATATAAAATTTGTCTTTAGATTATTTTCTGCCCTCTTCAAGGATGTTTGATATAGCTGAATTAGACGTTTTGATGACTGACGGGTCCGTGACCAGTGTCACATACCTCCACATCTTTGATATATACTTTCTGAATTTTTCTTTGGTATAGGTTCTTGCTTTTCACTCTTTTTTATACTGTTGATCATTTCTCGGTGCCAACCGAGCATCATGATTATAATTTCTTTTTCGACCACGATCATGACTAGGGCCATGACCTATTTCTCGTTGGTTATAATTTGCATGATTCACTTCAAGGAGTGACAAAGAACCAACGGGCCGACTATAATGATTTTTCATTAACAGTTCATTGTGGCATTCAACAATAACAAGGTGAGAAAGTAATTCAGAATATTTCTTAAAATTCTTTTCCCAATATTGCTACTGCAGGAGCTTATTTGCGGGTGAAAATACAGAGTATGTTTTTTCAAGTTTGTCTTGCTCAGTGATTTCTTCTCCGCATAAATTTAACTATGCTATAATTCTAAACAAAGCAGAATTGTATTCAGTTATATTTTTAAAATCCATTAATCTCAAATTGAGTTAATCATGACGTGCCTGTAGAAGGATGACCAACTTCATGTGGTCATATATTTTTTTTAGATTCTTCCATAGTTTAAGAGGGTCTTTTAAAGTGAGTTACTGTAATTTTAACTCCCTTGTCAAGATGGTAGCGAAGAAATATCATGGCTTTGACACGGTCTTGACTTGATGTCATATTGTCATCTTTGATAGTGTCTGCCAGACCTATCGATTCTAGATATATTTCGGCATCTAGTGTCCATGATGAGTAGCATTTTCCAGATATATCAAGAGCAACAAATTCAAGTTTAGAGATATTAGACATTTTAAGAAAATAAAATTCTTACCCTTTTGTTACTTTTTTAAAATAGCTAAAAGTGATGGAGACTCGTGCTGATAACCTATTATAAAATAAACTTAGTAATTTAATAAGAAGGAGAAATAGTAAGAGAAAGGAAGAGAATTGAGAGAATTGCTTCTTTTCATTTGCATAACAGCAGTGGCTATTTATAGTCACAGCCACTGCAAAGAATGAAAGTTAATAAGTTGAGGGGGACAAATTGGAGACAACTTTTGGTGGAGAGGAAAAGGAAAAGAAAAGGGAAGGGAAAAGTGACATCCACTATGTATAACAAGGAAAAGAAAAGGGAAGAGTAAAGTGACATCCACTATGTAAAACATAAACAATTTTTTTATCACAGTAAATTTTCTTTTTTGGCTGACAAAAGCTTTAAAAGATTGGATAAAACATTAGGCTGGCTGATTTCGAAGATGTGAACTCATATTACAAAGTGGCATTTACGATCGTCATTCCACAAAGAAAATTTTATTAATAAAAGTCATTTAATTAATGTCTATACGTTAGCACATTAATTTTATAATTCAGTGTTTAATAAAATATGATTGCATGACACATTAGTTTTTGGTGGTCTTCAAATCTTGAATTTGGCTCTAAACTTGTGTGATAAGGATACGCTTTCATTTTATAAATATACAAAGTAAAACGAACTATACAAAGTATATTTTGTATATAAAAAGTTTATACATATAACCCCCTACCCCCATGAATCCAAATGATTTCTCTTCTTCTCTTAAGATATTTCTAGTTAGGACTTGATCGAGGGATCAACTAACTCCGAAACATAAAGTAACAAGACCATAACCCCGTACCCCCGCCATAAAGGATCCCTACTCATCTCCAACTTAGTCGCGGTTTTAAGATATTTTTGACTATTAAGAAAACTTATTTGGAGACCGGGCGAGGGATCATCTTCTGCAACCAACCGGGGTCATGTTAAGCCAGCCTCTCTGTCATTCCCCTTGCCCACACCCTTCATAACAGAAATATATAAAAATCTTGATATGTTTATGTAACACCCCAAAAATTTCTACGCCAAGGCCCGCAGCATTCTTCATGTATGTATAAGATCGTACTCGATGACTTTAAAGTATATGCATAAGTTAGGATCAATTAATAAGTAATTTAAGGGTATTATATGTGATTTAGGGTCATAAGGAATCCCTAAAACCAAGTTGAGTCCAAAGAATTAGTCTTGGCTAAGTTTCCGAATGAGTTCGTATAAGGGTCAACTTCCAATGACCCTATCTCTTTGAATATAATGAACTGGGTGTCCCATGACCTACCACATTAAAGGTCTTTGAGTCTTCTTTCCAACGCCACCAAGATTACAATTTTTGGAGTTCGGAGTCAAAAGTTATGTCCATTCTACTACAGACTAGTACTGCAGGAATTTCAGGCCTGGGCAAAATTCAGGCTTGGCGCTCCAGTGGCGCCCCACGCCACTATAGCGCCAGAAAACAGCCTCAGTAGTTCGGGGCTTGGCGCGACGCGCCACTATTAGATGTGCAGGGTTTTAAGCCTATTTTGGCTTGGCGCGACGTGCCACTATAGCGCCAGAAGGAGTTTTGCCCAATTTCCAGATTTTTGATGAAGGGCAGTTTGGGCATTTTTCCTAAACATATATACACTAACATAGGACATTTTAGGCTCATTATTTTCAGTCTTTCACCTCTCCAAAGAACCCTAAACTTCATCCTCTTCTCTCTCAAATCATCCTCTCCAATTTCTCTATCAAACTCAAGGATTCAAGCTTCCCTTTGAAGACCTAACACCAAGACTTCTTCAATTCTTCTTCAAGTTCCTCCCTAAGGTATGTGGGTTTTCATCCATGGGTTCTTTCACCCATGGAGCCCAAATTTTTTCTCAACTTTGTATATCAAATTTAATGATGAAATCTTATGTTATTTTACATAATGGTTCCAAATGCATAGATTATGGTATATTTAAGTTTATTTACTCCTATTGGTATATATATGCATATTGACTCTTAATTTCAAGTGAGGAAAATTTTTAGGAATTTTCATACTATGATTCCAAATATATATATTCTTGAATATTTGAAGTTTATCACCTATGTTGACTTATGTTGATTCTTATTTACATGAAATGGATGGTTTATCAAGGTACTTATATGAAGGCTTGAAAGTAGTTTTAAAGTGCATATGGTGGGTTATTTTTAAGATGTTTGATTTGATGCATTCATATCACTCTCATGCATACAAGTATTCTTTAAATGTATTTGAAATTTATATGAAATGAACCCACCTAGTCTTCTTATGATGAAATGAAGTTGAATTGAAAGTTTGACTCCAAATGAAAGTTTATGAAGCAAATACCTATGTTTAAGGGAGTCTTGTGAAATGATTGAATGGTTGATTGATAAAAGGGTTTCTTAGCCAAAGTAAGGTTTCAATGTGAAAGGACAATTCTCTCATTGAATCAAATTAAATGTCTTTATGAGATGCTTGATTTATGAAAAGGGCTTCTTAGCCAAAGTAAAGTTTCAATGTGAAAGGACAATTCTTACATTGAATCAAATGGAATGTTTAAGGTTATGATATTACATGTTTGACCTCCCTATAGGCCGTCAATGCTTTTGAACATTTTCCCAAAATGAAAGGTCCGATTAGCATGGTACCCGGAATGCCATCACTGATTGTAGACCTAATTTTCTTATAAACCAAGGTTCATTAGTAGAACG
The DNA here is from genome assembly GCF_947179165.1 of Solanum dulcamara. Lineage (NCBI taxonomy): Eukaryota > Viridiplantae > Streptophyta > Magnoliopsida > Solanales > Solanaceae > Solanum > Solanum dulcamara. The sequence goes on along the minus strand of NC_077248.1, from coordinate 9,695,938 downwards.
GTAAATAGGGCATGGTAGTCATGATGATATTATAAACCAAAGGTTTTAATGAGCTATTCCACCGATGATGATTTGATGTCTAAAGGTATACGATGCTTATGTTATTATGATATTTAAACGTTATTCTGTGGGATTTGACCTAGCACCGAATGTAGCATGTAGATGGGGACTCGACCTAAGGGGTCCTTAAGTAAAGTCTCATATTGCATTAACTATGTGCCACCATAGGAGCCCTTGTCGGCTAGGCCTTTGTAGCCACCAAATGTTAAATAATTAAATGTAAACTGAATGGAGTTCTACCTGGCAAGTAGTCTCCCCGTGCCAACGTAGGGGCTTATGTTGGATTCCATGTAATAGCTCGCATGGTCTTAAATGTCGGTTATGGTCACTTCCCTACAAAAAAAAGAATATTTTAAGGTTTCCTATGATGATGTCTAATGCATGCATTCACTTATGCATATTGATTTCTCATGTCCCTCTTATGTTCTTCATTTCATGGCATACTCACATACTTAGTACATTCAAAGTACTAACGCATACTTTTGCCTACATGATATCACCATGTAGGAACCGACGTTGCTCCTCGATCTCCTCCACGTGGCTAACTCGTATTAGTTTGAAGATTGCTTGTGGTGAGTTCCCATGTTTCGGGAACAACATCATTTTTATTCTAAGCTTATGTTATGTAGAATAGTAAGATTTTTTATTAAGGTATTTCTTGACACTTATTATGAGGGTCAGCTAGGGATATGTCTTAGCCCCCGCCAAGTCTATTAGTAAAGGTATGTTTGGACACAAATGGAAAATGTTTTTATTTCCACTTATTATTGTTTACCATTACCAATGAAATGCTTAATGAATGCTAAGAGGCTTGGGTGAGGTACCTTCGGGTGTCTAATTTGTCGTGTCACGTCTAGGCCCTAGGCTTGGGTCGTGACAAACTTGGTATCAGAGCACGAGGTTTTGAAATGGTCCTCGGAGTCCAATATACCGCGTCAAATAGGGTCTTGTTCATGGTTGTGAAGCGCGCCACAATTATGAATAGGAGACTATAAGGCGTTTAGGAAAATTTCCCTTCCTTCATGATTCATGTCGTGCCTTAGAGTTGTCTTAAGACTTCCTTTATCTAACGAATTATTTCGTTTTCTCTAGATAATACCTCGAAGAATATTACCTTCACCGAGAACAATGGATGCTATCAAGGACCAAGTTACTCCGGCTTCAGAGGCTCCAGTTCAAGGAAGGACTGATTCTAATGAGGGACAAATCCCTAATGACCCTCTAGCCGAACAAGTGACTAATGCAGAATTTCGTGATGCCATCTTATTATTGGCATGGGCTGTGATGGCTCAGTTGAATCAACAAGAGATGATTTCTGTGAACACGGGTAGGAAGGAAAGGAAGTGGGTGAGTAAGATGAATGCTATAAGGGATAAATCTAGGGACTTCAACGGTGCGCGGACCAATAGTTGTTCATCTCTTTCTAATGCCCCGGTGTCTAGGCCTAATAAGGAGAAACGTCCATTTCCCCTTTGCGATAGGTGTGGTAGGACCCACCAAGGAGAATGCATGGCCAGTAAGAAGGGTTGCTACAAGTGTGGTGGTATGGGTCATAAGATGAGGGACTATCAAGTGGCTTCTAGTAAAGGGAGGGAGTCTAAGAGGGCTAGATGCAAGGGTGGAGCTTTTCAATCCAGGCCTGGTGGTAGTTTTAGTACATCTACTATTTCCAAGTGTTCCAAGTGTGGGAAAAACCATAGGGGAGAGTGCTTAGTGGGGTCGGGTGCTTGCTATAAGTGTGGAAAGCCAGGTCATTATGCAAGGGAGTGTAGAAGTGGTTCCAGACCTCAGGCTCTGACCCATACTATAGGTCGTCCAGATCAAAGTGCTACTACATCAGATGGCGGTCAGCATCAAAAAGGATCGTATGCCTTTCAGATTCATCAGAAGTTAGAGGATTCTCTCGATGTTGGGACTGGTAAGTTAAAGATTTTTTATTTTTAAGTGCATGCATTGTTAGATCCAATACCAATTTGTGGGTTGTTTCTTTATTTCTTGCTAAGAGGTCTGATGAATATCTCGAATTATTATTAGAGGCCTATTTGGTGTCTACCCCCATTGGTGAGTCGGTTATTGTAAAAAAAATCTATAAGGGTTGTCCCGTGTTTATCTTGCGCAAAGTTGTTCTTAGTGATCTCCTTGAGCTTGACATGATAGTTTTGATGTTATTCTTGAATTGAAGGGTCATGATTCGGTGGTAAAGGGTAAGTTCATTTCCTTTCTTAAGGCCTAAAAATTTATTTCTAGGGGTCAGGGATGCCAACTCTAAAAGTCTTTAGTTTGAGTGATTCCGATTATGGTGGTGCAAATTGGGTCCGAATCATCTTTAGTAGTAGATGTCAAGTAAAAAAGGGCATTGATCCATCATTGGTAAGGTTGAAGAAATTAATGGGAGATAAGAAAGTAGAAGTCTTTTCCCAAGGGGGAGATGGAGTATGTCATTACCAAGGTTGGTTGTGTGTCCCAATATAGATGGCCTAAGAGAAATGATATTGAGTAGAGTTCATAACCCTCGATGGATGAGTTAGGGAAGATTGGGCAAAGAGTGGGTGTTCCATATTGTGATAATTATAGTATGCTTGGTCTATTTAAGGTTATAGACATGGAAGAAAAGCTAGATGAGACTTCGTTGTGTGCAATATATAGGAAAGAGTATATTGGTGTGACCTTTGGTAGAAGTGAATACCAATGAGGATATAGAGATGTTAAGATAGACACAATAATCACTAAGTGATGTTGACTTCGAGGGAGCCATAGGGTGGTTAGAATGGTAGGTTTGAATGTGTGGTTGTAAATATGTGAGTGATTGTAGTAGGTTATTGATGACTTTTGTTAAGGGTTTCAAGTGATTGTATTAGAGTGGTTATAGAACTAGGCTTGAATATAATGTTGATGGCATAGGGGTGAATATATGATGTATTGGATGTTTCGTTATTAGGTCTTGAGGTTTGTGAAATATGGTAGTAAGGGGTAGTACTCTTGGAATAGATTTTCCTATGGAGGTTTAAGATCCTAAGGGTTTTTGGTAAGGTGGCCTATGAATGTGATTTGTCATTGGAGTTATCCCCGGTTCATCCGGTGTTTTATGTGGTCATATTGAGGAAATGCGTGGGGAATCCTAGTTCCATCGTCCCATTCAAAGTAGTGAATGTTGAAGAAATCTTGACCTATGAAGAGGCTCCGATCAAAATTTTAAACCGACAAGTTAAGAGGTTGAGGAAAAGGGAAGTTGTTTCCGTCAAGGTACTTTGGAGATATCAACAAGTTGAAAGTGTTACATGGGAAGTGGAAATGGCTATGATAAAATGTTATCCTCATCTCTTTCATTCTACTCAAGCCTAAGGTAATAAGCCATTCATGTTCAAATGTTTAAGGCTCTTATGTTTCAATTTTTCCTAAGTCCTCACGTGCATGCATATTCATGAAGTGGAATTTTAAAAGTTATGATTTATGCTAAAGTTTAGAGATTTCATGTTTTATGCATTTCAAGTGTCATTGTATATATGTTGGGTTGCTAGTCCTCGTGCCATGTTCCCTTCTATGCAAATGATTCTCATTCGAGGACGAATGATCCCAAGGGGGAGATAATGTAATACCCCAAAAATTTCTACGCCAAGGCCCGTAGCATTCTTCATGTATGTATAAGATCGTACTCGATGACTTTAAAGTATATGCATGAGTTAGGATCAATTAATAAGTAATTTAAGGGTATTATATGTGATTTAGGGTCATAAGGAATCCCTAAAACCAAGTTGAGTCCAAAGAATTAGTCTTGGCTAAGTTTCCGAATGAGTTCGTATAAGGGTCAACTTCCAATGATCCTATCTCTTTGAATATAATGAACTGGGTGTCCCATGACCTACCACATTAAAGGTCTTTGAGTCTTCTTTCCAACGCCACCAAGATTACAATTTTTAGAGTTCGGAGTCAAAAGTTATGTCCATTCTACTACAGACTAGTACTGCAGGAATTTCAGGCCTGGGCAAAATTCAAGCTTGGCGCTCCAGTGGCGCCCCACGCCACTATAGCGCCAGAAAACAGCCTCAGTAGTTCGGGGCTTGGCGCGACGCGCCACTATTAGATGTGCAGGGTTTTAAGCCTATTTTGGCTTGGCGCTGCAGTGGCGCGACGCGCCACTATAGCGCCAGAAGGATTTTTGCCCAATTTCCAAATTTTTTATGAAGGGCAGTTTGGGCATTTTTCCTAAACATATATACACTAACATAGGATATTTTAGGCTCATTATTTTCAGTCTTTCACCTCTCCAAAGAACCCTAAACTTCATCCTCTTCTCTCTCAAATCATCCTCTCCAATTTCTCTATCAAACTCAAGGATTCAAGCTTCCCTTTGAAGACCTAACACCAAGACTTCTTCAATTCTTCTTCAAGTTCCTCCCTAAGGTATGTGGGTTTTCATCCATGGGTTCTTTCACCCATGGAGCCCAAATTTTTTCTCAACTTTGTATATCAAATTTAATGATGAAATCTTATGTTATTTTACATAATGGTTCCAAATGCATAGATTATGGTATATTTAAGTTTATTTACTCCTATTGGTATATATATGCATATTGACTCTTAATTTCAAGTGAGGAGAAATTTTAGGAATTTTCATACTATGATTCCAAATATATATATTCTTGAATATTTGAAGTTTATTACCTATGTTGACTTATGTTGATTCTTATTTACATGAAATGGATGGTTTATCAAGGTACTTATATGAAGGCTTGAAAGTAGTTTTAAAGTGCATATGGCGGGTTATTTTTAAGATGTTTGATTTGATGCATTCATATCACTCTCATGCATACAAGTATTCTTTAAATGTATTTGAAATTTATATGAAATGAACCCACCTAGTCTTCTTATGATGAAATGAAGTTGAATTGAAAGTTTGACTCCAAATGAAAGTTTATGAAGCAAATGCCTATGTTTAAGGGAGTCTTGTGAAATGATTGAATGGTTGATTGATAAAAGGGTTTCTTAGCCAAAGTAAGGTTTCAATGTGAAAAGACAATTCTCTCATTGAATCAAATTAAATGTCTTTATGAGATGCTTGATTTATGAAAAGGGCTTCTTAGCCAAAGTAAAGTTTCAATGTGAAAGGACAATTCTCACATTGAATCAAATGGAATGTTTAAGGTTATGATATTACATGTTTGACCTCCCTATAGGCCGTCAATGCTTTTGAACATTTTCCCAAAATGAAAGGTCCGATTAGCATGGTACCCGGAATGCCATCACTGATTGTAGACCTAATTTTCTTATAAACCAAGGTTCATTAGTAGAACGGTAAATAGGGCATGGTAGTCATGATGATATTATAAACCAAAGGTTTTAATGAGCTATTCCACCGATGATGATTTGATGTCTAAAGGTATACGATGCTTATGTTATTATGATATTTAAACGTTATTCTGTGGGATTTGACCTAGCACCGAATGTAGCATGTAGATGGGGACTCGACCTAAGGGGTCCTTAAGTAAAGTCTCATATTGCATTAACTATGTGCCACCATAGGAGCCCTTGTCGGCTAGGCCTTTGTAGCCACCAAATGTTAAATAATTAAATGTAAACTGAATGGAGTTCTACCTGGCAAGTAGTCTCCCCGTGCCAACGTAGGGGCTTATGTTGGATTCCATGTAATAGCTCGCATGGTCTTAAATGTCGGTTATGGTCACTTCCCTACAAAAAAAAGAATATTTTAAGGTTTCCTATGATGATGTCTAATGCATGCATTCACTTATGCATATTGATTTCTCATGTCCCTCTTATGTTCTTCATTTCATGGCATACTCACATACTTAGTACATTCAAAGTACTAACGCATACTTTTGCCTACATGATATCACCATGTAGGAACCGACGTTGCTCCTCGATCTCCTCCACGTGGCTAACTCGTATTAGTTTGAAGATTGCTTGTGGTGAGTTCCCATGTTTCGGGAACAACATCATTTTTATTCTAAGCTTATGTTATGTAGAATAGTAAGATTTTTTATTAAGGTATTTCTTGACACTTATTATGAGGGTCAGCTAGGGATATGTCTTAGCCCCCGCCAAGTCTATTAGTAAAGGTATGTTTGGACACAAATGGAAAATGTTTTTATTTCCACTTATTATTGTTTACCATTACCAATGAAATGCTTAATGAATGCTAAGAGGCTTGGGTGAGGTACCTTCGGGTGTCTAATTCGTCGTGTCACGTCTAGGCCCTAGGCTTGGGTCGTGACAGTTTACATCCTCCTTTAATAAGATTGGGATGAAGAGTGACTTTTTACTGGACCACCCCACCCACCCCACCCCTACTGTCACGATCCTGACCTGCCATGACTAGCACCCACACTAACCCTCCGATGGGAGAACCATTTTCAATAGCCCAACAATTAGCAAACGCAGTAGATAAATGAGATAAGGATGCGAAATCAGTCTTATTTAAAGATATAAGCCTAAGTCCCCATAAACTCAAGAAAGTACCAAAACTCTAACAACATCAAGTCTAAGACAAGGGAATCCAATCCCAAAAGAAGAAGAAAACATAGTCATGAACTAAACCAGTATTTGAATCTAAGTCCTGAAAAAATAACTAGAAATAAGAGAGTCCACGACAGCTTAAAAGAAATAAATCACCCTTGAACTCGAATAATTGTCACTCCTCTAAACGATGTCTCTCCGCAGCCGGTTGAATATGTCCTGTACTGAATAAAGACAGAGCAAGTGTAGTATCAGTACACAAAATCAACACTGTACTGTAGAATCACGCGGTTAGCCAATAAGCGGATCATGGACGAGTAAAATCAACATAATAAACACATATATACAGAATAACTTAACAAGTGTCATCTCAAACAATATCCAGCAAGATCACAATTCAATAACCTCAAAATCATATAACTTCACATAAGGGTCCTCTCATGGGACCTACAAACATTCAACTTGTGTCGGAACGTGACACCAGGTCCAAAATTTGTGTCAGAACGTGACACCCAATCCAAATATGTGTCGAAACGTGACACCCGATCCAATTTATGTGTTAAAATGTGACACCCAATCTCAACATACAAAATATCCACAATTATATTTAGTATTCAACATTATGTCACCAAGAACAGGTTCATTATACAACAGGCCATCAAGTGATCATTTCACATAAAATCTAGCATGTTTTTCTATTCATATACACATATATATATCATGAAGCAATTTAACAAGTATATGAAATACATACGAGAAACAAAACCATTACCTACCTCGAATTCGAGCTTCAACAACTCTAAAGTGCAAGAGCTTTTCCTTTTCGGGTTTATTCCGCTTGTTCTTGGTCTAAAAACAGTAAATACATATAAAGGATCAGCAAAATTGCCTAACTATCATGAAAAATAACACAATTCTCATCCTAGACCAACCCATGATCCTAACCCCCATTCTACGGCTACTTTCCACCATTAGTTTTCAAACTAAAACCCTCCCTCAAGATTACCCACCATAGATTATGGTTTCTAGGAATCAATTTATAAGTTTAGGGAGTAAATTACTTACCTTTGGCACAATTGGGGTGGAAACCAGTAGAAAATCGCCCTAGGTCATTTCTAGTTCTTCAAGAACGAAGTGGAATGAAATAAATCGTTCTGAGATTTTTTCTGTCTTAAATTTGCGACTGTCCCGCTCTGGCGGGATATGTGAAAATAGTGAGCTCGAAACTTGAGCTCCAAGCCCCCATTTCAAAACACCCCTCCTTCAAAGACGTATTAAATTATACCCTTCATGCCAAGTCCAATTTCGAGAGCTTTACTCGCCCGAATGTGATTTCGCGAATGAGTAAATGCTCCGCATCGTCTTGTCTATCAGCTTACCCAATCAAATTAGAGATTCGGTCCCCCACTATTCACAAGGTTACCCTAGACCTCACCTGACTCGAAATTCGTCCAAGTCTGGTTTAGGCTAATTTTTTTCGAAGTTACTACCCAAAACTTTCTAGCCCAAAATCCCTTCTCATTGGCCTCTCCATAACAACGGATACAGATCGTTACACCCACACACCCATTATATATAATACCCTTTCACAAATAATCATGTATAAATAGATTTTTTTGGAAAAAAAAAGATAACATGAAAGGAAAGAAAAAGAAAACTATAAGAAATAAATTAAACAAATCCAGTACAACTCATCATTCCCTATTTCTTTATCGTGGAAAATTGATTCTCTATACTGAAATATGCTATATAAGGTAATATTTTATATGTTATAATTTATAATTTTAATACTGATGTATACATGTTATAATATTTTTAAAAACTCTCTAATTACGTTTCCTTCCCCAAAATAATTGCACCGTATAAAGAAATAGTAAAACAATTTATTAAATATCAAATGATCAGGATAATGATATATCTAGTAAGAACAAATATTTATTAAATACTACATGAGGCTAGTGAATATCTAACCAAATAAAAAAATTGATAAACAATTTTTTTTTAAACTTTTGATAGGAGGGTAATGATGTATCAAGTAAGGAAAAATATTTATTAAATATCATATGTGGACAGTAATAAATCTAACCAAATGAAAAATATTAGAATTTTTTTTTTTGATTTGGTATAATAGGTAATGCTATACTTAATTAGGAAAAGTATTTATTAAAAATGATATGAAGGTAAATGACATATCATGAAAAGTCTTCGATGGATTAAACAATATATCATAATACAATCTTATTTCATGTTATTCATCAATCATTGAATCGTCGGAATGTACCTATCTTTTTAATGTCATGTGTAGTCTTGATGATACTAGATTCGATTATTATATTGTTGGTACATATCTTTTTTTGTGTCATAGATATATATATCAAAGGTATAATAATCAAACTTAGTATCATAAACACTAATTTTGAATTTACATAGATTTAGGGGTCCAGATGACAAAGAGATAAGTAGAATGATTCACGGTACAAATTCATACAAGTACAAGGGTCTACCAGATCATTTCGTTATTTTAAGAAGATATTTAATTTTGTGTTCAAACTATTTGGTAAGCTTATTCAGAGAGCTAGGTATTATTTTTCGTGCTTACTGTGTACTTTATTACTTTATCGATATTTATTGTGTAATATTTTTATAAGGTATATTATTTTTGAGTTTACAACAAGTATTTGATAGTAATAATGTTATTAGGATTATTTCAAGTTAATAAGTTAGCCATGTGTATTTAATACATTAAGTTAGATATTGTCGCATAAGAAACTTTATCTAATAATATGAAAATTTGAGTAGTTTAATTCAAAGTTCAAAATATTTTTTACCATTAATAAAAAAAAATTCTTTCCTTATTTTTTTAAATAAAAAATTGCTCTATTTTGTTTCCTACAAATTTCAATTTCTTAAAGTAAAAATAAATTGATAAATCAATATTACGAAAATTTTAGATGAATTAAGATCGATGGTTATAGAGGTGAGTAAAGTAGTTACTGTTTCATTGAAGGCTATTTTTTCCTCATGACAATCTTTACGGGCTATGATTAAGGGTGCTCTTTAATTATATGTTTTGTTTGTTGATAACAATATTCACATTGGCTGTCAAAGGAAAAAAAATGAAAATAACGTTTTTGACTTGAAATATTGCATTATTTAGCTCAACTTTATATAATCAAATTGATTGACGCAAATATTGAATTTATTGGATCATAATATGACCATTGGCTAATCATGTTTTACAATAACAACAAATGACTGAATGAGCTTAACTCCAAGCCTGTCAAATTAAAACATGGCTATGTGACAAGAGCCTAAATCCAAGCGTATTGGAAGTTGATATTCTAGCCACTAAAAATTAGACCAAAATAATTTAAGGGTGTGTTTGGTACGAAGGAAAATGTTTTTCATGGAAAATGTTTTCCTAGAAAATATTTTCTTGAAAAATAAGTTGGTTTTTAACTTATTTTCTCATGTTTGGTTGGTGAGTGAAAGATATTTTCTGGAAAATATTTTCTGTTGTTTGGTTGGTGAATGAAAATATTTTTCAAAAAATATTATCTTTTATTTTAGGCTAGAGAGTAGAAAATATCTTTTAGCAAAATAGTTTCTGACATGGAAATCAACCCCAGTAATCGATTCAGAACCTAACCTCGACACTTGAATCGGGACCCGACCTCGATAATCAAGTCAAAATTCAATCCAGAGACCTGACCCCAACATCCAAACCTAGACATGATCGACCAATTTAGGATCCAACCCTGACACTCAAATGGGTACCCGACTTTCAAACCAAGACCCGATCCCGTCACCCGATGCGGGACCTAACTTTCAAATCGGGACCTAACTCAACTTCCAACCCAAGATTGGACTTCCAAATCTAGACTGAACTATGACTTTCAAATCAAAATCCGACCACACCCAACTCCAGACCAAACTTCCAAATCAAAATTTGATTTTTTTTATATTTTTTTTTTGTTGGAGAGGGCGAGGGTGGTTTGAGGGGGAGGGTCAAGGTAGGGATGGGGTAAAACAATAAAATTATCAAAATTTAAAATATTTTTCAAAAATAACTTTTAATTTTTTTGGAGGGAGGGGGCTGGGGTGAAAAAAATTAAAATTATAATATTTGAAATATTTTTCAAAAATAATTTTTTTAATTTTTTTTTGTGGGGCTTGGGGGTTGAGGGGAAGGATGTAGGGGGTTGGGTAGGAGTGGGGTAAAAAAAATTTCAAATTTTGAAATACTTTTTAAAAGTAATTTTTTGAACTCTTTTTGTTGGGATGGGAGAGGGGGTGGGGGGGCTGGTGGGGAGCCGGGGTAGGAGGTGGGGTACAAAAATTAAAAAATTGAAATATTTTTTTAAAATATTTTTTACTTTTTTTGTGGGGGTGAGGGGTGGGCAAAAAAAACATTGTAATTTGAGGTTTAGAGTAGAGTTTTGAAAAATATTTTCCTTAGTTTTTGGAGGAAAGTCATTCTCCTCAAGTTAATTTTCAAATATTTAAACTAATCAAATATAAAAAAATTAGAAAATATTTTTCGAAGAATATTTTCTATCATTCCAAACATACCCTATGTTTCACAGAATTAAGAAAGTTTTGTTTCTTCTTCAAATTTGCTTTGACATATTTTTAGTTCAATATATAAATTTACTGGTAATTGTATCAATTCAGAAAAGAAACGGAATCATAATTAAGAATATTTTAATCAAAACCCTTCTAATTTTAAAAGTATTAATTACAGCATATTCATTAACAAATCAGGAGCGGAGTCGATTTAAAATTTGTGTGAATTTTATTTAATTCTAAATTAAAAATGTGTCAAATCATAATAGATCGCATACTATTTTAAAGAGCAGAATTTGACCTAGATTTAGAATTTGTTCGAGAGCGATTCGTAAATCAAAAAAAAAAGTAGAGGATATTTTTAGACCTAAAAATTGACGGATGTTATTTGTGATTTATTTTTCACTTATTAGAGATACTTTTGGCTCTTTTCTGTTGCATAAATTAACTTAAGATCGTTATGAATCTCATAAACTTCAAATTCTAAATTATTCTATATATATGACGACATCATATTGAATTATGTGATATAATATGAATTAAAATTGAGACTAGTAAAGCATTTGTTTTGAGGCTCAAAAAATTTTGAGGCCCTAAAAATATTGTAATATTGCTTTATCAATTTATTTTTACTTAAAAACATATTGAAATTTGCAGGAAAGAAAATAGTGTAAAATCTTTATAAAAAATAAGGAAAGAAAGATTGTTTCTTCTTTCTTAATGGTAAAAATATTTTAAACTTTGAATTAAACTACTCAAATATTCATATTATTAGATAAAATTTCTTATGCAACAAGATCTAAGGTAATATATTACATACACATGGTTAACTTATTAACTTGAAATAACCCTAATAATATTATTACTATCAAATTCTTGTTGTAAACTCAAAAACAGTATACCTTATAAAAAATATTACACAATAAGCACGAGAAATAATAACTAGTTCTAAATAAACTTTTCCTTATAATTTGGACACAAAATTAAATATGTTTTTTAAATTAGTCTTGATAATATTAGGTTTGATTATTATACTTTTGATACATATGACACAAAAAAAAGACATGTATCAATGGTATAGAGCCCGTTTGGATGAGCTTAAAAAAAGTAACGTTTATGTATGAAGTGCTTTTAGAACTTTGAAGTGCTGAAAGTTATTTTTATAAATAAACAGTTGAGTGTTTGGATAAAAGTACTTATGATGTGAATTTTAGGGTTAAGAGAATAAAAAAGGTAGTTTGGGAATTTAGTTAAAATATAAGGGATATAAAAGTAATTTCTATGGTCAAAGAAAATGACTTTAAGCACTTTGGAAAAAAAAAGTTAGGAATCCTAACTTTTCATTTTTGACTGACTTTAAGAACTTTATGGCTTAAAGTCAGCATTAAGCAAACACGTCCAAAAGCTAAAAAGGGACTTTAAGTTGGTTTTGACCAACTTAAAGTCAATCCAAACGGGCTCATAGTAATCAAATCTAATATCATCAAGACTACCTAGGACACAAAAAAAAGATAGGTACATTCCGGACGATTCAATAATTAATGGATAACTAGATTAAGATTGGATTATGATTCTTTTATCCGTCAAAATCATTCCATGATCTTAGAATAATCGAAAATTTTTATATTATTGGGCCAACAAATCAGATATTATTCCAATAGATGCCATCAATAAAGAATGGTCTGAAATTCAGGTTATTCCCCATAAATTATGGACGGATACTAGTTCTTAAATATATCATTACCCTCATATCATATTTAATAAATACTTAATAAAATATAGCAGTACTCATTATACCAAATCAAAAAAAAATCTAATATTTTTAATTTGGTTAGATATATATTGTCCTCATATGATATTTAATAAATATGTCTCCATACTTGATACGTCATCATCTTCATATCAAAATTAAAAAAAAATTATTTTCCAATTTTTTTTACATTTGGTGAGATATATCACTATCCTCGTATAATATGTTAATAAATATTTTTCCTTACTAAATACATCATTATTCTGATCATATGATATTTAATAAAAAATTCCTAATTTTTTTCATATGGTGCAATTATTATGGAAAAGAAAACATAAGTAGACAATTTTAAAAAAAAAATTATCACATTTATACATCAATATTAATTAATTACAAATTATAACATATATTCTTATATAGTATATTTCAGTATAGAAAATCAATTTCTCACGCCTAAGAAATGGGGAATGATGAGTTGTACTGGAACTGTTTAATTTATTTCTTATAGTTTTTTTTTTTTTACTTTTTGTAACGATTCGAACCATTGTTATTAAGGGAGATGGGAAATCGTAAAATTTTATAATCTAGATCCGTACAATCCCGCCAGAGAAGACATAATCCCGCTACATCGGCGCCGCTCCAGTGGGATGTGAGCCGCCAGAGCGGGATGGTCGAGGCAGAACTTAGTGTGGCGAATTCTTATTTTCTCTTCTTGTCCCTAAGTACCAAAAAGAGGCGAAGGTTATCCCAAAAACCCTCTGAAGGCTGCTCTAGGCTTGGAAAAGTAGGGAGAAGGAGATTTCAGTATAGGAAAGGTTCCAATCGGCGGAATTCAGACCCACTTTCACCATCTCGTTGTTTGAAAGCTAGAATTGAAGGCACAATGCCTCTCTACAGTTGCTTGGCGCCCAAGTAGGATAGGTTTCTCTAATTGATCAGTTGTAAATCTGTTCCCACTCATTCTATATTGTAATTGACAGGAGATTTCATGCATAGGCCTTTGGGTACGGAGTTTGGATGGCTGAATGTATGGTTATTGTTGTTTAGGATAGGAATGTACCATGTGGTATGATTATCTTGTGACTAGTGATGATAGTCTAGTACGTGGTTGATAACTATTATACTGCTTGTTGATATGATTGATGGTTCTATGTGAATAATCTGAGTAATGTGAATCTGAAGTAAGGGGAGGAGGTAATTGATCTAGTATTGATAAACCTCTTGAATGAACCTATAAATTATATTTGGTTATAGGTCATGGTTGGTCTATATCATAGAGAGACTCTCAATAGTGATTGAGTAAGGTTATGACGTCTTTTATGTATTTAATTATTTTGGTTGAATGGTTGATATGTTGTTGTAATGGGTCTACAATCCCAGAACTGTGAAATCCATAAACTTGAACTTGCTCTATCAAAAGTGATGCCTTAAATAAAGAAGGCTTGATGAAATATTGTTAACGAAGGGAAAGATAGAATGTAACTAATGAAATGACTATTGTTAACAATTACATGCAATGAACCTGTTACTTGATTGTGCAAGTATGTGAACTATTCATTATGGACTGTGATTGTGGTTGTAACTGTGATGTTGGATTGGGTGTCACGTACCGACATATATATTGGATCGAGTATCACGTTTCGACACACATATATATAGGATCGGGTTTCACTTCCGACACGTATATAGGATCGGGTGTCACATTCCGACACATATATAGGATCGGGTGTCACATTTCGATACATATATGATTTGGGTATGGGTTCCATGAGAAAACCAATATGTGACTATCATCTTTGAATTGATCTTGACTATATGTGTGATGATAGAGAAACTGATCAGATTATAACTGAGCATGCCCATCCTATGTAATAACTGATATGAAAGGAGCGAAGGTCCTAGTGTCATCATGTTGACTGTTGTAATTGAGATTTACCTGGTAAAACTGTACATTCTCTTGAAATGGTAAATTGATAATGTGTTCATGTATATGCCTGATTGGATTATGTTATGGGTGCTAGATGCATCCGCATAGTAGGTATGAGGTTGTGGGTAAATTAGTGGAAAGCAGTCAGTGTGTTGTTAAGAGAAATTAATGACTTAAAGTCAGTTATTGTTGAAGTCTTGTAGGCACATGGGTTAAAAAGAGGATTGGAAAGTTTTTGGAGATTTTGTCTCCGAGCAGTGGCGGGAGGAATCCCGCTATGGCAAGGCCGACAGAGCGTAATAGGTCCCACCGTGGCGGGATTGTAGCGGTTAAGAGGTGAGCTTTGTCCCCCCAATGTTGTCCTCTTCCAAGTCAGATGTTAACTATCCTAAGACCATGTGATGGTATGAAACTAAACATAGTATACGGGTTAGACAGAGTTAGAACTGGCCTGTAGTTTGGAAACTTCTCTATGTGATAGAAGGGTTAGGCCTTGATCTGTATTAGAATTGGCAATGGGACAACTAGAAAGGATGAAAGTTAGGCTTGAACGACTCGAATGAGGTTAATGAGAATGATAAGAGTTTTGCATAAGGTTTGGCGGTGAATCTCTTAAGAGAATGTTTTCTTCTTGTCGATTCCTTTATATTATGCGGTGGGTATCGATTGACCGATGATGCCTACCAGTACGTGTTGTTTATACTGATATTACTCTTGCTATGCTACTTGGTATAGTGTGATTGCAGCGTCAGTGATGTTTCATAGATGAAGACAAAGATGAGTCTCCAACAGCTTCTACTCTTCATTCCTTATGGTGGGAGTTGTGTCTTGCTTGTATTTATACTCTGTATCTTTAGAAGCTCTTGTATCCGTTTAGACTAGTATCCTTGGAGGTGTTAAGTATTTCTTGTAATAAAGCTTGGAGTTTAAAAAATTCAATTTTTGGTGTATTCCTAACTCTTTTAGGACTTATAATGGTATTTTGTTAAATTTCCGCAGGATATTTTTTAAGGGTTCTCCTATCTAGGTATTAGAGTAGTGCCCGCACGACCCGATGGGATGGATTGCGACACTTTTCTTTCATGTTCTTTTTTTAATTTTCTTTATACATGATTATTTGTGGAAGGGTATTATATATATTGTGTGTGGGTGGAGTGGGGTGGGGTGGCGGTTATATGTATAAACTTTTTATAAAAAAAAATATATACTTTGTATAGTTCATAACACTTTGTATATTTATAGATGTACATGTGTGATGTATGTATAGTATAAACTTTTTATATATAAATATACTTTTTATATCGGTAGTATCAATATACTATTTTTGTATAAAAGTATATAAATGTAGAAAGTACTATGGTAAATAAAGGTAACACTTGTAGTTTATGGTATAGATTTATTATATTGGAGATACTTTTTTTCATGAAAAATATGTATCACATATAAATTTATATATTTAGTGTATATATGGCGGAATAAACTATTTATATGATGTAACAACTCATGTTTCCACATAACAAAGATATGTATTATAATCACCGAGAACACATAATACAATTGAGAAATGAAAACAACAAGAAGTAACAGCTATCGATCCTTAAAATGAAACTGAGAATCTTAACCAAAGGGGAAGAAGATCAGAAAATACAGAGATAGATAGAAGGGGATGAGAAGCTCAGACTAAGAACGGAGATGAGAGGAATTAGCCTTTTTTACTCAACAATTTGCATAATGCCTGAATCACATATCACTACCCTTTTTAATGGAACTGTTTTCATGCCCACTATTCAACTCAGATCCCAAATTAACCTGGCCCTATTGCTTGTTCTCGGCCCATTAACTCTTGTCCGCCCAATAACTATTTGTGTGGCCTTGGTATCCACATTGCGCTGAACTTGGTTCATAGCAATACTCTCGTCCTTAATAAGAACCTTATCTTCAAGGTTCAAGTAAAGAAATCCCATAACAAAGGGCAGTGATAAGCTAGATGTAGCTATGGAAACTTCCACAGGTGCAAAGGCCACTGGTTGGTAGGTCCTGTTGGATATCAGGAAGAAATCGGTAGTCTCGTATCCGCTAACAATACCAGTGCATGTAATGTTGTTCACATAGCCTCTAAGAGTGGACAAGAATGATATGTACTTTTTTGGTACAAGTACAAATGTAATTGCATAATATGCAGCAGCCATAACATGTCAAATTTGATGCAATACCACTAATCCAACTCCAAGTACTAGAGAACAAGCATACTTCCTTTTGAGAAAATCAAGCATCTTAGCCTTGGAGAGTATTTGAAGGATTGGTATGAATTCTTTTACTGAAGTAGTTGTTGGTGATATAGTGGCAATATTCCTCCTAATTAGGTGCTGAAGAGAAGTTGTGCATGCTTTCCAGTGTGTAGCCTTGGTCAGCCATATAGGAGAATCTCATATTAAAAAAATTGGCCAAAAAGCTATATTATAAGTGATCCCCCACAACATATCACCAGTTGATTAATAATGGTGAATGAGTCTCGAATATGCTCAAGTGTTATTTCGATTATTATGTCGGTACCATGAACGAAACCCAAACCGCATAACCCTTCAGCACACTCCTAATGTCAAACCACAAAACATTCCTACCAAAAATAATTTCAAGCCACCCCATAGGACAAAATGATTCAGAGAAGCATAGTGCACCACTCTCTCCAAATAAATATGTTATTTTCCCACGCATTACAACGCCTACTATTTCACCAATGGTATATGTTGACCCCAGCATAACATACTCGTCCACTAAGAGACTGTTAATTGTGTTGCAAGTTGAGCCTGTATCTGTTCAAAACTGACATGGATAGAAACAATCAACCCCTCTTCTTTCGGTGAGAACATTTGTGTTTTAAGACCAAGCTGCAAGTGATTTATTCATCTAAAACTGAATTTTTTTTGCAGAATTGCAGACCATCTAATTTAGGGACTTTACTCCAGAGTTCAATTGCTTGAAAAGAGACAACATCCTCATATTTGTCTGATGCTTCAATGATCAACTCAAATAGAGTGTGCATCTCAGGTTCAAGCAACTCATAATATGGCGATGTCAATAATAGAAACCAAAGCTTTGTATCTCGTTGTCCCAACAACTGCACCTGCAGATGTTGCAGATAAGACTGCTCAACAACATCTGTGTGACCCTTGTTGATCATGACCATATTAATAGTCCTCCTTGGTAGATCCAAACAATTAACAAGGGCTTTCCAGTCTTCCGTGGGTACCAATGTCGAGGTATTTGTAGCTGAGTGCAAGTTATCACCAGAAGATTGTGATCCATCCTTTTGTGAATCAGCATTATTGCTTTCAATTGTTGTCAGTGATGTTCCATTGATCTCTACACCAACCATTCTATTTTCAATTATTTCCACAATGTAAGAATTCATACACAATTGTCGATCGAGATCCCACACTTGAGTTATAGGGTTAGCATATGGAATGAAGCAAAACATATCAGTAGATCCCAACAATTGTAGTTGATCCACGTTCACTGTATCTGTATAACCTGTTTGAGCCATGGAGTTGAAACGTACCCCCCAAATCCCATACACAAAGATTCATTGCAGTTTCATGAATAGAGACAATAGAGGAATTCACATTAGGATCAAATGAGAATTGACACAAAATATTGTGAGCAATGAACTCATCTGTAGATTTTTCATGATCTACAACAAGCAGTGTTTCATCCAAAAGCATGTTACTCGGTGGATTGCTATCCTTAATCTTCAAAAAAAAATTATCATGATTTAAAATCCATTAATCTCAAATTTAGCCAATCATGACGTGCTTGTGGAATGATGACCAACTTCAGGTGGTCATATTTTTTTTTTAGATTCTTCCACAATTTAAGGGGGTCTTTTAATGTAAGATACTATAATTTTAATCTCTCGTTAAGATGGTAGCGGAGAAATATCATGGCTTTGGCACGGTCTTGACTAGATGTCGTATTGTCATCTTTGATGGTGTCTATTAGACCCATAGATTCTAGATGTATTTCGTCATCTAGTGTCCATGATGAGTAGCCTTTTCCAGATATTTCAAGTGCAACAAATTCAAATTTAGAAATATTAGACATTTTAAGAAAATAAAATTTTTATCCCTTTTGTTACCTTCTTAAAAATATAACTCAAAGCGATGGAGGCTCGTACTGATAAAGTGTTATAAAATAAACTAACTTAGCAATTTAAGAAGGAAAAAATAAGAAAAAGAGAGAGGAGAAGCTAAGATCTGTGTATATATTTTTCAATGTCAAAAAACAGCAATTTATAGCTAAAAAAAAGAGAAAAACAAATAGTAGGCAACTTGTCCACTTTAAATGGGCCCACTTGAAAAAAAGACATCCACTTATATCATACAACAACAATAACAATCCAGTGAAATCCACCGGGATCTTATTTTTTACTAAATTAAAATATAGAAAGAATTTTTAATCCTCCAACAAAAAAAGAAACCCTCGTCTCTCTCTTTTCCTTTCTTGATACTTGCGCCTCTGACGCCAGTTCCAACTCTGAAGCACGCCGTGCTACCCTCCCATCCGGCGTCCGCCTCCAGCACCAACTCCGACGCCGCGCCACTAGCATTCCGCAGCAAAGGTCAAATAACAAATGAGTAATTTTCATTTTTTTTGTTTTTTTCATTTTGGTGTATTTTATTATTTGAGATTTGTTTTGCTATCTGATTTAAAACCTATGCATTGCTACCAAAAATCCAACAGTTTATGGAAGACCAACAAGCAGATAAAGTTAACAACACCCAAAAACAAATCTTGATTCCAAAACAAGAAACCTATCACTTCCATCCCCACAAACAAAATAAAATTAGGACCTTTTTGCATGTTTCTTGAAACAATTTATTGTACTTGATGAGTTCCTAGCAAAAGCACTTGGAGAGTGCTAATTATAATAAGGCATTGTGACATGATTTTGAGAGTTGGGTGTAGAAAAGCTAAGCATTTGTTGGCTCTCATGAGAAACTGGAAGTTGCTGAAACAACATTGTAGTTTTAGAATATGAGAAATCATCAGTTGATCTCATTTGAGTCAAACTTACATCGTCCCCCTGCCCTACAAAAACAGCATCCATGTCCAGTTACTTGAATGGTTTGCTGCATTAACTACTGGTAACATGGCAAGAATGAAACTTTTTTTGTTTCTTTCTCCTATAGTGTCATGCTTAATTTATAGTCAAGTTTCTTTCTTGAACAATTATGATCTATGTTTCTCGGACTCTTCCAAAATGTTAATAGATGCGTGTCGGATTCTCCAAAGAAAGTATAATTTTGGAGAATCTGACATGGGTGCAGCATAGAAAGTGAAGAGCCCGCGCAACATGGATTATGATTTAAGAAAAAATCATTATGTTGGTATAATTGTTAATTGGTGGTGGTGTCATTGTCATCGTTGTTATCATTTTGTTATTGTTTCTTGAACAGATGAGTCTGCCCATTAGTATATACTGTTAGGGCTTTACTACCAGTCTAATCTTACAAAGAGAATTATACATACTGAGCTACTCATATAAAAATTACTCCTACTCCATTGACATATATGAAAATAGATCATTTTAGAAATCAAAACTTCCATTAATATTAGTGATAGAGTGTTGCTTTTAGTGATCCTGATGATCAGCTTCCATTTAATGATCCTTTGATGGTTTCAGTTAAGTAGGAAAACTATTCTTAAGTTTGTTGTATTTTTGAAATCGATCCTAACTAAATTTCTAATTTGTTTTGGGTTCAATTGCTTCGGCATTACATATAGGGAATTGTATGACACATCTGGTAACCTTTATCTGCCTTACTCTGCAATACGAAAAAAGTTGATTCTTTCACCTCCAGTCTACTAGAAATCCACTCCAAGATGTTAGAATTAAACAAGATAGAGGTATATCTTGATAATGCATACAATTTTAATTTCGAGATATGTGTGTGCTGCATTTTTCAGCTCTTTATATAATGGCATTTCTTTTCATTCTTTAATCATTGTTGGACTTATTCTGTCGATTTGGGTTGACATACGATTTTGATATTCCTAATTCATGATATCAATCACCATGATATCTGCAGTATAGTTGGGTAAATGGTGTGTTATATAGGACTGTTTGCATTGATACTCACTATCCAGAACTTCTCTTGTAATTTTATCAAGTTATTTCTTGATTTTTTATTTATGATGGAATCCTCAGTGTATGCATGTGTGAATATTGAAAAAGTAACTTCAGATCATAAAAAATCTAGTTCTTTCTCCTCTAAAGCCCATGTAGAACTTGATATTAACTATTATTTGCAGGAGCTTGCTTCAACAATACAGAGACGACATTGCATCAGATCCTAACAGATTTCTCGCAAACAATGTTGTAAATCAATTTGCTGAAGTATTGGCTAAAGCTTGGAATGAATTGGTGATCCAAGGTCGATATTTGGGAGATGTTTTGCTTAATGCTAAAAGGTTAGGTCTTTAAAGTTGTACTAACTTAAATACATATTTCAGGATTGTGATTATGTTTGTGGTTCAAGCTGAAGAACGCAACATGTATGACCAGCATTGGCTTTCTGCTTCATTGAGAGAAAGATATCCTACTTTAAATAATAGTGTCGCTTGCCCTCCTCGACCTTCTTAGTCTCGACCTACTCAACTTCCAATATATGGTCAACAAAGAGATTTGATAGATGAGTCTTGTAGTGAAGAAGATGATGAGGATCATGTGGAAAACACACTGCCGCATTAGTGAAGTTTATAGTTGTACTAGATAATCTAAATTTCTTATTTTATAGTTGTTTTATGCTACTTATTATGTTTTTTGTGAATGCATGATAACTTTGACATTCTATTATATAACTTATGACTTTTATGTTTTGTTCATTCAAATTCGAATAACTTTTAAGTTGTTTTTCATATTGAGTTGATAAGAGAATATCTAGTAAATGATTTGGTATATCGATATATTGTTGGAAGCTCTTTAAGCTTGATTTAGTTGATTAGAATATATATTGAATTAAAATAACAAGTGGATAGTTGCAAAAAGAAGTAATAAGCTGCCAAAAAATTTTCCAAGTCACTTTTCTGCATTTTATTTTTCAGAAATTGCATAAAAAAGACCTCACGAGATCTCTTTCTGGCAATTTCATTTTTCAAGCAATGATTTAAAGTGACCTCATGAGGTCTCTTTCTGAAAAAATAATAATATTTTTTTCCATTAAAGAGACCTCATTAGGTCGCTTATTTGTCTTATGTGTTTTAGTTATAGCGACCTTATAAGGTCTCTATTCATGAATTTAAATAAATTTAATAATGTTTAGAAACCTCATAAGGTCTCTTTTCCTAAATATAAAATAAAAATACATAGTAATATAGGGACCTCATGAGGTCTCTTTTTTAAAAAAATAAAAATAAGTAATAAATTAGCAATCTCACGAGGCCTCTTTTTGAATAATTTCGAAAAAAAATATTAGGGATCTCGTGAGGTCTCTATTTGGCAACCTCTTGAGGTCTCTACAAAAAAGCCACCTGCGTTTTAGCGACCAACAGTTAAGGTCTCTTTTAACAGTTTTTTAGTAGTGGTATGCTTTCCCAGAACACCTAGAACAGTACGAAAATGGTCTGCATGTTCTTGTTTACTCTTCGAATACATCAAGATATCATCTATAAACACAATAACAAATGAATCTAGGAATGGTTTGAAAACCTCATTCATCAAACTCATGTATGTGCATTGGTCAGCCCAAAAGACATCACCAAAAACTCATAGTGTCCGTACCTAGTCCTAAAAGATATTTTGGGCACGTCCTCAGGCCTAATCTTCAATTGATGATACTCAAACCTGAGATCAATCTTCGAAAAGACTGATGCACCTTGTAACTGATCAAAGAGGTTATTAATACGTGGCAAGGGATATTTATTTTGGATGTTAACCTTATTCCGTTGACGCTAATCAATTCTCATGCTACTATCCTATTTCTTAACAAATAGTAGCAGAGCACACCACGAAAAAGCACTGGGACGGATAAATCCATTATCAAGGAGTTCTTGGATTTGAGCCTTATGCTCTCTCAACTCTGTTGGAGTCATACGGTAGGGAGGAATAGAAATTGGGCGAGTGCTCGGCTCCAAATTAATACCAAAATCTATGTCCCTATCGGGAGGCATACCAAGAAAGTCTGTAGGGAACACATCTGAAAATTCACACACAATCAGAATAGAATCTATAGAGGGAGACTCTACATCAACATTCCGAATATGGGCCAGAGAGGACAAGCAACTCCGCCCCACCATTTTTCTAGCCTGGAGAAAATATATGACCTTAGCTGGCTTATACTTGTACACCCCTTCCTACTCTAACCTTTTCCTCCTCGGAATTTCTAGAGCCACAGTCTTAGCATTACAATTAAGTACAGGAAAATAGGGAGATAACCAAGTCATGCCTAAGATTATATCAAAATCGGTCATTTGTCTAAAATTATCAAGTCAACCCAAGTCTGGAATCCCATAGACATCATAGAACAAGCACGATAAACATGGATGACTATAACTGACTCTCCAACAAGAGTAGAAAAATGGATGGGGGCATCAAGTATATCACAAAGTACAGCAAAACCCAAAGCATATTTCACTGACACATATGAATAAGTAGACCCCGAATCAAATAAAATTGTAGCCATCCGATCACAGAAAAGAATAGTGTATGTGATCACTGCATCAGACACTTCAGCCTCGGTCTTGCTTGGAAAGGCATAAAACTGGGCCCTATCATCCTGACGGGCCATCTCCCTGCCTGGCTGCGCTGCTCCTCGATCTGTACTACCATTACCTCGGCCTCCACAGTCTCGCTGGTTTCTTTCTCACCCACCTTATGGACGTCCTCTATCATTTTCTTCCCCGCCCGCGGGTACAACTGCTCTATCCTACTGAGGTGCTGAATCTGTTCTGCAAGGGTGAGAACATTCCCTTTTTATATGCCCCGACTCTCTACAATTAAAACAGTCGCTCTCAAAGGATGGCCTGCTACCCGAAAAAGATGCTCCTTAACCCTCATGGGTTGAATGCTATTGTGGAGTACCTGAAAATTACAAGTAGAAGTGGGTAGAGTTGACTGAATTGGTCGGGCTGCAATTACCGGCCTGCTTTACCCTCTAGAATAGGACCTCTAAAAATTACCTATGCTCTTAGCTTCTCTGCCAAAGCTTTGGTCTGCCCATCTCGCCTCACACCCTCTACCTTCTTCACAAAATCAGTGACTTTATTGAAACTCATGCCTGACGAAGTCATGTGAACTGACAACACCTATAATTCAGGGTTAAACCCCTTCCCAAACAACAAAATCTTTCCTCATCTGTAGTTACCAGTTGAGTAGCATACTTTGACAGTGCATGAAATTTGGCCTCATAAGCAGCCATTGACATACCTCCCTGCTCCAAAGCCATAAACTCGTCCTTCTTGCGGTCCCTCAAGGTACGTGGCACATATTTTTCCAAAAGCAAGCCACGGAACTTGACCCAAGTGAGTGGACGCAACACTGACGAGCGACACTCCACATAAGACCTCCACCCTTTATTGGCCTCACCCTACAGTTGGAAGGTCACAAATTCTACCCCATACTGATGTACTATGCCCAGCTTATGCAACCTCTCATAGCAATCAAGGATAAACTCGTAGGCATCCTCATTTTCAGAGCCATGGAAGATCAGGGGGTTAAGTTTCAAAACCTTGGTGAGCATGTCGTGCTCAGTGCTGGTCATAACTGGACCCATAAGGGGTCTGAAGAAGGCATCAGTGCCCACTGCTTCATCTACTAGAGGAGCTACAATGGCAAATGGACGGGCAACAGGTACAGGTGTCGTGGGTACAGTGGTGATAGTTCCTCTTCATAAGCTCAGGAAAATCTAGTCAACAACTTAAATATGCGGAAAAACATTATAGGAACTGAAAGTCAATCGTACCAAAACTCTAACAGCTATCAAGCTTAAGAAAGGGAATGTTATCCCAAAAGAGAGTCATAAAAGATACAACCAGTGTCTGAACATCTAAGTCCCGAAAGAAGAACTAGGTTAAAAGAGAGTTCACGGCAGCCTGAAAGAAATGGCTTACCCTTGAACACGAACAACTATCTCTCCTCTAAACGAGGTCTCTCCGGAGCTGGCTGAATATGTCTTGTACTCAATAAAAACAGAGCAAGTGTAGTATCGGTACACAAAATCAATAGTGTACTGGTAGGATCACGCGGTTAGCCAGCAAATGAGTCATGGACAAGTAAACCCAACATAGTAAGCATATATATATATATATATATATATATATATATATATATATATATATATATATATACAGAATAAGCTTAACCATTTTCATCTCAATCAGTACTCAACAAGATCAGAGTTCAACAACCTCAATATCATGCAAATTCACATAAGGGTCCTCTCATGGGACCTGCAAACACTTACTTATGTGTCGAAACATGACACCCGATCCAAACATACAAAGCAGCCACAATTACAATTAATAGTCAATATCATATCACCAATAACACGTTCAACACAAGTTAGGCCACTAAGTGATCATTTCACATAATTTATAGTATGATTCCCTATTCATATACACACATGCATGCAATGAAGAAATTTAACAAGTACATGAAATACATACAGGAAACAAAATCATTACCTACCTCGAATTCAAGATTCAACAAATCTAAAGTGCAGGAGTTTTCTCTTTCCACGTTCGTTCTGTTTGTTCTTGGTCTAAAGACAGTAAATATATACAATGGATCAATATAATGGTCTACTTTACTCGAATTATAGTATAATTTCACTCTTAGACCAACCCATGATCCCAAATTCCACTTAGGGCTAATTTCCACCATTATCCACAGACCACAACCCTCCAATAATGATCACTCACCCTAGTTTATGGGTTTTAGAAATTGAATTATGAGTTCAGGGAGTAGAAATCTTACCTTTGGCGTGAGAATCCATGGAAAAGTGATAAAAAAAATGTCTTGGGTTGCCTCCTAACGTCTTAAGAACAGTTTCTATGCAAAAAACTGTTTCTCGGGTTTTAATCCCGTATTAATTCACGACTGTCCCGCTGCTCTGGCGGGATTATTTTCGCCTGACATGTTGCACGAAAATAGAGAACTCGGAACTTGAGCTCCAAACTCCCATTTCACAACACACCCTCAACCCATGGCGTCTTAAATCATACCTTCCATGCCAAATCTAATTTCGGAAGTTTTACTCACCCAAATGCAATTCCGTAAAGTCATAAAGGTTTCGTATCATCTTAGCTATCAACTAACTTAATCAGATTGCTGATTCGACCCCCCACCTATTACCGGGTCACCCTAGACTTCACCTAACTCAGAATTCGTCCAAGTCTGGCCTATACTCAATTTTTCCGAAGCTACTAGCCGAAGTTTTTTAGCCCAAATTCCTTTTCCATTGACCTATTCATAATAACGGAGACAAATCATTACAAAATGTTAAGTGAAGGGGAAAAAGATTAGAAAATACATAGAGAGATAGAAGGGGATGAGAAGCTTAGACTAAGAATGAAGATGAGATGAATTAGACTTTTTACTCAAAATTTGCATAATGCATAAATCACATATCACTACCCTTTTTAATGGAACTGTCCCATGCCCACTGGCCCTATTACTTATTCTCAGTCTAATAGCTCTTGTTAGCCTAATAACTATATTTTGTGATCTTGATATCCATATTGAGCTGAACTTGGTTCATGATATGGGATAGTAAAGATATACACAATATAATACATAAATTAAATTGAAAATGAGAATCATTAATTGTGAACTAATTTCTTAGGAGAGAAAATGATGATGATGAAAGGGAAATGGATATACATTAGTAATTAGGATCATTAGTGCTCCCTCCAATTTTTTAATTACCATATTGCAATTTTTATAAGTTAATTTAACTAGTTAAATTATATTATATTGATTCGATATTGTCTTGTGGTACAATTATATTGTCTTGGAAGTTAAATATAGTTATTTAACTTCTAAGCCGGGGGACCCATACAACCAAACACCGCTTCAATTTTGCCTTAGATCCAACCCGTAAATTCCATTTCCAATTTCCCCCACCAACCTCACCGGCGACGCCATCTGTAACCTCTTCTCTCAGCCACCACTCCGGCAAGTGAAAAGCGGAGATGAAAGCGACACGTGGCTGCAGATTCTCCTTCCACGTCATCGTCGTCGCCGCGGCAATTGCATACATTTACTTTACCACTGTATTTGTGTTCATTGATCAGTGGTTGGGACTTTGGTCGTCTCCCGGTATGCTTAATGCCGTCCTGTTTTCCGTCGTTGCTCTTTTCTGCATTTTCAGTTACGCACTTGCCATCTACACTGATCCGGGTCGGGTTCCTAGCTCCTTCGTACCCGATGTGGAAGACCCGGAGAATACAGTTCAAGAGATCAAGCGAAAGGTTTTTTTCGTTTCTTTCCCTTTATAATTTACTTTAATTTACGTATATTCTACTTGCATTATGCTTGTAGAGACTAGTCCTTCCCCGGACTCCGGGCATAGTGTGGAGCTAAGTTTTTTTTTTTGAGGATGTAGAGGCTAGAGTGTGTGAACTAGTTAATACTTTATAACACATTGAACTAGTATCAAGTTGTGGCTTGTGCATTTGCAGAAATGGAGATTTTGGTTTATTATTAATGGTGTACACCATTTACGAAATATGGCATAGATACTGGAAGAAATTATGGTTATTATAATGGTATGACCATGTGGAGTTTATAATATCACATATGTCACCAAGCATGGCAAGTGAGCAAGTCAAGCAAAACCCTGGGGATAATGAATTTACTGTTAAAATGTTTTTGTTGGATGCGTGTGTCATACTGGATGAAGTCAATTATTGGAGAATCTTCCTTTCAAATACTTGGCCTTGTAATCTTGATTATGGGCAAAGGTCTTAGGTAAAAACTTTTCATGATTGGAGAAGATGGACTGGCAGAATGTTGATACTTCAATGTTTGTGAACTGTATACACTGATTTCGTCCCTCTGTGAGCTGAAAAAAAAACCACTGGGGATTATTCTTTTGTACTTCTGGATTTCGGGGTTGGAAGCCCCTTTAACTGTGCTCTGATTTTGGGCAGATCGTTTTTTGATGTAAAGTAAAAACATTTATTTCAAACATAACCAAAAGGCTCCAAATTTCGACAATATAAACTTTACAAATTACGTATCTAAAGTGGTGATATCTTTTGTGATTTCCAAGTC
Source organism: Solanum dulcamara (assembly GCF_947179165.1). Classification (NCBI taxonomy): domain Eukaryota; kingdom Viridiplantae; phylum Streptophyta; class Magnoliopsida; order Solanales; family Solanaceae; genus Solanum; species Solanum dulcamara. Next base: position 9,667,891 of record NC_077248.1, on the reverse strand, counting down.
ATTTCCTTTTTACTACACCAGAAAACAATTTATACTACCATTGAGCCCTTAAGCTGAAGCACCTTCCTTTCTTTTGGTTCATTGTTACCATGTGATGGACAGGCAACTCTATCCCAAAGTTTTCTTCGTTAAAGTCCTTGCCTCTTTAGATAAGCACTTCATAGTCAATATCGAGAAAATCCAATCCATCACAAAAGAAAAAAAATGTTTTAAACCTCCTTTGTTACTTGATGCTGCAAAAAAGAAGCTGTTTTCAGTTTCACACAGAAGTCACCTATTACCCAACACTTCCCCCCTGCCCTTTTATGGAGACCGTCTTGATAGGTAACACAAAATGTGGCATGTACCACCCACCACCAGTGGAAGCACAATGTAATGTTAAGGTGCTTTTACTATCTATGGAAACTGTTTCTTGTCCCCCATCTTTTAAAAACTTAGTTGTCACAACTATAATGAGTAGAGAGACATAGAAGAGAAATAACTCCCTTTTCTCCCCTACTCATAAATAGAGCCAATAATCTGGCCACAAAATTCATACCCTTTGTCATTGAGCGAAGTTGATTCACTTGTGTCAATTCCTGTGCATTACAATTTATCTTTACATTCCAAGTATGGCCTTGTTCAGAAGGTTCCCTGCTCAATCTTCATCCCAAGAAAAAGGAGGGGGTCCTGTTCTGCTTAATTTCTAACTCAGGCAGCAAGCACATCTAAATTGTTTAGAAAGATTTCCTTCAAGGTACACTTCTTGTGCAACAGGGACCAGAATTTGATTCTTCTACCATCATCAATCTTCAAATTTGATGTGTAATCAAACCCCCCAGTTGGTTTCCACAAACTCAACCCCTTAGAATTTTCCTCAAGTCTTGACTTGCATTGACCGCCTTCTACCCCATTACTCATTGCTACAACAGATCTGCACAGTCTATTCTCCTTATCAAACCTATTGATGAACCTTCATAACTATTTGGCTGGCCAGCTAATGTTGTTGCTCCACCTTTATAAAGAATGTCTCACTATTTCCTCCCCATTGAAAGTCATATTTTCCTTAACCTGGTTTTTGGCTTTGTCATGTAGTAGTTGCTCTCTTAGTACAAACTTAAGGTTGAGAGATTGGTCTCCCAACATACTAAAGATTATTGAACCAGGAATGACATTTACGAGGGTCTTCCGGAAACAACCTCTCTATTTCCATGAGGTAGTGGTAAGGTCTGCGTATATCCTACCCTCCCCAGACCCCACTTGTGGGATTTTACTGGGTATGTTTTTGTTTCAACTGGCAGGCAAGTTGAGTGATTTTTCTTTAATAATCCACAAGATGATAAACAAACTTGAAAGAACCCGTAGAAGTATAATCTAGAAGTGTGTCAAAATTAGTATCACTTAGCACTATGGTATTTGGATAGTCTATTGAATTTGACTTCTTGAAGATACTTAAATGATAAAACCAATATTAGGAGGAATTGCGTCAATCAATTTGGGATGTCCCAAAATAGGAGTATCATATTAATTGGGATTGAAGTAGTATTATATAAGAACATATGATATAATCGAATAAAAATTTCAACTTTTACATCTATACAATGATAGAAGTGATCTTTTGTTACTTCAGAAGTAGTATAAATAAAATAGCGAAGGCAAAACCTTCCACTTAAGAAAGTGTGCGACATTGGGGCAGTTAAAACTAAGGCAGAAAACATAATTACCAAAATTAAAGCTAGTAAGCAAGTGAAAGTAGGGCTGTTCACAGTTTTGGTTAAAACCAAAACCAAACCGAAAATTTAACCAAACCGAATAAAAAAACCGACATTCAGTTTGGTTTGGTTTGGTTTGGTTTTAAATTTGAATAACCGATAATATTTGGTTTGGTTATGGTTATAGAAAAAAATAACCGAATAAATAACCGAACCAAACCGATAATTATATACTTAAAATTTATAATTATTTATATTTATAATATTAGTTTTTCATAAATAATTAAAGATATTTTATATGTTTTAATTATTAATTTAATATTAATATACTTATTTTTAAGGCCCAACAATCCAAACCCAACTCTCAAGCCCAATTATAAATTCTAATAAACACTAAACAGCGGTCCAAGTCCAACAATCCAAGCCCATTAACCCAACTCTCAAGCCCAATTCTAAATCCTAAATTCTAAATCCTAAATTTCTAATAAGCACTAAGCACTTGAGCAGCAGGCAGGAACATAAAGTAAAAGTTAAAACTTTAAAACCCTAGTATATGTTTTCCTTTTACATTTTTGTTCCTCTCACGTTGGTTTCTCACAAAGTCACAGACTCACAGTCATAGACTAACAGTGAAGGCTCAAGAGCAACCTCAACTCCTCAACCCCAAGTATAAGATTGTCAAATTTTGAGAAGGTTTGTAAGGAGTTTTTCAAATTTTAAATTGATTTTAAGTTGTTTTCTTTTTTTTTTCGAATGTTTAAGTTGTTTCATTTTCTGTTTTGAACCTCCGTGGGTCGTGAGGAAAAAAGAGCTTCATAAGAATTTGAAGAATGTAGAGAGAGAATATTTGAATTATCTCGGCTAGTCATAAACCGAATAATCGAATCAAACCGAACCAAACCGACAATAACCAAACCCGTGGTTATTATTTTACTTGGTTTGGTTATGGTTTTAGACATTTAATAACCGATTAAATTGGTTTGGTTATGGTTTTAATCAATAACCGACCCAAACCGAACCATGAACACCCCTAAGTGAAAGCATGAATATTTGAAAAATAATTTTCCATTTAAGAAAGTATGTCATCGCCCCCCTTAAAACTCAAGTGGAAGGACCTTTTCTAAGCATGGAGGAACTAAAACTGTTGTATGGAGATTAAGATTCGTTCTATTTTATATCATTGAAGAAAGTATCTAACTTAGTTTCAAAGGTAATTTTGTGACATGGTGTGCTAATTGTATATTATTTCCAGATACATCAAATATTTAGTTGTTCCAAAGCTAAAATTTGTTGATAGTGCTGTTTCCTACTTTTTGTGGTCTATGTTTAATTATCTCTCAGTAGAAGCACCAAGAATGTGCCCCCAAATTACCCATATACATGGTGAAGTTTCCTTCACTACAAAATCTACGATTAACAAAGTGATGACTGTTCATCCTCCACATTCTCCTTTGAATACCTTTAAAGGCCCTCCTAGGATTAATCACACCAATCATAAGAGTTGCATTCCTCGGGACTTTCTTTTAATCTCTTGAAGCTGCTAAGCGTTCCCGCTCTCCAACAGCATTTAATCATGCAGTGTGTAGTCCCAGTTTAAGCCTGAACAATAATCTGATAAATATGATTTTGCACATAATTCAAGTAGCACTTGACAATTTTAGTATTTAATTGAAAATCATCTTTGACAGCACGTTGTTGGAGAAGAGATTAATTGATGATTATAGTTTCTCATGCACTCATTGTTAGTCTTCCATTTTGACTGAAGCTTTCAGAGCCCATCTTTCCTACTACCTTCATCCACTAACATCTGGTAAACAATCATTTTCAACAACAGCCTTTGTCAATAGTATTATTTGAAGAAACTCTAATCATTTTTGTATGTTCTAGAGTTTATTGCTAAGTTAAATATTTTATTAGCTAATGCTTTTCTGCTTGAATTTTTTCTGTGGGACAAAAAATGGATGAACTCATCAGAAGAATATTGCAAAATTGAGTTTGGAGTCCTTGGATGTGATTTCTTTCTGTTGAATTATTCTGCAGGGTGGGGATTTGAGATACTGCCAGAAGTGTTCCCTTTATAAGCCTCCACGTGCCCATCATTGTCGTGTATGTAATAGATGTGTACTGCGAATGGTATGCCTCTATGTTTTCTTTTATGTTATTTCTTGATATCCTGGATAATGTACTAAATCTTTTGCCTCTTGAATGCAAGGATCATCATTGCGTGTGGATGAATAATTGTGTGGGCCATGCAAACTACAAGATCTTCTTCATCTTCGTTTTATACGCCGCTATTGCTTGCATATATTCCCTGGTAAGAAGTTGACATTTTGATGCCTTTCAGAGGCTGTATATGATCTTGGTATGCTGTGCGTGCAATCTATTGTTTCCTGAATGTATCCTTTCTTTCTTTTTATTTATATTCTGATTTGGTGCTTATGATGAAATTTGATTGATCATCATAACCTACAAGATTTAAGCATCTTTGCCCTGCTCGCGACCCTTCAACACTTTCTACTTTTGTTTCTTCAGGTTCTGCTTGTTGGTAGCATAACTATTGATTCTCCAAAGGACGACCAGCAAAGTGAAGGTTCTTACAGAACTGTATATGTAATTTCTCATGAACTAGATTTGTTCTTAGTACTGTTTCGTTCATCCATTTGCTCAGATGTTGTTCCTTTTAGCAGATTATTTCAGGGCTTCTACTGGTCCCACTATGTTTGGCGCTTAGTGTTTTTATGGGTTGGCATGTGCATCTGATTTTGCAAAACAAGACAACCATTGAGGTCTTTTTACCTGAATATGTTAGTTCATTCAATTCTTTTCAGTGGTGTTAAAGTTTTTACGTTATAACTGATTAGTGCCTAATAGTATCAAGAAGGTGTCAGAGCTATGTGGCTGGCTGAAAAGGGAGGTCATGTATATTCACATCCATATGATCTTGGTGCATATGATAATTTGATATCAGTAAGTGATCATTCTGCTTTCTCTATATGCTATCTTTAACGTCCTCTTCCTTATCCATAGTTCTTTTTCATCCTTGATTTCCCGACTTCTTTAGTTTAATCATTTTGTCTGGTTTGCCTGGGAATGCAGGTTCTAGGCCCAAGTGTATTTTGCTGGTTGTGCCCCACAACTAGACATATAGGTTCTGGCGTTCGCTATAGGACACCATTTGAAGGCTCCTCGACATCAAGATGAACATGTTACTGAAACATCCTGTGACAAGATGTCAATGTTCTAGTTGCCAAAGAAGCAAAGGAAATCTGGCTCTGCCGTAGGAATAGCAAGATTAACAGTCTCATCTGTTCTCGCCGTCTGCCAAGATTAACAACATGGAGGCGATTTTCAATCTTTGGTTTCTATCATTTCAGAGATCTCCAGTCCTCCATATGCTGAGACACTAACGAAAAGGTAATGAGAGATATCAAAGCGGCTGTCAATAGTTCCCATTGTTCATAGTTGGGTTATAAAGCTAGTATACACCATGTAAAATAGAACTTCCCTTCTTAATTTACAGTAAAGAATTCACATGTAGCTTAAAACAGCTACAATTATGTGTCAACTTCTGTCTTCCTCCTTCCAGCATAATTGGTAATGTTGACAAGTCATTGGTGAATCCTTTTTCTTGAAACAAATCATAGTAACTTAAATCAAAGTTTTTAAATCTTATCAAGGGTTAAACCAGTTTGGGGTTAGGGGGTGTTTAAGATATTTTTTTCTTAAACCATTTGGTATTCAACTCATTGACTCGATTTAATTCAGATTCATGCAAGGTTGGCCTACTAAGGAGAAAAATAGTTTCCTATTGAAATGTTTTTTTATTATTTAAACTCGAAACTTGTAATTAAGAGTGGAGTGAAAATCATATATTATGTGTTAAATTTATTCCTTCTTTCTATACATAATAAAATATTATTCCTTCTCTCCGTTTGTTGCTTAACTATTGTTGGTGAGTGCAAAACATAGCTGGGCTGTATCACATGCATGTGCTTACGAGGCTGAAGCCAAGAAAGTAAACTGGCTACTCACAGAAAACGAAAATTGAGCAAGTGGTTTTTAATTTTTGTCATCATAACGAACAAAACTTTTTGCGGCATATAAATCTATATTTTTATGTTATAATATTTTACAAGTTATGCTCGATCATGACTTAATACTAAATAATTTACGTTCTACTAAACATACATTTAATTACTAATAAAGATCAGTTTATTTAAAAGACAAAATTTACAACTTTATGGGTACTTAACAGTGAAGATGCTACTAAATATTGTCAAAGATTGTGTTAGGATTGCTACTACAAATTTAGCATTTTAACAAGAGTCCTTTAGTTTAAAAGTATGACTAATCGGTGTAAATTCTAAATAATCAGACTGAGATTATCAATATCATTCATTTCTAATTAAAGATCTATTAAATTAATCTGACTTCAAAATAAAAATAAATACAAAACATCAGCATCAAGTGAAAAAGAAAAAAAAAATGCTACTTAGTACTAGGTGAGTGAGTGAGGATAAGAAGGGACATCTACCGTAATTCCTCGTGGACTCCATGCCCCTTGTCCTAAACTTGTAAGCAAATTTGCCCACACTCCTAATTACGTCGTGCGTACACGTTTCTCTTTTTCATTTTTTATTTTTTATTAAAAAAATTTAACCTACTTTTACTTAATTAATATAAATAAATTTCAAATAATCAAATATGATTTTTTTTTCTTTTCTCCTTTTTCAAATGAGAATATACACTTCTAAATAAGTTCATTGTCTATTTAAGTAAATCATTTAATTCAGTCAAATAATGAACCTACATATTCTTTTAAAATTTATTACAAGTTTAAAAATTCAGAAAAAACATACAAAATGAAATTATCTTAAAGTTCTCATGGTATATGTGGAAAAAAAATTAATGATAAATTTAGTTGAGTAATTTTGAATACTAAGAATTCTAAATTAGGTGATTTTATTAATATAAAATAAAGTTTAAGAAGTTTGTATAATCATCTCTATTATTTATATATATTTTTAAAATTAAATTAAATTACACAAATAAAGTGAAACGGATTGAAGCACAATAAAACCTCTTTTTAGAAGAAATAGTGATGAGATGCACGTGCCTCAAATTCGAGTGGTGGAATTTTATAAATTTGGTACGAGAATGATAATTATTTTGCCATGCCCGGATAATAACCAACAATAATTTTAAATAAATTCACATAAGTTCATGCACTTAAATAATTTGATGGAGGTAGTAGATAATGATAATTTTCCAACTTTATCATATTATATAGTCATGGGTAGTGTCTGTCACCCTCAGCCCCCCACAATCTATACCTTCTCCATTTCTCCCAATGGTTCATAATCATCCGTACTCCTAAATTCCTTCCATTTCTTTTTACCTGCAAAATATGGAGGATGACCAAGATAATATGCATATCCGTACTCATATCAACAGGTTTTGTTTTTTCAATCTGGATCTCATGTTTCTTCAATTTCTTTTTTTTTTTTTTTTTTTTTTTTTTTACACCTCATTTTGAGTATTTATAATATTTCCACACTTCTCTTCCGATGTGACTCGAATCCAGGATCTACCGTCGGGGTGGAGGTGCTTAACCAATTTCCTTTTTGTTAGTTTAATGCTACTTGGGTTTTATTTAAGTTGTTTTATTTCAAGTTGGTCAACTAGTTGATATTTCTTGATGGATCTCCTTTTTACCCCTAGTGGGCAAAAGTCCACTATCGGTTGAGAAATCGACTGATGATTTGCTTATATGTACTCGAACAATCCATTCTTCACGAAGAGCTAGTTTTGAGTTGACTGGTTGAGTTAGCAATTAAAAACTCACGTGTCATATCTTTACATTAATTACTGTAAAAGTTATTAAGATTTGGGTCACAGGGTAAACTGGAAAGGAATGAATCATCAATTTTATATGCTAAATATTTGATATTTATGTGTGTGTGTTTGTATATTTCAATTTGTTGGTTTGATCTGCATTTAGCTGAGGTGCAAGACTATAGTATGCCTTTATCTGATTTTCGCATTAGTTAATGCAAATCAATGAGCATTTGAAAACTCTTATTTCAGTACATAAACATGGGAGTAATTTTCATGCTAAGTATTTAAAATTGGGTATTGTTCTGTTTGTGAAATCGGAGAAATTCAGTTCCACTGCGTCACCTAATATGTCAAATTAACATACTGATATTCTTGGCTTGGTAGATTCTGTTGTTTGATTCCAGCCATTTGTTATTCAGAACCCATTGGCCAATTTAATCTAGATTTGTGTTGCGAGTGAATTATTTGAGAGCAAGGCTTCCTACAGGGAATTGTTCCATTCCTAATGCTCGAACCCGAGACCTCTGTTAAGGGTGGAGGGAGTTTGATTCTAGGTTATTACTACATTATGAAGCATTCCATGGTAATACTTCAGCATCATATGTGCATCTCATATGGAGAAGAAAGGAGATGAACTATTCAGCAAGGGACTTACCAAGATAGCTCAATTCCAGTGAAGAAATAAAAGGACATGTTTTTTAAGTGTGACCGCAACAATAGTACAATCTTCTAGAATCAGCTTAGCATGCTTTCGCATCTTCAATGCCTCAAATTCCGAATATTTTAGAAGCGTAGAAATTGAAGCAAACTTGTACCAATAAAGAAAAGGAAAAATCGTGTCCTTCTTTTCCTTCGCTTTTCCAAGTCTTAATTTGAGAAAAGGAGTCCACCAACAGTAGCCTCAACAAAGTTTTGGATCTTTAGTTTTTGAACTCGTTGTGTTCGAATTGAGTATACTCAGTGGTACAGAGAAGAACAAGAAAGTGCAGTTATGGACATTGCAATGAAAATGTGTATAGTTGCTCTTCCAAAACTTAGTTTCAGCCTGTGTCGGTTCCACTTAGTTTGTCAGTAAAATTCCCCTTTTCCTCATCAAATGCTTGAAGATAATTGTTATGATTTGAGAGGTAGTTTGTGATGTAGATTTTCTACCTATTCCTTAAACAAGTGGTTGGCATACTCTGCATTATTGTAACAGATGAACTAATGCGATCTAAGTTTCTGTATGCTTACACGTAGCTTTCGAATTTTAATATCTTTCCATGAAATCTGCTTTTCAAACTTCAACTAAGTAAGAGAAGATAATCTGCATGTTTGTCTTGATTGGTATTTACAATTTTCTTCTTGCCCTTCGAAATGGATCATCATTCAACTATGATTTCATTTCCTCATACTGGTTTACTTATTGTACCAGTGTTGATATGAGCAAGTTACTGCCTACCAGCCTTGCTTACTTTAACAAGAAAAGAAAGTTTCAAGCTGAACAATTGGGAATGCCTCTACCAAAACATATGTGCTCGTATCATAGCTCTGCTGAATGTAGTTCTTCACATACTGGCACCGCTGCTAAAGAGCCTTCGGCATGCATGATTATAGTAGAAAATACTGCAAGGGGCCAAGATGATGATTCTGAACTAGAATCTGAAAATGGCAGCAATAGCTTTTCTGGAGATGCCGACTCTGTCATGTCTCATGAAACTAAACTTGATCCTGGATGTCTGAAACCATGTTCATCCGATGAGGCTTCAACTTCATCTGTTAATTTGTGCGGCAACTGGTCCAAAAACGACCTTTATTCTTTGAAGAGCAGATCAGTGACAAAATTAATGCCTGATATGCTGGAGCAACCACCTACTGGCAGAGGATGGGGTACTCTACATCATGGTTCTGGATGCCACCCGTCAATGGATTATGAGGAGCACTTGTTGGGATTTGGGAATCATGAGGATTGCACTTGCGCAGAATGCAGGACAGAGGGCATTGAGCTCACAACAGGAAAAGAACTTGAAAACTTGCTAAACTCCAATGTGAATCCGAACAATTATGTTCTTTCATCTGGAAGATGGACTGTTAACCAAGGTAACTTAGCCTCCACTTTCTCTTTTCCTCTTCTTTCTCATGAGAGTTGTGAAGCAGATAGAGGTTCTTAAATATTTGGTCTTTGAACTGTCCAAATTGTGGAGGACATGGATTAAGGTAGAAGGTTAGTAGACAACAATCCATTGTCTTGTTATCCGTCCATACTATTAGTTGTAGCCTTGCTCCTGTGGTTTCTTATCCTTCGATTTCTGCTACTATCAGTTGTTTCTTGTACTTCGACTATCCTATTATTTTGTTGTAGTTATTGTCTTGTTACTATCTGTTGTTTTTGTTACTATATTGTTATTTCTTGTACTTCTGTTAATTCTTTTTCTTGACTGCTTTGGACTATTTTTCCCTTGAGCCGAGGGTCTACGGAAACCACCTCTCTACCTTTGAGGTAAAGGTAGGGGGTAAGGTCTTCGTACACTCTACCCTTCCTAAAGCCCCACTTTGTGGGATCATACTAGGTATATTGTTGTTGAATTGTCCAAGTTCCGGTTATCTCATCATGTTCACATTTCATAGACAGCCGATGGCATAATCAGTCAAAAATGGAAAAACTCTTTGCAGCGTTAGTTGCATGCCTCTCATCTGTCCATGTATGTTTATACGGAGGACGCGGTTATTTGACTTACTTAGATAATACATATTTCTCTTTTGATGCAGATTCACAGCCAAGTTCCCCGAAACTAACCATTGATAAAGAGTTTGAGCAGTACTTTTCCATGCTTATGCTGTAACAAGAAACCATTCAGTTCGAAAGGCTGGCTTATGTAGTTAATAATTGGTTTCAATGGCTTCTTTATAAGGTGTTATTATTTACTATGTTGTATACAGCCCTTGTAGCAACAGAAACAAATATGAGAATTTTGTAATTTAACTACCTTGAATGGTTATTGTACAGAGGCTTTTGCTTGCAGAATTCATCTTTAGCAGTAGTATCTTTTTAGAATCAATTTTCAGAGCTTTCTCAGAAATGTGACTAAATTTTCTTTAGCGGCATTCCCTCTTTTCACTTTTTACTTGTCATATTTGGATTGATGCATTTGTTAAGGGTCTGTTTGAAAAGTCTATCTGATAATTGAAATTGATGTAATTATTAAAATAGTAATTATCAACCTAGTAATTATAATAATTTGTTTGTTTGCTACAGTGTAATTACACTATTATAAATGTATTATTTGGTTGCATAAGTATAATCATAAGGTTATCTTACATTTTAAAAATTAAAGTTAATTATCTAAACTTAAATTTTACATTAGACAAATAAGGGTCTTTATAGATGATATTAAATTAAATATTTAAGATATATATAGTCTTTTAAAAATATATTAATTAATAATACATTCTTACTAATATTATAAAAACAATTGATTTATATTTTAAAAATTAGTATATTTTAATTAAATTATTATAAAAATTTAAAATGCAAGATTTCTTTCAACATTATGAAAGGCATAGTTGATAAAAATATTAATATTATAAATAATAAAAAAAAAAGGGCAGCCCGGTGCACTAAAGCTCCCGCTATGCGCGGGGTCCGGGGAAGGGCCTGACCGCAAGGGTCTATTGTACGCAGCCTTGCCTTGCATTTCTGCTAGAGGCTGTTTCATAAAATTATTAAAATATCTGACAAAAAGATAATCTATCAAGTCTAACTAAAAAATAAATGGCTTGCAATGTGAAATATCAAGTCAATAATACTAAAATAAATAAAAATGAAAATATAACATAAGTTTTAAATTTTAAAATACTTTTTTTTAAACATAACACTACTTTTATGTCAAATTTCAAAGTACATAAATATGATTTATAAGAAAAGAAAAACATAAGTCTACAACTTTGTTCAACAATGACTTCTACTTTAATTTAAAAATTAGAATTACTAACAAAATTATGTTAATGAAAAATAAGCATAGAATTAAAAAAAGATAACTCGAAAAATCATATGGAATCACATGAAGTAAAGATTGAGAATGAAAAGGAAATTAAATATAACTAATATAAAATAAAATAAAATATTTTTAGAAAATATTAAATAATAAGAATTTTAAAAATAGTAATAAAAAATAAATTAAAACGAAAGAAATAGAAATAGAAATATAAGGAAAAAAATTAAAAGGTAATCACCTTGTAATTACAACAATTCATAGCCCCCCGCTCCCCCCGCCCCACTGAGAATTGGAGAGTGTAATTACTCCCTATCAATTATACTCAATTACCTGTTGACCAAGTAATTACATAGCTAACCAAATATGTCATACAGTGTAATTACAGTTTACACGAAATTCAATTACCAGGGTGGCTTTCCAAACAGGTCCTAAAAGAAAATAATACTCCCTCCGTTTCTATTTATATGTCACTGTTTAAATTTCACATTTATTAAGAAACTAAGTAAGTTTATTATTCTGCCCCTATTTAATGTTTTTTTTTTGAAGTCAAGTTTTCAATCAATGAACATGAATTAATTTATTTAGATTATTTAATTTGATCAATGAATAAAAATTATTTACTTAGTTTTTTTTATGTTGGTCAAATGTATATTTTCAAGGCTAATAGCTCATAAGAGTAAAATAGAAAAACTAATGTCATTTATGCATTGATTTTGTGAAATGACAAATATTAAAAACTATTTATTTTTAATAAGAATGACATATAAATAGAAACGGGAGGAATATTTAGTATGACTATTATATCATACTACTCCTATTATTTAATATTTAATATTAAATTTTGAAAAGTAATTTAAGAAATAAGTAATTAATTCTAAAGGTAAAATCTAAAAATAAAAAAAATAATTGACTTTGCTTAATATATTAGAAATGACAATTAAAATAATAATAACAAGTAAAATAAAAGCGAACAAAATATATTAGTTTGTCTTAAACGAATTTGGTTGATTTGTGGGGGGAAGAAATTTTCTTGGGATGTGTGGCTTGAAATCTGATGTCACAAGAGATGTAGAATACCTGCATTTGGGGGAACTACTTGATGGGAAGTTATAAATGACTAAAATGTGCACCTTTTCCCAAAGATGAGGAAACAAAACTTCAGCTTCATATCTGATTTCTGTGCAAACTTTAGTTGGGTGAAGTTAACATGTTTGGTCATAGATATTGGAAGTAGATTACAATATAATATATTTGGTGAAATTTTATGAAATAAAGTTTGGAAAATAATAAAATATACATAGATTTTATTATTATTTTGTGGTGATAAAAAAGTTATTTTCGAAAAATTCTCGACAAATATTGCAAATAGTTTGGGTAAAAAATTTGTTTAGCCACAAAATTTGTTAAGTTTTAGACTTTTGGCCCAAAAAACAGATCCCAAAATCTAGAAAAAGAAATTGGTTTTGGATCATAGATATTGCAAGTAGTTTTTGGGGGGGAATTTTGGCAAAATTTGTTTGGCCACAAAATTTGTTAAGTTTTGGCCAAAAAAAACAACAACAAGTCTAGCAGAAAGTGGTTCGGGGACGAAATCTAATTTTGAATTTTTTAAAACTTATATCATATGTGAAAGTTTATAATAATAATAATAATAATAATAATAATAATAATAATAATAATAATAATAATAATAATAATAATAAAGGTACATTAATTATGATCTATCTAGCTGTTCATTAAACATATTCTTACTAAAGGACTTGTTCATAGAATATACAACAACAACAACAACAACAACCCAGTGAAATCCCACAACATGGGGTCTGGGGAGGGTAGAATGTACGCAGACCTTACTCCTACCAAGGTAGGACGGCTGTTTCCTGGAGATCCTCGGCTCAGTAAAAGCATAAATGCATAAAAAATGTTAGATAAGAATAGAAAATTAAAAGCTTTATGAGAAAAATAACAAACAAATAACAAATAAATAACAAATAAATACAAATAAATAAAGACTAATAACAAATAACGATTAAATAAATAATGAAAGCGTCACAGGTAAAATTGAGTAATCAAAGCATAGAAAGTAATAAATAATAACAGAAATAACAGAAATCAGAAGTCAAAGCGCAAGAGATCGTAATGCACTACTACACCTATGAATAGAGAAGAATAACGAGACTATGAACTAGACTTCTACCCTAATGTGGGTCCTCCACACCCTCCTATCTAAGGTCATGTCCTCCGTAAGCTGTAACTGCGCCATGTCCTGTCTAATCACCTCTCCCCAATACTTCTTCGGCCTACCCCTACCTCTTCTGTAACCATCCATGGCCAGCCTCTCACACCTCCGCACTGGCGCATCTGTGTCTCTCCTCTTCACATGTCCATACCATCTCAGTCGTATTTCCCGCATCTTGTCTTCCACCGAGGCCACTCCTACCTTGTCCCTAATAGCCTCATTTCTAATCCTGTCGCTCCTGGTGTGCCCACACATCCATCTCAGCATTCTCATCTCAGCAACTTTCATCTTTTGAATGTGAGAAGTCTTAACTGGCCAACACTCCGCCCCATACAGCATAGTCGGTCTAACCACCACTTTGTAGAACTTGCCCTTAAGTTTTGGTGGCACATTCTTGTCACATAGCACTCCGGAAGCGAGCCTCCATTTCATCCACCCTACCCCAATACGATGTGTGACATCATCGTCAATCTCCCCGCTGCCTTGTATGATAGACCCAAGATATTTGCAACTACTTCTCTTTTGGATGGCCTGAGCACCAAGCCTAACTTCAACGTCAACCTCCTGACTTGTTCATAGAATATAAAAAAATTATATTAAATAATAGCTAGTTATTAATTATTATTATTTTTAAAAAATCAAATAACCAAACCAAATCAAATCAACAATAATCAAACTATATAATTTAATTTAAAAACCTCCACAAAAAGAAGGGAGAAAGAACATAAAAACGTGCAGAAATTTTTATAAACAAACGCAGAATGTTCTCTCACTCATTAATCTCTAAGCTCTGCCTTTCCTTTCACAAGCACAAACAAAGATCAATCCATAAACTTAGACATAAAATTATTATTTTTTATAATAAATAAATAATATAATATTCAAAAATTATAATACGAAATTACGGAAAGTCACAAATAAAGCACACATATCAAAAATTATAATACGAAATTACGAAAAGTCACAAATAAAACACGTATCTCCGTGTTTCATTTTTAGTTATCATAGACTCATAACGGAGTTAACGCTAAGCTGGAAGATTGGAGACGCACCTTGGAGTCTAAAGGGTTTAAGTTGGGTAGGACCAAGACAGAGTACCTAAAGTGTCAGTCCAGTGAGACTCCTCAAGAGGTTGGCGCGGAAGTTAGGCTCGGGGACCAAGCCATCCAAAAGAGAAGTAGTTTTAAGTACCTTGGTTCTATCATGCAAGGCAGCGGGGAGATCGACGATGATGTCACACATCGTATTGGGACAGAATGGATGAAATGGAGGCTCGCCTCCAGTGTGTTATATGACAAGAAGGTGCCACCACAACTTAAGGGCAAGTTCTACAAAGTGGTGGTTAGATCAGCTATGTTATATGAGGCGGAGTGTTGGCCAGTTAAGGTCTCCCACGTGCAAAAGATGAAAGTTGCCGAGATGAGAATGTTGAGATGGATGTGTGGGCATACCAGGAGCGACAAAATTAAAAATGAGGCTATTCGAGACAAGGTAGGAATGGCCCCGGTGGAAGACAAGATGCGTGAAACGCGACTAAGATGGTTTGGGCATGTGAAGAGGAGAGTCCCAGAGGCACCAGTGCGGAGATATGAGAGATTGGCCATGGATGGGTTCAGAAGAGGTAGGGGTAGGCCGAAGAAATATTAGGGAGAGGTGATCAGACAGGACATGGCGCATTTACGACTTACCGAGAACATGACCTTAGATAGGAGGGTGTGGAGGACACACATCAGGGTAGAAGGCTAGTACATAGTGGCATTATTCCCCCTTATCCGTAGGCGTATTAACGCACTATGATTTCTTGTACTCTGATTTATGTTATTTGTGTTATGTATGTTATGTTATCTTATTATGGTATTTATGTTATTATTTGACGATATCTACTGTTTTGGGGTGCTTTAATTATACTATTGTTTGGAACTCTTCTGTTATCTACTTTCCTACTTTTAATATTCTTGTCTGTCCTTTTTTCCTATGCTTCTATTGAGCCGATGGTCTTTCGGAAACAGCCGTCCTACATTGGTAGGAGTCAGGTCTGCGTACACTTTACCCTCCCCAGACCCCACGATGTGGGATTTCACTGGGTTGTTGTTGTTGTTGTTATAGTTTTCTATGCGAAGAAAATAATTTACGGCTAATGATTCTCATTTTCAATTTAATTTATGTATTATATTGCGTATATCTTTATTATACCATATAAATAGTTAATATTAAATATATAAACTTATATGTGATACATACTTTTCATGAAAAAAAGTATTTCCAATATAATAAATTCACCATAAACTATAACTGGTACCTTTATATACTATAACTAGTGAATTTATCCGCGCTTCGCGTAAAATATTATTTTGCTTAGAATCAAGACTTATTTTCCATGCTAAACAAAATAATTAAGGAAAAGAAAATAAAATCTTAACAATAAGTTGACACTAAAGAAATCGATCATTTTTTTTAATTCTTTGAATATGATAATGGTATAATATTTTAAAATATTAAAAATCAAAATTATAGAACCAAAATTTTAAATAAAGTATTATGCTCGCTCCTAATTAACATCAATTCAAACACGACGTCATTCATGAAAGAAATCAATTATTTTTTAAAATAGATCAAAAAACTAAATAGAATATATGAAGTATTCACGATTCTTTAAATCAAATTACATACACATAAAGAAATGGTAAATAACCTTATTTTGATAACCCTTGATAATAATATACAAAAATTTTATAATCAACAAATAATTAAAATTTATCAGAAGAAGGTCCTATATTTTTATAAAACACCCATGATTCTAATAATTTCAAATGGTTATAATTGTCATCGAAAAAATATTTTTCTCGATCTGAAATAACTTATGGAGAGAATAAATTTTATTTTCAAAATTCTTTTTAATTTTCAAGTTCAAATATTTCAAGTTTTAATTATTCACATTTAATTTAGTTTCATACATTCCTATATAAATTTTCATCAGTTAAGAGTTTTAAATCTTTTAAAGTACTTGATTTTTGTATATTTTTATTTTTCTTTTAAAAAAAGTAAAGAAAAAACAACAATTCAAAAAAAAAAAAATTCTTTCTGTATATATTTTTAACAAACATGATATTTCTTTGTATATTTATCATAAATCTAATTACATGTACCTCTTCTATACTTGTCCACTTTCTAAAATCAATAGATAATTTACCTATTTCTAAAAAATTTCAATCTATTTAAATTTGAGCGGATTATTGATCAGCTCATTTATTAGCTTGACTCATTTGTCATTTCAACTCACTAAAAATTCGATTGATATATAACTCAAATTGATTTGAGAGAAATCCTATTAAAATATTTTTATTTAGTTTTAAAATTTTTGATATATTATATATAATCATAATAAAGAGAAAAAAAAGTACTAGGTACTACATCTGTCTCATTTTATGAGACCTTTTTTTCTTTTTAATTCGTCCTAAAAAATGTTATTTTATTATAATTAAAAATAATTTAACTTTAAAATTTTTATTTTACCCTTAATAAAATAATTCTCAGTCACACAAATATCTAAAGACAAGTTTTAAAAGTCTTACATTTTTCTTAAATATCGTGTCAAGTCAAATAGTATCACATAAAATGAAACGGAAGAAGAACTAAAATATTGTAACAGAACAAACAAAAATAAACAAAAGTTAGTAAAAAAACAATGTTGGGTTAGATCTTGAAATGTTCTATCACTCATTATCTGGCTCGTTTTAATTCAAGCAAATTAATTAAATTAAGTTAGGTTTGATTATTACACCATTAGTACATATCTTTTTTGTGTCATAGGTATCAAATGTGTAATAATCAAACCTAGTATCATAAGATTAATTTTAAAAAATATATTTAATTTTGTGTCCAAACTATTTGGTCAAAAACTTATTCAGAATTACTAGTTATTATCTTTTATGCTTATATCAATATTAATTGTGTAATATTTTTATAAAGTATATTGGTTTTAAGTTTACAATAAGAATTTGATACCAATAATGTTATTAGGGTTATTTTAAGTCAATAATTTAATCATATGTATGTACTTTAGATCTTGTTGCATAAGAAATTTTATTTAATAATATAAATATTTGAGTAGTTTAATTTAAAGTTTAAAATATTTTAACAATTAAAAAAATAAAAACAAATTACTTAATTTTTTGTAGATTTTTTAGGAATCACATAATGTATAAGGTTAATTATCATTTTTCCTATCCTTTACAGAAATTCTTTAAAAATATGTAAGATTTAGAGTGTAATTAGGTAAAAAAAATTTACTTTTTTTAATAAAGATTTTGCACTACTTTCATAAGCTACAAGTTCAATAATTCAAACACACACCATAATGCCTTGATTCAATAAGTCACAATCAAGCTCAAGAATTCTTGAATTTATATTTTATCGCGATTCAGACCGTCATGAATGACATTTATACTATCCCTCTAATGAAAAAAACGATTATCAATCCGTACCAAGAAAGCAATTGTCAACCAAGATAACAATTTAGACAACAACAGATCAAGTCCCCATAATCTAAAATCCATGATCATTACAATAATTATGTGGAGACATTTCCCTAGAAACTGAAAGTACCAAAACTCTAACAAGTCAAAGGGGGGAAAAGAAAAAGAAAAAAAAAACTGTAGAAATTTTTATAAACAAACGCAGAATGTTCTCTCACTCATTAATCTCTAAGCTCTGCCTTTCCTTTCACAAGCACAAACAAAGATCAATCCATAAACTTAGACATATATTATTCAAAATTTTATAACACGAAATACGCAAAATCACAAATAAAGCACTTATGCAAAGCAAACACTATATCAGTGGAATCACAAGCCATGCACCCAAACAAAAAGATAACAAAATTAATTTAATAAATGTAGCAATTACATCGAACAATCTAGACCTTCTTTTCTAAGCAATAAAAACAAATATTCATCCTGAATTCCTAATTAATCTAAAACAGTATCTACATAAACAGAACAAGAAGGTAAACTAAACTAAATTAAATAAATTAATTAGGAGATATATATATAGTTGGGGCAGTAACGCTATCAAAAATAGAATCAAGATCCGATGGACGAAAGTAACCATTTTTGGGGAGCTCCCTCTTTCTACATTCCGTTTTTTTCTTTGGCGCTGGCGGACACTCTAACGGTGCTTGTAATCGACATTCTTGGTTCCTTGGCGTTGTACATTCCTCCTCCATATTCTTAATTTCTTGATGATCATCAATAGTAGTACTACTACTTTGACTTTCCATATATGGAAACAATTTGTGCATCAACTAATAATATTATACAAGTATTCAACTATACTAGCTAGTTGTATTTATACTTATGTTGGGAAAAAGCTTAACTAGCTTAGTGGATTGGGAGAAAACAGAGAACGTGGGGTGTGTACAAGTGATGTGATAAAATGGCAAGGGAAAGAAGGCAGCAAACGTGGGAGAGTTGGGTGGCACCGACTTTTAATTTGTCTAGACGTGGCCCACGTTAGACCGTGTCTTCAAAATAGACGGCCCCTTACTTCTTTCGGTCAAGACATTTACCGGGAAAATTTGTTATTTCCATCTCATTTGACTATATTTTTCTGATTTCATTTTTTCAAAGTAAAAAATAATATTTGAAAAGTTGGGGTTATGATTGATCATGAAAATAAATTAAAGTTATTTTTTGCCTCTTTTTTTTTGTTTTTAAATTCTTAAAAATTCTGGCGTGTTTTTTGAATTCAATTATGTAAAAGAGAGAATAAAATAAAATTGGTCAAACACCTCCTTAAGTAGTATGAGGATCAAGTTAGATTTGTTTATTCTTTGGAATTCGAATTTATATATTTAAAAACTACATAAAAATTGGAGTATCAATTCAAATATTTAGTAAGTATTTAAAAGAATTATAATGGCCAAAAAAATATTTTTCAGCTATTCAATATTTGATATTTATTTTTTATTATTGAATTATCGAAATCGAACGCAGAACATCCATCCCTAAATAGTTCGGTAGGATGATAGTTTCTCTAGGCTCTAAATTCAATGGACTGAAAAATATTTGTGGAATTCAAGTACATAAATGCAAAATTTAGTGTCAGGGGCGGGGAATTGTTTTCATAGGATGCTGCTAGCTTTTGGAGACAATAATTGACGTTTTTCTTGGATTCGTATTTGTCTGTTTGTCTTTGGCTTTAATGAAGATGAGCTAACACATTGACTTGCCATTCAATTCTAGTACATAAATAATAGTAGATAGATATATATTCAATGATTTTTTTTTCAGTTTTAGATAGATATTTTTGTAAAATTAGATAACATAAGATTTGATATTTAATCACGTCTTGAAAGATAGTACTACAACATATTAAGGGTCATTCGGTTATCAGGATAGGATAAATAAAAATAGTTTTATATGTTGGGATATTTCATAATTATTCCACCTTCTATATATATGTGTGAGAGATAATTAATCTCATCATTTTGATACAAAATAAATCTTGTAGCTAATTTATTTTCATAACCAAATATAAAATAAGATAATTCCGGAAGTTTCATCCCTTATCCCACTAACTAAACAAGGAGTGTCAATTGTTTACCTACTGAAACCTAGAACGAATACTACATGAAGATTCATTCAACTCTGAAGTATAGTCAAATTTCAAGATTATAAATATTGCAAGTCAACAGTATCCCTTCTTGTTATGTTCGAAGTTTGAACTTTGAATTTGAACGTTGGAGTCAAATGTATAGTAATTGACTAATAGGATAGACCAGTCAACGTCCTTCAATTGAGTTTGAAAATTACAACAAAAGTTTCTATATATTTTCATGAAGTAAAGAAAAATTGAATCTGAATGTGTTGTGTTTGGAAATCTTAGTGTTAATTCTAATGATGATACTTGTAGAGAGCAAGATTTGTGAGGAAAGGAGGGGGCAACTTTGAAAGCAAATGGAGGTAGAAAAGATCAAGTTCAGATTGTTTGTGCAAACTGCAATGGTCTTGGCAAGCTCAATCAAGTTGACAAGTAAAGAGCAACACATCACATAAATATATTATGATAGGTACATAGTACTTACTCTGGAATCCGGCATCAAAACGGACACTTTTTGAACCCTAAACACCAAAAGGGACCCTTTCTAAAAACACATATCAAAATGGGCGAACTATAACTAACATCTTTAACACTGTCATCCCATCAGTTAACTCCAAATTCATCTGAAATAATATTACACAAACTTTAAAGGTAGTTCACCCACAAATGGACGAACTACAATTCTTTTTATTAACTCCTCACGTGAAGCTATATCATATCTCAATTTAAGTGTATTTTGAAGTATTTTTGATACATAACATCATGACTTTTTTCAATAAATGAAAGTTGAGAATTTTTTTTGCAAAATCAATTTTACTATTATTTGCTTACAATCAATAGTAAAAAACTACTGAGGTCGGCGAGGACAACGATTCCTCTTATGACGGGCCAGTTTTCTACATAAACCACATCGTTGTGCCATGCGACCTGAAGCAATGTCCATTTCATTTCTACAACGCTTAGTACTATTCACTCCAGAAGTTCTCAAATATTGAGTATCTGCAATTAAATTGAATGGAAAAGGTGATCAATATGCATGAATCATCGCCCAATGAAAAAAATATATCGTTGTAAGTACCTACAGAACTTGTAACTCATGTATACAATTTATCCTTCATTATATTTTTGCAAGTTATTAATACAAAATTTACACAAAACTTGGCGCTGGCTGATTTTGAAGATGCGACCTCATATTGCAAAGTGGAGTTTATAACCATCACTCCACAAATTAAACTTTACCAATAAGAGTCATTTAATTAACGTATCTACGTTAGCACATTAATTTTATAGTTCTATGTTTAATAAAATATGGTATTGCGTGACATGATTTAGCTAATGTGCAACAGCTTTTAATTTGATGGTGCACATTCCATTGTATTCAAATCTTGAATTTGGCCCTCAACTTGCGTGGTGGGGATATCCTTCCATTTATAAATATACTGTCACACCCCATGAGGGTATCCTACGCGTGGCCGACACTCGAAGATCATTGTTGGTCCCCAAGCGAACCACTTGGTCCAATCACACATTCATTCATTCATTCATGCACTCAGCGGAAGACTCGATATGAATTTAAAAGACATTCAAGTGGACTAATCAAATCAAAATTTGGAGAAGAATAATGTATTTAAAACAAATTTCAAATCAACTCCATATCATAAGGATAGTCTTGAAAACCAAAACATATGTTCGATACTATCATCTATCTGTCTATAAAGTCTCTATCACTATCAAGAAGATGTCAATGACAAGCTCATGGCTACCCAAAAGAAAATACTCAAAATAACAGATAATAACTCAAGAGTGCCTCCGAAAACAAGGAAGACTCATCAAAAGCTGAGTGGAAATTTTCTTCAATGATGGGCCTGATGAGGATCTCTAATATCGTATCTGTATCATGAAATGATGCAGGTCAAATGACGTCAGTAAATGGAATGTAAGAGTATGTAATATAGCTGAAAGGAAACTTACTCAAATATACTCAACTCAACTCAAGGGACTCAACTCTGAAAATAACTCAACTCAATAAAGATGCAAGTTCAAAAATATGCAATGTCTTTCAATCGACTCCATCATAGTTTTTCAAATCGACTCAATCGTATGCAATCTCAATCAAATCAAATCATTCATTTTGTATTATTATTAGGGAGTTTCTCTAACTGACAACCATCGTTTATGAGATAGTGATGATACAACAAACTACTGTCGTTGTCACAACCGCCCATTACTTTGTCAGGATAAGGGACGCAAACTCAATGGATCCAAAATTACTCAAAATTCATCGTTTTGAGACTTAGAAAGGCATAGCCTTTATCCTATGCTGGCTACCTAGTTTATGGGCTCACCCCATATCGGTGCTCAATACTACTTTTTTATATTATGCTCATATCCGTCAAGTGAGAAAATACTCAAAAACATCATTCAGTCTTTTTTTGGACTTAGCTCAAAACTCTCATCTCTTCTCTTTAAAATAGGCATAATCTCAACTCAGTGAATGCATTTAAAAAAATATACATATATAATTTAACTTCTCAACTCAATCTCAAAATAGATGTTTTAATGTAATAATGCTCAACTCGTTTATACTTAAAATACTCATGCTCAAGATAATAATTAAGAGATTTCTCAAACTCATGCTCAAAATAATAATTATGGGACTTCTCAAACTCAACTCATGGTCAAACTCTTTCTCAATCAAAGATGAAAATAGTTATTCTTTAAACTTAAAATAGTGCATAAAATAATTAATGTAAAAACGTTCACAAATCATTCTTCAATGCATAAAATAAAACAAATGAAATATCAATTAGGGTTCATGTGAATGCAAACATGAATACATACCCTCAACAAGACTCAATTCAAGAAACTCATCAAGGGATATTGTAATATATACAAGAACACAATAGGAATCATAAATAACTCAAGAACTTAATTCATGGAACCTCGAAACTCACTCAACTCGAATCAATGAAGATGTAGGGCATGTGAAATAACTCAATCCACATTATGGTTAGCCTTACATACCTTAAAAGCTCCACAAATCTTGATGAAAAATCTTACTTGGAAACCCTATGATTAGGATTTAAGATTTCACTTAGCGATTCATGTATATATGAAGAAATTTGGGTTGGAAAGCTTGAAATATATGAAGAAGGACTTACCTTGTTGAAGAATCTTGAAAAAGAACTCTAACTTGATGCTTTCTTGAAAATTCTTGAGCGGTAAAGTTTAGGAGTGAATGAAAGGGTTTTTAATGAGGAAAAATTGATTTCTACACGTTTTGGGACCTTAAAATAACTCCTCAAAGATTTTTAGGAAAAAAAACCCTTAAAAAATAACAGGGACGTCGTTTGTCTTAGGCAGCAGATTCTGTATCCTCTCTGCGTCGCAAAGCCATCGCGGACTTCTGCCAGAATGGAGCGTCTCCAGTAAAACGATCATAATTTTTTACTCTGAACTCCAAATGAAACAAACTTGACGGCGTTGGAAAGAGGACACGTAGATATTTAATTTGATAGGTCATGAGCTAGCAAAATCTTAATATTCTGAGAGATATGGTCATTTGAAGTTGACCCTTATATGATCTTATAGGTCATGAGCTAGCAAAATCTTAATATTCTGAGAGATATGGTCATTTGAAGTTGACCCTTATATGATCTTATACGAAAACTCAATCGGTAAACGATCTTTGAACTCGACTTAGTACTAGAGGTTCCTTAGGACCCTAATTCACCTCTAATACACTTCAAAAACTTAGGAACTTATCCTAAAACATATATACATGTAGAAGTCATTGGGCTCGGGCATATAGGAATAAGAAGAATGATTTGGATCTTAGCTTAAATTTTTTTGGGGTATAACATATACAAAGTATAAAGAACTATACAAAATATTTTTTTATATATTAAAGGTTATACAAATAACCTCCACCCCACCCTCACCTACACACACTATTTATAATACCCTTTCACAAATAATCATGTATAAAGAAAAAAAAAATTTAAAAAACAACATGAAAGGAAAGGAAAAAAAACTATAAGAAATAAATTAAACAAATCCAGTACAACTCATCATTCCCTATTTTTTTGGCGTGGTAAATTGATTTTCTTACTGGAATATGTTATATAAGGTAATATTTTATATGTTATAATACATAATTAATATTGATGTATATATGTAATAAGTTTTTAAAAAACTGTCTACTTACGATTTCTTCCCCAAAATAATTAAACCATATGAAAAACTATTAAGAAAATAATTTATTATATATCATACGATCAGGACAATGATATATCTAGCAAGGAAGAAAATATTTTTTAAAATATCATATGAGGATAGTTATTTATCTAATCAAATGCAAAAAACTAAAAACTATTTTTTTTTAGTTTTAATAGGAGGGTAATGATATATCAAGTAAGGCAAAAACATTTATTAAATACCATATGAAGACAATGGTAAATCTAACCAAATAAAAAATATTAGAAAATAATTTAATTTTTTATTTGGTATAATGGGTGATGCTATATTTAAATAGGAAAAATATTTATTAAATATGATATATATGAGGGTAATGACATATCTAAGAACTAGGATCCATTCATAATTTATGAGGAATAGCTTGAATTTTAGACTATCTTTTGTTGATAGCATGAAAAAAAATATCATAATTCAATCTTAATTCATGTTATCCTTTAACTATTGAATCGTCCAGTATCTATCTTTTTTTGTGTCATATGTAGTCTTGATGATATCAAATTTGATTACTACACGGTTGGTACATATCTTTTTTGTGTCATATGTATCAAATGTGTAATAATCAAACCTAGTATCTTCAAGACTAATTTTAAGAAGATATTTAATTTTGTGTCCAAACCATTTGGTTAAAAGCTTATTCAAAACTAGTTATTATTTTTCGTGCTTACTCATGTGTAACTCAAGTTTACATAATCAAGTTGATTGAAGCAAATATTGAATTGATTGGATCATATTATGAATGTTGACTAGTGCCAGCAAAATGGATTCATATTTTGTAACCTGCTCAATCTATCCATATTTTAATGGTTGGGTGAGTGAATTTTTACATGCGTAAAATATGGGTTTAAACTCATATTCACCTCATAGAAATATTGGTAAAACATGGGTAAAATATGGATGAAAATACCTTCAAATCAACTTATTTTTCTCAAATTTAGAGAAAATGATCTATCTCCAAAACGTAAGAAAATATTTTTTAATTTTTTTTTTAACCTCACACTTTAACTTTTCACCCTAACTCAAATCTCGGGTCATAGTTCGAAAGTTGGCTCTAGGATCAGGTATTGAAGTCAGGTCCCGATTCAAAAATCGAGTTCTTTATCGGGTGTCGGAGTCGGGTCCCGATTTGAAAGTCAGGTATTAGATTGGAAATTGGGAACGTGTCTCAAATCAGGTATCAAGATCGAGTCCCGAATTCGTCGTCCAAGTCAGATGTCGAAATTGAGTTTTCAGCTAGAAAGTCGGATTTCGAGTCGAGTGTGAGGATCGAATCTCAATCGAAAGTCCAATCTCATCGAGAGTAGAGATCAAATTTCGATTTGAAATTAGAGTCCCGGATTGAATGTCGGAGTTAGGTCTCGAGTTGAAAGTTAGGTCCCTTATCGTATGTCGGGGTTGGATCCTCTCAGTTTGAATGTCGGATCCCAATTTGAATCCCGAATCAGTGTAGGGTCTCCAGTCAGGTGTCGATATTGAATCCCGAACCAATCATCGGAGTTAAGTATCGATGTCGGGTTCAGTTTGGATCCAGTTCAAATGTCGGATCTCGGATGAGTAGTCAAATTTTGGATCAAGGGTCGAGGTTGGATCCTAGATCATAAGTCGGGTTTGGATTTTGAATCAACCATCGAAATCAGGTGTTGGGGTCTAATTTCAATTTGGAAGTTCTCTCCTGAGTTGGATATCGGGTTTGGACTCCGATTCAGGTCTTGAGATCGAATTCCAATTCAAATATCGGATCCCAAATTGGGGATCAAAATTGGATCCCGAGTCGAAAGTCGAAAGTCAAATTTTGAATCAAGGATCGAGGTTGGGTCTCAGATTATATGTCGGATTTGGATTTCAGATCAATCATCGAAGTCAGATGTTGGGGTCTAATTTCAATTTGGAAGTTGGCTCCTGAGTTGGATGTTGGGTTTGGGTTCTGATTCAGGTCTCGAGATCGAATCCTAGTTCGAATGTCAGATCCCAAATTGGGGGTCGAATCCGGATCCCAAGTCGAAAGTCGGGGGTTAGATCCTGATTAAGAAGTCGTATCCTTCATCGGGTGTCGTGTTTAGTTTTATGATACAATAAAATTAAATAAAATATTTTCAACATTTTTCATTCAAAAAAAACTTTAAAAAAATTCTCCATTTTGATTTTTAAAATAGAATACTATTTATTCATGAAAAAATATGGGTAAATATGAATAAACTAGTATTTTGTAATTTCCACGAAGTAAAATTGATACATTATAACTAATGAATAAATTTATAGAGGTTAAGTGATTTTTAGTTATCTAACATTTAAAATTGTGATATTATTTTCTTCGATATTAATTCTTAAGAAGGAATTATCATAGGCAATATTATATATTTTCGATAAAGATAATCTCAAGAGGTTTTTACTAGTTTTTGACACAGATCAAACAAAAATATTTTGATCTGTATCTTCATTAGTTATGAATCAACTAATACACGTAACCTCAAGTAATGTTATCAGTTGATGATTTTACGTAAACAATACATAACTATAATACTGTATTAGTAATAAGTAATTATTCTTTAAAGAAATATATGTTGAGATTGAGATTATATCATAATAACATTGAGTGCATACAACAATTTGTTTTAACTCTTTTTAACTTATAGAGTTTTCTAAAGTTATTTATTTTATTTTTGTAGTATACAAATATAAGACACTATCCTTCTTTTAAAATTTTGATTATCTCAAATAGTAATCAAAACTATAAGTCTGTAATTTAGATTTTTCAATTTATGTGAGATGATGTCATAATTATATTAAAATTTAACAAAATACGAACGAATAATACTACAAACTTTGCCCTCATCACGTGCAAATCATATTAACCACAAAAGTCATTTAAATATCATACATATTTTCAAATCAAATGATGCAATATATTCAAATTCATGCATGAAGCATTTTAAAACATAATCCAATCGAAATTAATAAATGCGTTTTCATTTAACTACACACTTTTTTTTTCTCAGACACTCTCATTATTATAACCCAACACAATAATCTATGAACCCCTTATACAAAGATTTTCACTAAACACTTGGGTGATTTCTCGACTAATAAAAATAATGTATATGCAACATAAAATATATTAACTTCCATAGAATAGAAGTTGTGCTTATATATCATAACCCCTATTTGCTAAAATTTCTAATGTTATTTATAATTTAATTTCAAACTCGACCACACAAAAGTTGTTTAATTTAGGAAAAATCATGCCATATATGTATTTAAGAGTCAATATTACAAGTTTTAAATGTAGTTTTTAGTATTTACCACTTATAATATTTTATTTACAGGTCTTAACATATCTGTATTTATTTAAAATTAGTTTAAATTAATTCTTTTTTAATATATTTATTTAGAACATAATTAATAGGAGATAATTATGTGAAGATAGATTGTTACATTCTGATTTTTACCTTTAATAGGAAATAATTATGTGGAGAAAGATTGTTACATTCTGATTTTTACCTTTATCGTGTAGTTTTCAGTTTCTCTCTCTCTTTCTACTTCACCCTCTCTCTTCAAGTTCATTCAAAACAGTTTCCACTCCATTTCAAAATATCTGCGTTCAACACGATATCAACGGTTCTTCTGAGAATCCAACTCCTTAGAAGAAGAATCCAACTCTTCTGAAGATTACACCAAGAAGAAGAATACACCCAAGAAGAAGAACACTCAAGTAAAGAACAAATAAACCACAAAGAAGGGGAGAGGGGGGAAGAAAGGGGAAGAAGTTGGAGTCTCACACATCCGATTCTCATTCATCCAATTTTTCGGATTCAAATTCAGATTCATATTTCGTAAGTGAGAATAAATCAAAAAAGGCAAAGACTGTGAAAAATGGTGAGCCTTCAAAATCCTCTAGAAAAAAAGACCAGTAACATTGAAGGATTCAAAAATCCTCAAATCAAAAAAGGTCAAACATGTTGTGAAGGTATTTATATTTATGAACAAATTCATTTTAATTTTTTTTATGCATACCCCTGTTCTGAAAGATGTATGAAATTACTACTAAATTG
Organism: Solanum dulcamara; assembly: GCF_947179165.1. NCBI lineage: Eukaryota > Viridiplantae > Streptophyta > Magnoliopsida > Solanales > Solanaceae > Solanum > Solanum dulcamara. The sequence goes on along the minus strand of NC_077248.1, from coordinate 9,639,246 downwards.
GTATAATTTATGTCTTGTTTTTCTTCTCTTTTTTTTGTGAAAATAGGATGATTTTGGTATACATTATGTATATTTTTACATTGTTTATTGTTATTACAGACTACATTTTTTATTGTGCATTTCAGAGTTGTATTATACACAGGTCTTATACAAACACTTTTGGAATTTAAATTTTAACTAAATTTCATACAGTAATGGATAAGAACTTGTACATTTCAAATTCAAACAAATTTCATACACAAAAGAATGTCCTGCACAACTAATTGAGAAAATTAAAGATAGTAAATGCGAATTATTGTTATAACTAAATCAACTGAATGAGAAAAATAAGGGGTTTAATTTCTGGATTGATGATAATTCCATATTTTATGGTAACTAAAATTAATTGCCCTTTTTATTCCATTTTAATTAATTCTTTATATATTAAAACAATAAATCTCTGGAAGGAATATATCTAACCGCATCAATTAGTTGAGAAAATTAAGAACAGTAAATGCGAATTACTGCTACAACTAAATCAACTAAATGAGAAAAATAAGGGGTTTAATTCATGAATTTATGGTAATTATGTTACTTTACAAAATCTATATAAAAAATAAATTAATTTAAAATCATGGATGAAAGCATAAAATTTATATTGAAGATAAATAAGGAAGAAAAAGAAAAAAAAGTGCATGAAAAATTAATGAAAAAATAATAATGGGTATATTAAGGGAGAAAATTGTGTGAAAATATTAAGGGGAGATTTAAAAAATAAAATAGATTTAAGAAATAAGAATACTAAATTAAAAAAAAAGATTTTCAAATAAAAAAACAAAGAATGATATCAATTTTCAAAACAATAAAAAAAATATCGTAGAAAGAAGGAGGAAAGAGAAACTAAACCAAGAGATTGATACTATTAATTTTGATATTAATTAGGAGATTGATAACAATCAAAATAGTGTCCAACTAAATGGAGAAAATCAACGATTGATATATTTGGCCATTTATAAAACACTATATTTAAGGAAAAATATTTTTTTTATTTAATTACTTAATAAAATATAATCAATTAATTTATAAATTAAAACTAGAGTCTTAATTGAATGGTAATTTGGTATTATTATTAATACATTTATTACCTTTTTCTTTAATCCGTTTATTAATAAATTAATTACTGCATTATATTTTAAAATTTGTTATAATTTGATAGAGTTTTACTGCTACAACTTGAAACTTATAAAATCATGTTATAACTCGAAATATAATAACTTAATAATGACAATTCTTCAAAAAAATTCAATTTAATTTATCGTTTGAGTTAATTTCTTAAGTTTGACAATTTCATATAGCTATTTGTTGGAACGGCAAGAAAAGTTTAAGAGAAAGTCATAATAAATTATCTCAAAACAAAAATTAAAAGAAAAAAATACATCACCCACTCTGAATGTGATATTCATGCTTAATCAATTGAGATTAAAAGAACAAAATATCGCGATACGAAAATATGAGATTTTATCAATTAAATTAAATTCTTGTTCTAGATGAATTACAAGATATATAAGATACTTTCAATAAATATTATGTAAGAAATAATTTTTCTGTATAAAAAAAATAATAGTAAACTGATACGATTCAGCAGATAGATATGAAGTTGTAATTAAAAACTTTTCACCTACTGATTTAAAGTTGTAATTAAAATCAATTAAATTATACGTAAAAAAGTTTATAACCAAATTTTGGACTAGTAATCTGAAGTTTCGAGTGAACGTATGCGAAACTGTTCGAACAATAAATTCTTTATTTGTAAAAAAAATATTAAAATATGGACAATAAATAAATGATGACCTCAAAGGGCTACATGAGAAAAACAGTTGATTTGCACAAATATGAAAACGGTCCAAAATAGCTTTATCAATAATTATTAAGGAACATTGGGCTAGAAAAAACTATTAATTGATTTGCACAAATATCTTTAGATATTGATAGTTCAAACTTCAATCATACTTGTTTGAAGTTATAAACTACGACCATACTTCATTTAAAATATCAAAAGTTTTAAACTGTCATGCTAAACTTTATTCGAAAATGTCGGATATTTTGAATTGACATGCCAAATTTTAGATAAAAATATTGACAATTTGTTTATTCAAGCAATGTACCAAACTTCAGGCAAAATTCATAACTTTGGACGCAAAATTTTGCAACTTGAATCGCATATAGGAAAAAGTTCAAACGAAATCAATAACTCTAAACGAAAAAAGTTATTGATTTATTGGTAATGAATTATTGATTTAGCGTATTTGACAAGGTTTTGATTTTTTTATATAGCGAGTTATCAATTTTTAACAATTTAAGATTTTTTTCTTAATGGGTTAATTGACAAACCGATAGTAAAATAATAAAATATATGTTGGGATATACTATTAACCATGTAGTTGAGTTATAGTATTATTTAATCCCTTATAAAGATTTTTTATTTTATTTTATTTATTATAATAAAATATTTATTTAAATAGATCGTTGTGTATATATGTGTGTCCATTGATTATATAGTAGATGATTTTGTGTGTGGAGTGTTTTAACTCATACATGAGAGATTAAAATCGTCGGTTGTTATAAGTTATAAATTAAATGTTCACAATCAAAGATGAAGTTGGACAAACATTTTGATGATTGTAGCATAAGATTAGATATAATTTGATCTTAATTATGTGAATGGTAAGATTCCAACTTCTTGTGCTAGTACATTTTGTATGTATTGAACGGACCAATTAGAGACATTTATTTATGTTGTGAATATTGATAAATAAATTCTTTAGTCCATTACATGTACTTATACTCTTAATCTTGATATAATTATTATGATCTATGTGATTGGTTTTATTATTCTAATCTATTAAAAGGTGAGACTTTTTAATGAGTCAATAAAATCTTAGAAGATTGGATAATGACCAATTACATTAGTGAAATAATAATTAGTTGATAGAATTGTGGCTCGGACTCGAGATAGAAGACACCTCTTTATGATTGCTTATAAGTTTTCACGTGAAACCCTGCAGGTGAATTTTTATCCGACATGTAAAATAAGTTAAGTATAATAATAAAAGATTAAGTTAGTCGATAAATTAAATTTCAGAAAATTTGATTTAATTGGTTGGTGTCAGTAATTCTTACATGGAGAGTTGAATAAGATGTAATGGTATATTTCAAAATTAAATCGAGGAGTGCAATTACAGATTTTTAGTGGAATAATTTATAATTTATTACGATATGATTAATTTATTCTTTTGAAAATTAATATCATGATTGGAAGCCCCTATTAATAAGTCTACAGTCCCAACTATGTCTGACTAATTGACCAGTGTTGGAAAAGAAATAAATTAAAGAAGATGTAAATATTGTATTTACTGGTCTTATTAATGGAATTAGATATTTGTTTTTAAAATATCTTAAAGGCAGAAAACATTTTGCCCTTTTAAAGCAAAAACGTTTTGGCCTTAATTCCATTTTTTTTGTCCCTTGGTTGTCCCTCTTAATTTCTCCTTAATGGCTGAAATTCATTTTGGTTCTCCACCTTGGAGTGAAGGAGATGTATAAAAGGGCAAGAGGACAGTAGAGAAAAGTATCTTTTTCAGAAAACAAACAGTAGTCCACACTAAGATCTGGTAGAGTAATTTGTAATAATAGAAGATTGCAGTTTTTGCTGTTCTGGATTTCTTGGCTTTGAACGAATTTTGTGACAACTTCAACAAGTAAGTAGTTTTCTAGTTCGTTTATATTATATTATTCAGTTGGTGTGTAAGTTTATGATCTTGTTTAAATGCTTCTGATGTGCATAATCTAATAATTGAGGTAGATTTTTTTGAATCTCTATTTGACTGAAAATCTGAATCTGTGTACCCAATAGGTACAAGATTACCAGAATGAAAAACAAGCATATAATTTCTAGTCCTTTTCAGGTACTTAATTATATGCTTAACTCGTGTCAAATGTTCTTGTCTGGGATTAGACTGAAATCTACTAACCATGCCAACACAAAGCAGATATCTAGTCTAGTGCACAACATAGCATACATGAGACTCCCTACTGCAGAAACATAAGAGACCGTCTTCATCCTCTCTATCTCATCGGTCATTTTAAACTACTAATCCTTTGATAAAGTAATTTCATGTCTAAAAGGAAGAATCTCTTTTTGGAATTTTGCATGCTAAACCTTGCAAGAATAGTATCAATATAAAATGCTTGAGATAAGCCTAATATCTTTTATTTGCGATCTCACATAAGCTTGATCCTGAGGATATGAGCCGTTTCTCCCAAGTCTTTCATATCAAAACGTGACGATGTGGAATGTCAACAACTGTTTGTAGAACTTGTTCTATCGATTCATCACTAGTTATTCTTTTGGTCAGTTCTTGTAACATAAGTTTATTTCTAGGAATATCGTTCATTAAATAGTCCTATTCTAGAAATTTGGCATTTGTTGAGACAATTACATTTTGTTCCTTAGGACAATAAAATAAATCTTTTTTAGTTCCTTTTGGATATCCAATAAAAATGCATACTTCTGTTCTAGATTCCAACTTATCTGTTTTTCCTTTTAGTACATGTGCTGGACAACCCCAAACTCGAATATGTCATAGACTAGGCTTGCACCCATTTCACAATTCGGATAAGGTTAAAGGAATAAATTTGGAAGGAACTAAGTTCAGAATGTAATTCGCAGTTTCTAAAGCATATCCCCAAAAAATAAAAGACAAATCGGAATAACTTAACATAGATCTAACCATTTCCAAAAGAGTTCTATTTCTTCTTCCTGCCACACCATTTTGTTGTGGTGTTCCTGAGGCAGAATATTGAGATGTAATTTCTGATTCTGATTAATATTTAATGAATTCGACAGAAAGGTATTCATCACCATGATCAGATCGTAATGTTTGAATATATTTACCATGTCACTTTTTTGTTTCTATCTTAAATTCTTTGAATTTTTCAAAGCATTTAGATTTACGGCGCAACAAATAAATATAATCATATTTTGAGTCATCTGTGAAAGTCACAAAATACACAAAACCACCTCTTGCTTGTACATTCATAGGACCACACAAATCAGAATGAATTAACTCTAACTTATTACCGGCTCTATTTCCTTTAGAAGGGAAAAGTCTCTTTGTCATTTTTCCTTCTAAACAAGATTCACAAGTTGGAAGTGCCTCCACTTTCAAGGAACTCAAAGGTCCATTAGAAACCAACCTTGAAATCCTATTTATATTAATATGACATAGACGTAGGTGCCATAAGTAAGTTTGACTCAATTCAGAAATACATTTTCTTTTATGAGAAATATCAATGTTATTTAATTCGGTTTGTTGTAGCATGTTAAGGGAGACTTCAAATATAAACAAATCTTGTATTTTAGGAGCACTATGGATAAAATGATTATTATATTTAATAACAACACAATATTTATAAAATAATATTATAATCAGCATTCATTATTTTTGATACAGATAATAAATTCCTTCTTATCGAAGGAACATAAAGGACATTGTACAAGAGTAAAACCCTAGAACTACTCACCGAAAAAGAAATCTTTTCTATGGCTAAGATTGGTGTTGGTTCTCCATTGGGCTGAAAAACACAGACTTCATTCTCACTTAGCCGCCGCGTTTTTTGAAACCCCTGTAAAGAATTGCAGACATGGTCAGTGGCTCCTAAATCTATAGCCCACAGTTGGATAGAAATAGCCGCTAAGCAGTTTCAACGATATTTAAATAAGAAGTATCTTTATTTTTTATTTTGGCTTGATAGTTGGGGCACTGTCTTTTATGGTGACCAGACTGCTTGCAATGAAAGCACTTGCCCTTTGGCTTAGCCACACCACCCTGGCATCTGCAAGTGCCACAACCTTACGAGGCTTCTTCTTCTTCTTTTGAGCTTTCGTTGATTTAGAAAAGGAAGCAACGGGGTTGTACACCATGAATGCCATAGAGGGAGAAGCTTGATGCTTGATAATGGATTCTGCCGCTGTCAGTTCATTCAACAGTTTCTCAAGAGACAAATTCTTCTTATTCATGCTATAATTCAAGCAAAACTGTTGAAAATTATCCGGCAAAGTCAGTATGACCATCTCTACCTAAGATTTCTTATCAATGGCAACGCCAATTATCTCCAGCTCATTCAGATAACTCATCATCTTCAGCATATGTTCCCTGATAGAGGATCATTCAACCATTTTGGTTGTCAAGAGGGCTTTCATGGCAGTCCCCTTTGCAGCACGATTCTGCTCTACTAACATCTCTTTGAGAGATTTGAGCATATCATAAGCAGTTGTCATAGATTGATGCTAATGCTGCAAGATATTAGCCATTGAGGCAAAAATGTAGCACCTTGCCATCTAATTAACCTCTATCCACTTGTCATAGGCTTGGATCTCCTCATCAGCAACATCTGCTTGTTTAATTGGGTGTTCCTCAACCGGCACATATTTGAAACCCTTAGACGTAAGAACTATATCAAGATTTTTTTCCCAGTCCACACAGTTAGGACCTTCCGGTTTGTTTTGGTTCAAGATAGAGGAAAGAGGATTGAAGTGAGACATAGTTAATCTGAGAGACATTTTATAAACAGATCCTTAGATATATGTTCAATAAAAAAATAGTAACATAAGACACATATAATCATGTTAACGTTTAGTTATGTATATCTACTTCATATAATCTATTATTCATTGATTTAACATGTAACTTAGTTGGAAAGTTAATATAAGTCATCAAAATAAAAGACTATAAAAAACAATGTATAAATATACAAGCTTATCCGATGAGGAAGAATACCTATGTCAATATATAAACTTATACATATACTGTAAAAAATATTTAAAACCATAAAAGATGAACCCTTGAATCACTGGTTTGCAGAAAATAATTTTTTTAGAATTTTTAATTTTTCGGAAAATACAAAAACTGTCAAAAACCCATCAAAACGACTCTAAATGACCAAAATAGGGTCTAGGTCATAGCATAGCGGTGCGTATTTCTCAGTGGGTCATTTTTGATGAACCAGCCAAAATTCATGTGAATCAGAGTTCGTCAAAATTTAAAAAACTTTAATACCAACCAAATAGACAAACATCAACGAGGTTCTGTGCGAGGGTCAACCAGGCAGTACACTCGTTATGGCCTAACCAGTATGTTACTGGTTTTGGCATTTTAGAAACAACAATAATTGGAAAAATTCAAAAAATCATCCAAATTTATCCTCAATCGCTAAAAATTATGTATATAGTTATCGGTAAATATTAGTTTTAGGGTTAAATAAAAATCTCAAACAAAATTACCTTATTACTATAATTTCAAGATACCATAACTCAACTGCATGGTTAATAGTATATTCAAACAATCTTTGACTCATAACCATGCATTCAAAATTTTAACTCATACTCAAGAGATTAAAATTATCGGTTCTTATAAGTTATAAATTAAATGTTCACAATCAAAGATGAAGTTGGAAAAACATCTTGATGATTGTAGCTTAAGATTAAATATAATTTGATCTTAATTATGGGAATGGTAAAATTCCAACTTCTTGTTCTAATATATTTTGTATGTATTGAACGGACCAATTAGAGATATTTATTTATGTTCTGAATATAGATAAATAAATTCCTTAGTCCATTACATGTACTTATACTCTTAATCTTGATATAATTATTATGATCTATATGATTTGTTTTATTATTTTAATCAATTAAAATGTGAGACTTTTTAATGAGTCAATAAAATCTTAGTAGATTGGATAATGAGCAATTACATTAGTGAAATAATAATTCATACCATTCAGTATGTTAAGTCTTTGACTAATGATTTAGTTTCAAACTTTCATTTATAATTGTCCCAAACTTCCGATTATTCTACAAGTTACCAGTGTTTGCTTTTAAGCAAGATACAATGTGTCAAGTCATGTACATGGTTCATTTGGTTTGTCACCTCGTTTTAAAGTGAATTTCAATGATTTTTATATGAAATCTCAATGGTTAAACCGATAAAGAACAATAATTAATAAACCAGTAATCGATAAATCGATATCTTAATAATTATATAATGATTTAGCATGGTCTATAAATTGACAACAGATAAAATAAATAAATAAACTTTAAAATCGAACCAAACCAATTGATACACATTAAAAAGTTGTTTTCAAGTGCTTAACTTACAAAACTTTATAAACTTCAACTTTAGCTTAAATAAAGGATAAATTATGCGGTTTGACAAACCTTCCTACTATATTGTGCGTTTAGGGTATAGTTTAAAATAATTATGGCTTGCAGCAAACATAGCTATCTATTTACGCGGTATGCCAAATTTTGCTTTCCAGATATACAAATATATATGTATATCAGTTACCATTATACAATTTTTCTAACAAATATACATATACAATTCGACAGATATACAAGTACAATTCGCTTCTCGCTCTCCTCCCTCTCTCAATATCGCTTGCCTCTCTCCATCTCGCTTGCCAAATACACAAATACATATGTATACCAGTTATATATATATATATATATATATATATATATATATATATAATTTTTTGACAAAATATACATATATAATTCGACAGATATACATATACAATTCGCCTCTCTCCTTCCTCTTTCGATCTAGCTCGCCTCTCTCCTCCTCTCTCTTAATCTTGCTTGTCAGATATACAAATACATATGCATATCAGTGTTTGTATATTTCGGTATACAAATAATTTGTGGGTATAACTTTTGTATAATTCGCTACAACGTTTATCTAATGACAAATTTATGTTTGCCATTATAAGTAATTATGGAAAATATATCCATATGGAGTAATTATGTTTAAAAGGTTTGTCATATCTGAAAATCCTTTTTTAAAAAAATGTCCCAAACTGGCTATCTATTCACTTTCCAACTTCTATTCGTATATTATAATGATATTAAAAATCTTTAATGAGACACTTTTAAAATCCTTAATGATACCATAATATTATATTGATACTTTATCGGTATCATATAGGATTGAGTTCTTTTTTTAAGAAATAAAAATAAAACAATTAAGAAAAAATTATTAAAAGCATAATCTTATTTATTAAACTAATTAGTAAATATATTTTTTGTGATACTCCGTCGTTATATTGATACCATATCGGTATCATATAGGACTGAGTTTAATTCTTTGTGATATTCCATCGGTATATGATACCCTATCGGTATCATGTAGGGTGGACGCTGACATCAGCATAACGTTAGCGTACGAATTTAAAAATAATTAAAAAGAGTACAGGAGTAATTAATTTGGCTGAATGAAATTATTTTGGGGTGGGGTATAGAATGGTAAATAATCTGTTTAAAAGGTCCATTTTATGTAGTTTTTTCAATTACAACTATTTACGTTTATCACTCTTGAAAAGATTTCTCGTAATACGACATATATATAATATTTTTATAATATATATTTTATTAATTAACGCGATACGTAGAAAGCATTGCAGTCTAACTTGTAAAAATGAAAGAGAGGAGGAGGTGTTCGAATTTTCATTTTCTTTTCCCTTTATTAACATGGACCCATTTTTATTTATTTATTATTTTTTGGAATATATATATATATATATATATTTGAAGGAAGATTCTTGATTTGCTTGGAGAAGAAGGTAAGGGTTGACCCCAATCTAGTAAACACACAAATGAAAAATAAAGTCTTGTTTATAACATATAAAAATAAAATGACTAAGTAGGCATTTGGTCATGATTTGGGGCTTAGATTTGAAATTAATATTTCTTTATACCATGTGAATAGAGTTTAATTTTAATTTTAAATCATGATTTAAATTTTAAATTTTTAAAAAATAATAATAGAATTTTAAATTTTAAGTTGTGATTATATTTTACTTTTAAATGTAAAACTTGAATCATGAATTTATATAGAAGAATAGATAGTTTGTTTGGTAAGACTATTTAAAAATTGAAGAAATTTGTATAATTTTCACAAACTATAATTCTTTATATTTATAACAAAAACTACAACTTAAGAAATCTCAATTATATTTTAAAACAAAATTTGACTAAATTCAAATCAATAAATATGTTTAAACGGGCCCTAAGCAACACGAAGCCCATAAATGACCGGTCCACAATCGACCAAGTAACATAGTCCGAGTCGGTTCTCTCCAACTTGTTCTTTCAGTCCCTCTATTTGTGTTCTTTGCAAACTCAGCAACCTGAAATTTATATTTTTCGTTAGGTTTAATTTAATTGATTGCTTTGAAAACAAAAAAATTTCAGAATCAATTTTAGGGATTTGATAATTCTGCAGAAATTCATGTTCGGAACATCAATAAGATGATTCTTTCACATATCAATCGTTCTCGCTCGACGATCAATAAAGTAAGCTGTAATTATACAAATGTTTATTTTTTCTGATTTTTTTTTGGTTTAATATGATAGGTTTTCTTTTTCAATGAGCAGGCGTTAATTTCTGGTGGTCATGGTGTGAGGTGGGCGATTTTGGATGAAGTAGCATCAAGTAATGCGTGCATTACACGCGTTAATGGTGGATTAGGTTTTGTGAGAAGTTATTTGACATCCATTGGAGCTGGAAAGCAGGGTGTCAATAAGGCGTCTTTGCGAAGGGCGTATTTGTCTGAAATTGATTCACTTTGTGCAAACCCGAGACTCAGGAGGTTTTTTTGTAGCCAAGGGTCAAAGAAAAGTAGTGAGAATAATTATTTATGCGGTCTTTGTTTTTGGTTCCTTCATATTATGGTGATGGATTCTGATTGTTGTGTTTTGATTTTTGTAGACTATGAGAACTATTATCCGAAGAATAAGAAAGAAGTACCGAAAGGGAACAATCAAAAGGCAGAATCGGGCAAAGGTATGCAGTGCGTTAATCGGTTACATTTGATGTTCTGTTACTACATAGGATGATTTATGATAGAGTTATTGGCTTTACTAGAATGTGTAGATGTAGGGAATATTACAATTGGAGCTGAGTTTACTTTTTCTAAAGTAAGTAGGACTTTTGGATTACTAGAAGCATTTGTATTAGAACTTTCTGAAAAACTACTAACGAATTGGTTAGAGATAGTTGTTAGAGATCTAGATCATTTCTACTATTTGAAATGTTTGGAAGATGAGGATGCTTAATCATGAACTGTGATGGAAACGTACAACGGGGATATAGTTGGATTATAGAGATCAAATCATTTATACTACTCCGAATAGAGACGGGAATTAACAAGGGGAATAGGCGTATTTGCTTAAGTTGAATGTGTAGAAATAGATATTGATATTCTGCAGTATGCCTTTTGTGGTCCATTGTCTTAACAGACTGTACCACTGCCTACGTAGTTCATGGATTGAAACCTTCTTACTGTGAAGTTAATTTTTGTGTATGGAAGTTTATGGTAAAGTTTCTTGGAGGTTAAGATTACACACTTTCTATGAGTCTAAGATTGTCTTGGGAATTGGATGTCTTCTATAGCAATTCTCACTTTAATCTGTCTACTGCCCTTAATTTGACGGTGCAAAATGTCTGATATGTTTATGTCAGTGTTAGAAAATGCCATCGGTTGTAGCTTAAAGTGATGTGAATCAAAAAGTTATCGCTTCATGGGTGAAGTCATGCGTTTTTGAGAAGTGAGAACTTCAAATAATAGCATCCTGTTGGTTATTTTAATCTCAACTTTGAGGAATTGGATTGATATCAGCATTATTGTATATTGGATGCTTAAGTTATTTTTTCAATATCATTTTGAATGTTTTAGTTCTCTCTTCAAAACGGAATTCATATGTATTTGGTATTTATAGTTTTCTGCTAATTGTACACTTCATTTCAAAGAGGCATGTGCTGAACTTCACGAGCTTCAAACCACATGAATCTTTTCGCTCTTGATTGTTATAGTACTCTCTTTTGTGCTTATCACTTCTATAAACACTGATTTTTTGTTATCTAAGAGGGTTTCGCAGATAATCCTCTATTTATGGAGAGATAAGATTGTATTTGTTATTTTTGTTGAGAAGAGAGATTTAATGATACTTTTGTACATATCACTTCTCGACATGGCAGACAACTAAACTGTGACAGGAAAAGTGGGCAGTAAGTGGATAACTCTAGTCATATAGTTAGACATGTCGCAAGTAAATATTTTATAGCCTAGTTGGTTGTATGTTGACTAAGCCATTTTTTAAAAGTTTGCAATTAAAATATCATCTAAAAATTAATCAAGGTCAGCTCCAGAATTTACTTTCGGAAAATAAAATGATCTGATCTACATCATTGATAATCTGATTAAGTATGATATTGTGTGAGTTTTCCCTTTCTTTTTCTTGTTCTTCTTTCTTTCCTCCTTTTCTGCTAATTGTTTTTCTCAACATACTTTGACAAATCTTTTCCAGAACTTAAAGTTTGGACCACTCTTAATTCTTCCATTCATTTGTGTCAAAAGATCTACTGTAATCACAAAATTTTAGTCAATGAGCTGATAAATCAAATGTCTTTTAAAAGGTTTGCAGTGGCTTTTAGAAAGGTCCAAATATGCTCCTAGCACTAATGGCAGAAGCCACATCGGGTTATATTTGGACCTTTTTAATTGCTTAGGGGTATATTTGGACCATTTCAATTGTTCAGGGACATACTTCAAATTAATTCATTTGTTGCTAAATTTGTATACTTTATCCACTTGGCATAAGACATAACTCTTGAAAAATATCAAGAAGTATAGGCTAAAAAAATAGTATTAGCATATCATGTCTCTCTAAAGAAAATTGTCTCTAGTAAGATTAAAGTACCAAGATCTACGATACAATCATAGACTCAATGGATTTAATTAACGGAAACTTTGGTCACAATTGCGTGCATATATGTTATAATCCTTCAACCCTTCAAGCAAAATGCGGCGCAAGAGAAGTAAGGAAAATTCATGGGCCAACCCCATCATCTCAACCTCTTAGGAACTACGAGATCACCACAAGGAAACCTTCACTTTGCAGGGTACACTGCTCGACCATAGAACCCTGTACAGTAAATGGAATGCATTAGCTGTCATCTTTTAGGATTGATTTGACCTACTCAGACAATTAGAAGCTAATGAAGAATAAATTAACAAGGGAAGCAATGAATAAGAACACTATAATTGGAAAATTAGTTTAGAGAAAAGAGTCAAGTTTCTCTTACCTTTATCCAAAAAAAAAGAAGAAGAAGAGCTAAGCACAGTCCAAGTTATCACAAGTTGGTAAGAACATTGGAATCGAGAAAATTATGATATGCTAATATTATTTTTTTAGCTTATACTTGATACTTTTCAGTGGTTGCGTCTTATGGCAAGTGGATAAAATATACAAATGGCATACAATATACAAATTTTGCAGCAAATGAAGTAATTTGAAGCATGCTTCTGAACAATTGAAATGGTTCAAATATATTCATAAGCAATTAAAAAAGTTCAAATATAACTTGACATGGCTTCCACCCTTACTGCAAAGGGCATATTTGTACCTTTTTAATTGTTCAGGAGTATATTTGAACCACTAGATAACAGTGGGTACTTATGGTCCAATAGGTTAACGAAGGGTAATGATAAAACATATCCAATAGGTTAGGGACATTTTTGACCATTTTCGTTTAAATTAATAAAAAAAATATTTGTTTAGGTTAAAGATCAGTTCACATACTCAAATTTTAAATCAAGGGACAGTATGTTCGCTTAATTTTGCTTTTTTGCATAGTTGAACTGAAGCTCTCTAATTAAACACTTCCAGTGGACAAGAAGATATTCAGTTACTTTATTGTGAAGGCAATCTTTGTGTAAGGAATTTTATGGTACTGAGGTTCTAGTAGGTTAATAGTATACACTTAATATTAAGTTCAAAAACTGTAATATCATTGCATTTTGTATAATAGAGTGAAACAAGTGATAAGTAACAATTGCTAGCATACCTCCACATTCTTTTCTTGTTTCATTATGTTCCCTTTTGGCCTTGCTATGGTGAAAAACTATTCTTTGGTTTCTTTTTGGGCAGAGGAAAGTACAGGTGAGCAAGGAAACCCTCAGGAGAACTTCATGAAGCAATATCAAAATATTCTCACACCCTTGTTATTTATTGGGTTTATTCTGTCATCGACACTTTTTGCTCCTAGTGAACAGAAGGAGGTTAGTGTTAATTGACATTTACTTCTATATTTTGAGTTTTCATTGTTTCAGTCCCTTCCTGGGAGGATGAGTTTAGTGCCTTGTGGAGTGTGAGTTCAATTTGAACTTGATTGTAATCGTGTTGATATCTATGTTAGGACCAACTCTTTGTAATCATGGCTTGCCTTTTCACAAGAAGGGGAAATGAAAGAACAATTAACTCTAGTAGTAAAAGAGGATTCTGGGATAGCGGGTGATCAAGGTAGGGATTAATTTTGGGGAGTTGGTTTTGGAACTTCCACAGACAGAAGCTGTGAGATGGTTTAGAAGAACGGTTTTTGGGGTTGGTGTTTGAAATGGAATTTTCTGATGTTTCCAAAACCAAAATAATTTGGTTTGATTTTTTTTTTCTTTCCAAACTCAAGTTGGTTTTAGTTTTTGGAATGTTGTCCGAGAACTTTTTAAAAACCTAATGCCATTTAAAAAAGATTGGTTGATACAGCTACCCAAAAATTCTCATTAAAAGAAAGATTTAATGATTTAGCTGTCCAAAAGTTAATATTACTTATTTTTGAGGAGACCAGAGTGATGAAATTAACTATTCAGCATTTGTGTTTTTGGAAGGTATCACTTGCTTTTTTTGGGGGTTTGGATGGCATTTGATTGGAATTTGTCTTCTCAAAGAACATTTTAAATAATGATATTGTTTGGTTTGTTAAAAAAATTGATTTTGTATAAAAGCCAGAAAGTTTCCTAAAACCCAAAACAGATTTTAGGTGTATTTCATTGTTTTCTGAACAACTATTTGCCCCAGAAACATTTCAAACACAGTTGTTTTCTAGAAGTTGTTTTCAAAATCTTCTCCTGATAATTTTTTTTTGAGAAACTAACATGAAGAAACAAAATCCAAACTCCGCGTATGGTTTCACAAAAAACCATGAATGAGAAAAAGGTTTGCTCAGCTTGTTAGTGATCAATGGAGATGCTTCTTTATTGCAGATGCACTGTGAACCCAATAAGAAATCTGAATTAGCATAACTTGATATTTATTTAAAAAACTCTACGATGAAGTTACAGCCCTTCTCATATAAAGTTGTTCTTCTGGTCTGCAACCGTTACTTCTTCTCTCCTGCCCCCCTCCCAGACAACCTGCATGTGTAAATAGATTAGCTTGTAGTATATTGGTTTTAGTTCACTTGAGCTTGTTTTTTACATGGTCCGACTGATCATTGAAAGATTTATGTTCTTATACCATGCACTGGTTCATGGACAATTTCATGTTTTTTCATTCCAATGCTTTATATCCAGAGACATTATTACTACTGTTTATCCTGTACATGCAAATCCAGATGGTGCAGCTATTTGCCTTGGTAGAACTTAAACCTAAGAAGAGAAACAAATCCATCTAGAACAAGAAATAGTGCACGATTTTTATTGAATTCAAACAGTGAAATACATGAGCAAATCAACCTCAGCTGCATTTCATTATAACTTAGTCTGAAATAACTCATCAACAAGTTTAGTGACGACTCCAGTGGATAGAAGATTGTATACTTGTTAGAGCAACATACAAGAGTGAGAAAGGAAACCTAAGTACTGACTCTATTTCATCCCACCTGATAGTCCTTGAATATTGGTTATACTTGTTAAAGCAACATACAAGAGTGAGAAAGGAAACCTAAGTACTAACTCTATTTCATCCCACCTGATAGTCCTTGCATATTGCCTCACTCAAACAGTGTTATCAAAAGAAAAAAGCGCAAAAAAGCTCTAAGGTCTGTTGGGGATTTAAGCACAAAGCTCAAATAAAGCGTGTGCTTTAATGGAAAAAGGTGCAAAGGGAGAAAAAATACAAATATATATGTTTAGTCCAAGACTAATAGTTTATAAGCATAAATGACAAATATGTGAACAAAGAAATTGAAAAATAGTTACAATTAAGTGAAATATCAATTGTTTAGTGTCGTCTCTTCAGAAGAGGTTCATTAGCAAGGTAAAGTATGCCTTAGAACCTTGTTGACGACAATGAAGCGCACATAAAGCGAGGTTAGGGGTGGCAATTTCAGCCCATATAAGTGAAATGAGTCCATTTAGCCCATATTAAATTAAGTGGATCACTCATATTTTCTTAAATGGGTAAATATGAGCTTCAACCTATTTAAGCTTATACAAATATGGACAAAATGGGTAAATCATGAAAATCCATATATACCTATATATCACCCACTTATAATAAAAATCTTTAATTGCACTATTTGTTTTTGAAAATTAAAAAAAATTTGGGGGGTGGGGGTGGATGTGGGGTGGGGATGAAATTTTTTTTGAAAATTTGAAAGTTTTTCTATAAAAAATTTTTGGGTGTGGGGATTGGGTGGGGTGGGGTGGGGGTAGGGTGAGCAATTTTTTTTTGTTGGGGGGGGGGGGTAGGGTGGGCAAATATTTTCATGTTGAATTTTTTTTTGGCGGCGCCGTGGTGGGGGTAGGGTGGGTAAATTAATTTTTTAAATTTTTTTTTCGTATGGGTGGGGTGGGGGTATAGAGTTAAAAAAATTAAATTTCTTCTTTTGTATGAAAGAAAATTATTTAAAAAATAGTAATAATATAGGGGTGGGGTGGGGTGGTAAGAGTTGAGGTATTAACAATTTAGCTTTGATTTAATATTTTTTGGCTTTAGGAGATTAAAGTAGGTTACAACCATTTTATCCAAACCATATTTGACCAAATCCATATTTACCCATATTTTATATGGGTGGATTGTGATCCAATCCATTTTAACTCAATCTATATTCAATCCATCCAAATCCAATCCAATCCACCCATTTGCCACCCCTAAGCGAGGTGAAGCGCAACATGTTTTGAGCCTCGTTTCAGGGCTTAAGCGCGCCTTTGATAACACTGCACTCAAAATGACTATCTTGACAATTTTAACAACAATAAAAATAAGTAAAAATTAAAGTGGATTATATTGATGAAGAACTTCTTTTAGTGTGGCTTTGAAATTATTGAAGCAGTGTCACTTCCGTGTATATTAAATCCTTTCAGTGATGACTGGTGACTAAGCAGGTTTTCTATTTTGTAGGAGCGGCAATTCTATCTTATCTTCATTAGTTGGTTGTCTTCTGTATCTTTCTTTGCTTTATCATGGTTATTAACTCTTTATGTAAATTCCAGATTAGTTTCCAAGAATTCAAAAACAAGCTACTTGAACCTGGTCTTGTTGATCGAATTGTTGTTACTAACAAATCTGTGGCCAAAGTTTATGTGAGGAGTTCTGCACCTGGTATTAGTCAAACAGGTGATGACACTGTTCAAGGTCCTACGAGTGGTACGGATGGTAAAAGAAACACGGGCTACTACAAATACTATTTTAACATTGGGAGTGTTGAGTCATTTGAAGAGAAGCTTGAGGAAGCACAAGAAACCTTGGGAATAGACCCTCACAGTTATGTTCCTGTGTTATATGTTGATGAAATGAATTGGTTCCAAGAACTGATGAGGTTTGGTCCAACAGTATTGATTCTAGCTGTCCTTTATTTTATGGGACGAAGAGTGCAGGGTGGCATAGGAGTGGGAGGCCCTGGTGGGAAAGGTGGTCGTGGAATATTTAATATTGGCAAAGCGAATTTCACCAAGACGGATAAAAATGCAAAGAATAAGGTGAGAATCACTTTATATTATTCGTTCAGTTTCAAAAGTACCAGTATTTTGAAATGGAAAATTTAAAATGATACATGCCATGATATTTCATGATTAGTTCTTAGAAAGTTATTGGCATTTTCTTGATACAGGTTTTCTTCAAGGATGTGGCTGGATGTGATGAGGCTAAGCAAGAAATTATGGAATTCGTCCACTTTCTTAAGAACCCCAAAAAATACGAGCAGTTGGGAGCCAAAATTCCTAAGGGTGCTCTGCTAGTGGGTCCTCCTGGGACTGGAAAGACACTTCTAGCTAAAGCTACAGCAGGGGAATCTGGTGTACCTTTTCTCTCAATTTCTGGGTCAGAATTTATGGAGATGTTTGTTGGTGTTGGGCCAGCTAGAGTTAGGAGCTTATTTCAGGAGGCAAGACAATCTGCACCTAGTATAGTTTTCATTGATGAGATTGATGCTATTGGTCGAGCAAGAGGGCGGGGAGGCTTTAGTGGAGGAAATGATGAACGTGAAAGTACTTTAAATCAACTGCTTGTAGAAATGGATGGATTTGCAACCACATCTGGTGTAGTTGTACTTGCTGGCACGAATAGACCTGATATATTAGATAAAGCCTTGTTAAGGCCTGGTCGATTTGATCGCCAGATTACCATTGATAAACCAGACATCAAAGGCCGTGAACAAATTTTCAGAATCTATCTGAACAAGTTGAAACTTGACCACGAGGCGTCATTCTATTCACAGAGACTTGCTGCTCTAACACCAGGATTTGCTGGAGCCGACATTGCAAATGTTTGTAATGAAGCTGCTCTAATAGCTGCTAGAAATGAGAGTACAATAATTACCATGCAACATTTTGAGTCAGCGATAGATAGGGTGATTGGTGGTTTAGAGAAGAAGAATAAGGTATTGGATCTTCTCACTTTCCCCCCTCCACTATCTACCTTTCTATCCCATGTTTCCATAACAACATAGGGTTTCAGTTTTTGCGTCGTTACACCAGCAGCATTTTCTGTTATGTTTTGTTCATCTTTTTCTGCATCTTGGTTGTCGCAGCCATTTGTTAGTATGATAATGATAGGATTCATTTGACTTATCCTTGAAAGTGCATTGGTCCAATATCCATTGGTACTGGAACATTATAAATCTACCGCTTAGTAGAGGTTTGCTTAGGTGAGTGTATTTGTTGGAGAGGTTTGCTTTATTTCCTTGGGGGACAATTGGGATGTTGATACAATGTTCTTCCATCTGAACTTAGATAAAATGCCTCAATTTTTAATAAGTAAATTTCTCCTTTTTTTATTAAACCTCTTCCCCAGGGGCTCCCACCTTTTTTGCTCCCTTGGTGCCTCGAACTCACAACCTTAGGTTGGAAGTGAGGGGTGCTTACCATCCGAGCAACTCCCTCTTGTCAGTAAATCTCTCTTTTGTTTTATAATTCGTGCAAATAAAATATGTTTACCTGTTCATATTAGGATTTGTACTGTAATTCAATCACACTGTTGAGTTCTTTCTGTAATGAGAAGAATGCGAGGTCGGTGAACAGTCTCCTAGAGGCTTGGGGTAAACCACTGTGGCACAAGATAGGGTACTTCAAAATTTGGCAAAATACCTAGGGATTCCACTAAACATGTCACCGTTTTATTCAGTGCTTACTGGAACTAATTTTAGTACCAACTAACCCCTGAACCTGGCTTTTCAATAATCTCGACCTCCCTGAAGTGCCACTGCCAGTCTGCCACCTGGCAGAGAGTGGTCCTCCTCATTTTTTTGGTCTCTTTCTTTTATTAGATAATGTTTTGTAGTTTTGTTGTGTTCATATAATTTGTGCTCGAGTCTTCGGAAACTGGACAATTGCAGCCTAAACTCAAAATATTGGCTGGAATAGCCTATTAAACCCAGAAAAAGTTGGTTAGAAATGGGCTAATAGACCCAGAAAAATTGGACTAGAAACAGACCAATTGAAAGTTTAAACTGGACTGGTAATTTGCCATCAAGGGGCGTTTACAAAAACATCCACCAATCTCCTTCAACAAAACAGCCACCAAAGTGCATTAACTTAACATCCGCCAGAAACAAACATCAAAAACAGCCACCAGATATCCAAGTTGTTTTTAAGGGAGATTTTCCCACAACTTACTGGAAATTAACCATTAAAGCAACCCACAAAACCCAGAAAATGAACCCTCTCACTGACGCACTACTTATCCGAGAATAATTATTGGAAATCTCAAGAAGAAATGTCGAAGGAGGCACCCAAGGGTGTGGTCTAATGGTCAGTGAAGTGGAGTGGGTTGAGAACCATGAGGTCTCAGATTTAGCTCCCAACAGAGGCAAAACAACATTAGTTGATTTCTTCCCATCTATCCAAGCCTTAGTGCCCGGTCAGTGGAATTAGTCGAGGCGCTTGAAAGTTGGCCCGGACACCACTATTATCAAAAAAAATGTTGAAGAGGAAACCCTAAAATCTTTCAAATGTTAGACAAACTAAGACGAATATTTTCCTGCTGTTACTGCTCTTTTCTGAATTTTCTGATTATTTTGTACTGCTTTCCTTATTAATTGACATGTTTTCTTCACTGCTGTATTTCCTTTTTCGTAATAACTTTTATTTGCTGCACTTGAGCAGAGGGTCTTTAGGAAACAATCTCTCTACTTCTACGAGGTTGGGGAAAGGTCTGCGTACCTCCCCCCTCCCCCTGACCCCACTTGTGATAGTACACTGAGTATGTTGTATATAATATAATACAAAGTAACCTTGGTGGTTTCGGCAGGTCATAAGTAAGCTGGAAAGGCGGACAGTAGCCTATCACGAAGCTGGGCATGCTGTTACTGGTTGGTTCTTGGAACATGCAGAGCCATTGCTTAAAGTGACAATTGTTCCCCGTGGTACAGCAGCCCTTGGATTTGCTCAGTATGTTCCTAGTGAGAACCTTTTAATGACAAAAGAACAACTATTTGATATGACATGCATGACTCTTGGTGGCCGAGCTGCTGAGCAGGTAAAATTATCAACTCTCTCTCTCTTTGCATTCATATGTTTACCCTATTGGCATTAAGCCTCAATTTATTGAAAACAATAGTAAACCACATTTGATGCATGTATGAAACCATTCATGCAAAGCACTTTATTTGTAGTGGATCCCCCACCCCCCACAAAAGCAAATTTGATATCTTGAAGCCACTTCTTGTAGGGATGTCAATGGGGCCGGAGTGGGTGGGTGGGTGGGTGGGGTGGGGGGGTTAATGGGACGCGGTTGGTGGGCTTTTAAACATGGCAGGACGGGGCATTTCCACCAAAAATTTGAGCTATCGTGGGGCAAGGCAAGGGTAGACCCATTAGAGACTCTAGCTTTATTTTTTAACAATTAAATTTAAAACTTGAAACTCCAAACCCCACTTTGTGGGACTACATTGTGTATGTTGTTAAAAACTTGAAACCCTTAAAGAGAAAAAAATAAAGAAAACAGCAAAAACATTATCTCCTTCATCCCTTTTTACGTGGCACACTTTCCTTCCGGTCTGTGCCAAAAAGAATTGACACCTTTTTTATATTTAGAAATGATTAAACTTTAAACTTTTAATTTTACCCTTAATAATAAAAGGAATTATAGTCACACATTGTCTAATGATTTGTTTTAGACCACAAGTTTCAAAAGTCAGTTTTTCTTTCTTTAACTTCATGCATAGCCAAACATCATCACATAAAATGGGACGGAGGGAGGCCGGGCGGCGATGGGCACAGCAGAAGAGACCTAAGAGATTTATACACTTTGGAAGAAGAAGCTTGTACAGTTTAGGGAAGGGGTTTTGATTGATCAAGAGAAGAATCTACTTCACCGACTAATATGCCACTTTTTTATTTT
Source organism: Solanum dulcamara (assembly GCF_947179165.1). Taxonomy (NCBI): domain Eukaryota; kingdom Viridiplantae; phylum Streptophyta; class Magnoliopsida; order Solanales; family Solanaceae; genus Solanum; species Solanum dulcamara. The sequence goes on along the minus strand of NC_077248.1, from coordinate 9,617,588 downwards.
TACCATGGTTACTGCTTGCTTCAGTTATTTTCTAGTTATATCATATATTTTCTTTTACCTTTTTCGTGAAATAGGTGTTTTTACATGAACAGTGTTACTTTCTTTATTGGTTTTAAAATGAGAGATGATAACTAAACACTTGAATTCTCGAAACTACGCTCCTTTTTTTGTTCTCTCTTTATTCTATTAGTCAGTTCCTAGTGGGGATATGAATTAGTAATCAAGGATGATTATTTGTAACTTATAAGTTCTTCTTTTCTCAGTCATACTATTAGAATATTTATATAAAATTGAATTTTATGTTGGAATTTTCCTAAACTCTGGTAACATGGATTTTTGTTTTCTTAAACATTTTAAAATTGAAAAAATTTATAACCTATCCAATAGAGCAGCACTGTAACCTGGAAAAGAAAGTTCACAAAAAAAAGGTTAAATGGGACCAGCACAAGGCACACTGTAAAGTAGGAAAATGCTAATCTTAACATTGTTAAAATTGAAAAAAGTAAACTATCAAATAGAGCAGCACTGTAACCTGGAAAAGAAAATTTACAAAAAAAAAGATTAAATGGGACCAGGCCAGGGCATGCTGTAAACTAGGAAAATGCTAAACTGGTTAGAACTTTGGCTGGTTAAATTACTTCACCTTCCTTGTGTGTCATCCCTACTTCTTTGGCACATGTGTAGAATTTCTTTTATGCTCTGCAGAGATATGCCCCCCTTCAAATTTTGGTGTTATTCTTAAATCTAAATCATGTGCTTTGTGAGGGGCAGAAGGTTTTGAGTTACAGAGTTGAAGATCATTTGAACTTTTTTAGCTTGGTTCAAAACTTTGAATGACTCATATCACTTTTTCTTTTTGAGATGTCTGGATAACCACACCACTTTCTAAATAAATGGTTGGCTTTTATATGGTGAATCCATTATGACTTGTATTACTACGGTGTAATGATTCTGCGCGACTAGTTCTAGGCATCTAAATATGAATGGTTGGTTTTCTAGTCGTCTACCAACTTTTACAGAGCAATACGTCTGACGGTCTGAGTGTGTGTATACTAAGTAATCCATAGTGGGGTTGATCCTACCCAGTTTACTGCCTTTCAACCCCATTAAAAAAGAAGCTCAACGAAGTTCTATATCTTGTTTATGACTCTGGATTCGTATGGAACAAATACCTTTTGCTTGGTAACTCTGCCCATGGTACTTTGTTTTTTGGCCAAGATTTAGTCACTACCTTGGAGGGGAGCCTTGGAGTAACTGGTAAAGTTGTTGCCATGTGACTAGGAGGTCACGGGTTCAAGCCTTGGAAACAGCCTCTGGCAGAAATGCAAGGTTAAGGCTGCGTACAATAGACCCTTGTGGTTGGGCCCTTCTCCGGACCCTGCGCATAGCGGGAGCTTTAGTGCACCGGGCTGCCCTTTTTTTATTTAGTCACTACCTTATTGAAAAGGCAGTGTATCTTTAATAATTGTTTAAAAGCAGCTTGGCCTTTGACGTTCTTTTGACTAGTGAATCAGATTTTTACAATCTTCATATGAATATTAATTATTATTTTTGAGTAGGTTTTGATTGGGAGGATCTCAACTGGAGCTCAAAATGATTTAGAGAAAGTCACCAAGATGACTTATGCCCAGGTAGCAGTATATGGTTTCAGTGACAAGGTTGGTCTCCTTTCGTTTCCACAAAGAGAAGATTCATTTGAGACAAAGCCTTACAGTAGCAAGACAGCAGCTATTATCGACACTGAAGTTAGAGAGTGGGTAGCCAAGGCATATGACCGTACTGTACAACTTGTAGAGGAACACAGAGACCATGTGGCTCAGATTGCAGAGATGCTACTTGAAAAGGAAGTCCTCCACCAAGAAGATCTGGTCCGGGTATTGGGTGAACGCCCATTCATGAGTAGTGAGCCCACAAACTATGACAGGTTCAAGCAAGGATTCGAAGAAGAGAACAAAGATAGCACTGAGGAAAAAACCACACAAGATGATGGATCATCATCGCCTGTTGAACCGGAGATTGTACCAGTATAGTCGTGGGGTTGTGGTTTGTAACAGAAAGCAGAATAGCGAATGTCTTGTATTATCGTTCAATTTTAGATTATTGTAAAAATCATTAGTCATGATATTAATAACACAAACATGGTTTTTACAAGTTTTTTTTACCCCCAAGAGACATTCGAATTTTAACTGAAGTTACTGTCAGCAGTGTAATTAATACTTTTGGGACGTGAAAGGTACTTTTGATCAAAAAGTCTTGGCTCATAAAGGATTCCAAGTCCAGCACTCTGCAGAAAAATATTTAACGTAATAAGTTTTTGCACGGATTGCTCTATTTTTATTTTTATTTTTATTTTTAAATTTGATGAGCTTTAATTTTTTGCCTCGGTTATTCATTGAATAAAAATTTGAAAGTCAAAGTATTCTTATTTATTCAAATCTAATTCACTCAACGTAACTTTAGATAACTTTTGTCTCGCTTGGCCTGAGTCAGTGAGTTGTGTAGAAATTAAGTTACACGAGTTATGTAGTATTTTTCAGATTTTATTATAGTGTCCAATAATTAAAGTGATGCTTTGGGGGCATATGTTAAAAACATTGGTAGCTAATGAAATATATGTGCAGGTTTTTTTTTTAATATATATATATATATTATTTGTTATTTCAGTATCAAGAAGCATTAACATTTTATGCCTTTTTATGACACAACTTGTGAGATATTATGATACGAAAATATAAATTTATTCACTGAAAGTTGTTTGTTCTTTCTATGTTTGGGATATTCTTAATTATTTTTAGTCACTTAAAGTGTTGAAGAGCAAAAATTAAAGATTACAAATTTAAGGGATAAAAATTAAACATCGCCTCAAAATAGAAACATTTGCGTGAAGAACCCTTATACAATTAAATCATTTACGAGGAAATTACAAAATAATACTATTTAATAACACAATTGATATTCTAGAATAAATGACAAATATCCTGTTATAATAAGTAAAATTATACACTGCTTACATTAAAAGAATTATTAAAGTTATCCATGTCAAAATTCCAAGTTGGTAATTAAGTCTCCAACTGTACATAAAGTTTGAGGAAAATACTCCTGGCATTTCCTACACAATGGAGCTGGAAAAACAGTCTCAATAAGGCATATATCTTGCAACTTTTTCAGTTTTTGCAAACGAAAGATATTTTTATTAATTATCCATTAATACCAAGATTAATAATAGAAGATTTTTTTTTGAACTTTACATATTTATACTTTTTAAAAAATTAATTTTAAATGCAAAAATGAGAAAAAAATAATCAACTCTTTCTTGATTTTATAAATTGATAAATAATTTAAGATATCTATTTTTAATAATATAGATAAATAATATGGGACAGAGGAAGTTAAAGCTTTTAAAACTTATTGTCATGGATATATCATAACATTTGAGTGATTATGATTCCTTTGAAACTTGTGATCCTAAGGATATCACATTAGAGCCTGTTTGGATTGGTTTAAAAGTTGGTCAAATCAATTTTTAAATTATTTTTAGCTTATGATAGTGTTTGTCAAATTTAAAATAAGTTAAAAATCAAAAGTAGGCCCTTCCTATTTTTTTTTTAACTTATAAGTCATTTAGATTTGACTTTTTATTTTTTGACTTAAAAACTATTTTTTTTTCAGTCAATCCAAACAGGCTCTTAGTTTATTTGGTTGAACTTCTAAAATCAACTTATTTTAATACCTGAATCATAAATATATCTTAATATTTGTGTAATTATAACTATTTTGTAATCTTAAAGATATCATTATATGTGTGTGGTTATTAGGCTGATCGATGTACTTCTAGAATTAATTTATTTTGAGAAATATATTTTTTTAAAAGTATTTTCGATAAAAAATAATTCATGTTTGACTAATTTATATGGAAAATTACTTTTAAACAACAATTAATTTTTGATCAATTTTTTTTTAAAATAATATATATTTATTTAAAGTGTTCTTGAATAAGTACTTATAAGGAGAAATTACTTTTCTGCTTATGTTTTAACTCAAAAACACTTTTTCTTTTCCTAAAAACTTGACCAAATACAACCCTAGAAACAGTAAATGAGAAATATAGTAAAAAAGTTTAAATATAATAATATCCATATAAAAAAATAGAGTTCATTAGAGAAATAAAAAAATATCACTGAAACGTAAACAATAACTAAAAACAAAGCAGTAATCCACCACTTTGGAAAAAAAAATAAAAGAACAATCCCATCCCATATAAGATTTTTTTTTAGCATCATTTCGTGCGATCGATGAAGCTACTCTTTACTTAGTTAGTGAGTCTCGAATTTGAATCTTGAATATACAAAAATTCTTCATAGATATGCTGCACGAATTCTGTTCCTTTTTCCAGATATAATATTATATAAATTACTATTTGTTAAGCTACATAATATTTTATGTTGACCAATATGTTTTTGAAAATTTCCCTTTAATTTCTCTAACAATACATAGGAGAAGAACACATTAATATACCCAATTGGCTGGTCTTTCGTCCCCGCCAAGCCATTCCATTTTGCCATTTCTGCAAGCATTTAGAGGTAAGTTCATCAAGCTCTCAGATAATAATGGTGAATATCATACTAGCCTTTTAAAATAATATAACAAACTAACATCTTTACCTTTTTTATTTTATTTTATTACCTAGTGTCTAACCAATTTTTGAATACTTTCACTAATTTCATGGATATGGATAACTCTGTTCACCAGTGCTTGGAGCTAAAAAAAGAATTGCCTTGTGCGTTTTTGTCTACGAACCTAAGACTTAGCACCTTTACCCTTGTAGTTACAACACTCTAGTTTTCTAGCATTTGCTGAAACTGTGAATTGTCTAAGAAATTTATGACCTTAATCATCATATTGTCCACAAGTTGTAAATTCGAGGCGGCACTTGGATTTTGAATTTATGGGTTCTGAATTTTCTAGCAACTTACTAGGTTTTTGATAAGTATTAAGTGTATTGATTTTTTAAATACAAATATAGAGTTTGAACCAAATTAGCGGATTCTGCTGAACGCAGACGAAGATGTAGCTCCGCCCCCTGGTTGTAATTTGCTGAAAGATTCCAGAAACAGAGATTTAATATGTTGATAACAATTTTTACTGCAAGATCATCAATAATCTCATTAGACAACATTTTCGTTTAGATTTGGGATTTTCAAGAGCCAAATGATTAAGGGGTTTGGGTAAAAAAAGTTTTTTTTTTATAAAAAACTGGGTAAATGTCTGGCTCTATTTGTTAGTAACTTGGAAAGCACACATTCACATTTTCGCTAAATTTATATTTTTGAGTGACCAATCATAAGTTCAATGGCTTCAAAGTGGTAAAAGATAGTTTACGGACTTTTGCAAAAAAAAAATAATCAGTAAGTTTAATGACCACTTGAGGGATTAGCCCCTAATTCCAGTTTGATCGTCACTGATGTTACGTTTGATGTTAGAGAACATATGATGGAGTAAAATGGTTTGAAGTGATCTAACAATCGTTTTTCGAAGATGTACTTGTAGGGATTATATCAGTTTTATTCTGAAGTATGTGCATATAATATATAAAAACTTTGAATTCGATATCATTATATATTCATATTTATATAAACATTGTATTATTACAGATAACGTCAAGAATCGAGATGTTCTTCACCTATCAAAAGAAAATGTGTAGATGTACTTTATACAAGAAATTGGTTATAAAACTTTGTGCAAAACTAGTAAGAAATCTTTTAGAGATAGTGATAGAGATCTAATTCTGGTTATAAATCATTTATACTATTTTGGAATATTAGGAAGATGAGAATACTTATCCATGAACAGTCATGAAGTCTACAAAGTGGGATAGAGTCGTCCGTTGGGCTGTAGAGATCTAAATGATTTATGCTATTCCAAAATGAGGATACTTTATCTGTGAATGGTGATGAAAATCAAAAGGTCGGACGGAATTTGAATGTGCTTTTCTTGTGTTGTGTGTAGAGAGCAGACAAAGGAAATTAGAAGAACAGGGATTCAAATTGCCTATTTTCTTTAAGCTGGTTGAGATGTTGGGTATTCTAATTTACTGCTATTGCGTTTCTTTTTAGAGTTCCCAAACTGAAAAGGTAGTAAGCAGTACATTTTAATATTATGTCTTAACAATGGTGTAAAGTGCTTGTATACTAATCATAACCATGTATTAAAGCTTTCCTAGTGCGAAAACCTTAATGTATGGAATAAGTGATAAAGGACATGTATGCTGGAGCCAACACTCGGGATAAGACGGTGGGAGGTGACTCAGAGCACTTTGCTGTTGAGATGGGACTACATCAGGGATCTGTGCTGAGTCCTTTTCTTTTTGCCTTGGTGATGGATGAGCTGACACGTTCTATTCAGGAGGAGGTTCCATGGTGTATGTTATTTGCGGACGACATAGTTTTGATTGATGAGACTCGGGACAGAGTTAATGATAGGTTGGAGGTTTGGAGACAAACGTTGGAGTCCAAAGGGTTCAGACTGAGCAGGACCAAAACAGAATACTTGGAGTGCAAATTTAGTGGTGCGATGGATGAAGAGGGCATGGAAGTGAGGCTTGCCACCCAACCTATCCCCAAGACAGAAAGATTTAAATATCTTTGATCCATCATCCAGAGTAGTAGGGACATCGATGATGATGTCAAGCACCGCATTGGGGCAGCGTAGATGAAATGAAGGCTTACTTCTGGAGTCCTGTGTGATAAGAAAATACCACATAAACTTAAAGGTAAGTTCCATAGAATGGTGGTTAGACCAGCGTTGTTATATGGAGTGGAGTGCTGGCCAATAAAGAACTCTCATGTTCAGAAGATGCATGTTGCGGAGACGAGGATGCTGAGATGGATGTGTAGACATACTAAGAGTGATAAGATTAGGAATGAGGTTATTCTAGAGAAGGTGGAAGTGACATCTGTGGCAAACAAGATGAGGGAAGCGAGACTGAGATGGTTTGGGCATGTGCAGAGAAGGGGTGTCGATGCCCCAGTTAGGAGGTGCGAGCGGTTGGATGTGGGGGTTATGCGGAGGGGTAGGGGTAGATCGAAAAAGTATAAAAGAGAGGTGATTAGACAAGATTTGGCACTACTCCATATCACTGAGGACATGACCTTAGATAGAAAGGTGTGGAGGTCGCGAATTAGAGTAGAAGGCTAGTAGAGATAGAATGGTGTCCTGCCATGTGTCGGTTTAGGGTAGTCGTAGGTCTAGGCGTGTCTTTATAGTTGTGTTGTTATTGCCTTTGATTATCATATTACTTTGCTATCGTTATTGTTCTTGTCTTGTAAATTTGCATCGCTTTTCGTTTTTTGTATTATGCTATATATGTTGTTTTTCGCTCTTGCTTGGGAATGTGACTTTTGAGCCGATGGTCTTTTCGAAACAGCCTCTCTATCTCCATGAGGTAGTGGTAAGGTCTGTGTACATCCTTCCCTCTCCCGACCCCACTTGTGGATTTCACTGGGTATGTTGTTGTTGTTGTAATGTTTTGTTCCCTTTTAGCTTGTCTATGGTGAACTTTTTTTCTTTGGTTTAATCTTTGGCAGAGCAAAGTGCACGTGAACAAGGAAACCTTTAGGAGAACTTCATGAATCAACCTTCATCGAAAAAGAACTTCATGAAGCAACATTACTATATACTACTGTTGCTGTTTATTGGTTCTGTTCTGTCGCCAATATTACTCCTGAGCTATCTTGATCGGGAGGAGGTTAGTTCTTAACCAAGATTTTGTTGTTTCAGCTTCTTTTTCTTCTATGGTAGGATGAGTTTAGTGTCTTAAGAAGCGTGAATTCAATGTGAGTCGATTGTAATCTTTCTGATATCAATGTTATGACCAATTTCATTTAATCGTGGATATCCCTGGTGGAAGAATGAAAATGAAAGAAAATAAACTGTACCAGTAAATGAAGACACTAGGATAGAGGGTGTTCGAGCTAGGCTTTTGATTAGGAAACTTTTCAAGAATGAAATTCTTAGTTTGCTTTTGATATATCGGTTCAAAGTTGGTCTTCGAGATGAAATCAACTTCATTCAGCTGTTTTTGAAATTAGAACAACTTAATTCAAATGTCATATAAAGAAGCTTTGGTGCTCATGCTATTTCATTCAACCACGTGCACTTTCATCTCAGTTTTAGATTCCCAAGTTGAAACATATTCTTCTTAATTTAATTGGTTGTATTGATATCTATAAATGTAATGGTATAATAAGGTTGATTATATTGATGAAGAACTATTACTCAAGGTTTTACAGTGTAGCTATGAAATTAAAGAAGCAACAAATTCTGTATATATTAAATCCTTTTAGTGGTGACTTAGCAGGATTCTATTTTCTGGAAGGGGGCGAGTGTTTGTATTATTCTCATCAGATGGTTGTATTTTCTCTTTGTCATGGATACCACTTTTTGTGTAAATTCTCAGATTAGCTTCCAAGAGTTCAAAAACAAGCTACTTGAACCTGGTCATGTTGATCGAATTGTTGTTGCTAACAAAGAAGTAGCCACAGTTTATATAAGGAATTCTTTACCTGGTAATAATCAAACTTGTGATGACACAGTTCAAGGTCCTATAAGTTGTACAAATGGTAGTAGAAACCTGAGCCACCACAAATATTATTTCAACATTGGGAGTGTTGAGTTATTTGAGCAGAAGCTTAAGGAAGCACAAGAAGCCTCTGGAATAGACCCTCGCAATTATGTCCCTGTGGTATATGTTAATGAGTTGGATTGGTTGCCAGAAATGATGAGGTTTGGTGCAATGATATTGCTTCTAGCCATCCTTTATTATATGGATTGGGGAGGTGTTCGTGGAATATTTAGTATTGGTAAACCGCGTTTCATGAAGATGGACAAAAATGCGAAGAACAAGGTGAGAGTTAGATCCCATTATTGGTACAGCTTCAAAATAACCATTAGTTATTTCATGATTAGTTGGTAATTAAAGTCAGTTGGCACTTTTATGGTACAGGTCTTCTTCATTGATGTCGCTGGATGTGACGAGGCTAAGCAAGAAATCATGGAGTTTGTCCACTTCCTTAAGAACCCCAAGAAATACGAGGAGTTAGGAGCCAAAGTTCCTAAGGGTGCTCTTCTAGTGGGTCCTCCTGGAACTGGAAAGACACTTCTAGCTAAAGCTACAGCAGGAGAGTCTGGTGTACCTTTTCTCTCTATTTCGGGTTCAGATTTTTTGGAGATGTTTGTTGGTATTGGACCAGCTAGAGTTAGGAGCTTATTTCGGGAGGCAAGACGATGTGCACCTAGTATTATTTTCATAGATGAGATTGATGCAATTGGTGGTGCAAGAGGGAGGGGACACTCTTCTGGAGCAAATGATGAACGTGAAAGAACTTTAAATCAACTGCTTGTAGAAATGGATGGATTTGCAACCACATCTGGTGTAGTTATACTTGCTGGCACAAATAGACTTGATATATTAGACAAAGCCTTGTTAAGGCCTGGTCGATTTGATCGCCAGATTACCATTGACAAACCAGACATAAAAGGTCGTGAACAGATTTTCAGAATCTATTTGAACAAGTTGAAAATTGATCAAGAAGCAGCATTCTATTCACAGAGGCTTGCTGCTCTAACACCAGGATTTGTTGGAGCAGATATTGCAAATGTTTGTAATGAATCTGCGTTGGTTGCTGCTAGGAGCGAGAGTACCAAAATCAAAATGCAACATTTTGATTCAGCAATAGACAGGGTGATTGGTGGTCTCGAGAAGAAGAACAAGGTATCCAATCTCCTCACTTCTTTCTTGAGATGCTGTTATAAATTGCAGTCCAGTAGGTTCTTTTAAGAACTTGCAAATGACAAAAAACTTTATGTTTGAATAATATAATTTACGAATTCAAAGCTACCTTTGTGCTTTCTATAGGTCATAAGCAAGCTGGAACGGAGGACAATTGCCTATCATGAATCTGGCCATGCTGTTGCTGGTTGGTTCTTGGAACATGCAGAGCCATTACTTAAAGTGACAATTATTCCTCGTGGTACAGCAGCACTAGGATTTGCTCAATATGTTAGCAGTGAAAATCTTTTAATGACGAAGGAGCAGCTATTTGATATTACATGTATGACTCTTGGTGGCCGAGCTGCTGAGCAGGTAAATTTATCAACTGTCTCCTCTCTTTCAAATGTTTTCTTACAGAATTATCAGTTAATCTTTTGGAAATATCTCATCATGCTGGATGTATATGCAAACCATTCCTACGAAAGACTGTTAGAGCATCCCCCATTGGTTGAAAAAGTAGGAGTCGTCTCCTAATATGGTCTTGGATAATCCTCGCATTGTACTACAAGAAATGACTCATGAGACATTCTCTTTAGGAAACCACCGTTTTTTCATTATCTGCTCTGTCCACACTCAAAGAAATAGTTAGCCTCTAGAAGGTGAATCCCTTGTAACATGAATTACTTGTGTTATGGTTCTGCCAGAATATTTATAGACATCAAAATTGTTTGCAGCATGTCATATTTAGGTACCCTTTTTGATGTCATAATATGAATGAGTAATTTTCTAGGTGTATTTAAGACGACAGTGTCATGCCACCAACTTTTCCAGCGTAACATGCCTAAGTGCGTACATCCTAAATGATTCCGAATGAGTTTGGTCATATTCCATTCTCTGCTTTTCAACTTCAAAGAGCTTCTCAATGAAGTAGTTTGCCTTAATACAACAACTCTGGTTTTTATAGAATGAATAACCTAAAAAGCAACTTCACTGCGTACCTTAATGAAATTCAGTCTCTTAAAATCCTTTTTCTACCTTTTCTTTTTTCCGAACTTCCTACCTTCTATTTTTCACAACGTTCATATGGATATTAACTAGTACTTAATTTTGAGTAGGTTTTGATTGGGAGGATCTCAACCGGAGCTCAAGATGATTTGGAGAAAGTGACCAAGATGACATATGCCCAAGTAGCAGTCTACGGTTTCAGCGACAAAGTTGGTCTTCTTTCTTTTCCGCGAAGAGAAGATACACTTGAGGCATCAAAGCCCTACAGTAGCAAGACTGCAGCACTTATTGACAGTGAAGTTAGAAAATGGGTAGCCAAGGCATATGATCGTACTCTAAAACTTATAGAGGATCACAGAGAACATGTAGCTCGGATTGCAGAATTGCTACTAGAAAAGGAGGTCCTTCATCAAGCAGATCTGGTCCAGGTATTGGGTGAACGCCCGTTCGAGAGTAGTGAGCCCACAAACTATTACAGGTTCAAGCAAGGATTCATAGAAGAAAACGGAGAAACTAAAGATAGCACTGAGGGAAAAACCACACAAGATGATGGATCATCCCCTGTTGAACCGAAGATTGTCCCAGTCAGTGTTGTCAAAGGCAAAAAAGCGCAGGAAATCGCAGAGAAAGGCACAAGGTATGTTGGGGCTTTAAGTGTAAAGCGGAAATGTTCAATTAAAGGATGGGTTCTAGTAAAGAAAGGTGCAATGAAGAAAAAAATTATATGAACAAAATAATAGGAAAAAACACTACAACCAATTGTAATATATGAAGTACAAACCATGTCTATCAAGTTCAAAAACCAGTTTGGAGCTTTAATTTAGATGCAAAGGTGCAGCTTTTAGTTTCTAATTCAGGTTAAATGACTAGTTTTCTTATGTCAAGTTTCTAAATTCCTTTTCTGATAAGTGAAAAATTTATTTATAACACGTTAACAGTGGTGGAGCCAGGAATTGCAACAAGGGGATTGTCTTAGTATAATTATGGTTCGTGTTTTGTAAATGACAATGAAGAATCCAATTTTAGAAAATTGTATAAATTAAAAGTAGTATTAGTATTGTCTTCGGTATTTTTATTATTTTACTATCTTCATACTTCTCACTCCTAGTTTTCTATTACTACTTGTTGCCTCGTATGCCTCTAGTTCTTACTGCTATTGCATATGTCTTCATAAATATTGTGTTTTTGCTTTGAGCCGAGAGTTTTTTGGAAACAACCTCTCTACCTGATAAGCTTAGGATAGATTTGCGTACACTCTTTTCTCCTCATAGCACACTTGTGGGACTATACTGGTCTGTTGTTTGTTGTTACTAGCCCTGATGTTAGTAGGGTACTCCATGAATGATATCAGGGGGGAAAAGGAGAAAACTTCTATTTATCTTGATTCATAATGACTTTAAAAAGTCGCTTGTACTTTTTTCACAAATGTTCACAGGTCTCTTTCTCATGCTCCCTCTGTTTTATTATATATATATATAAATTAATTTCATTTCAATTTCCATTATCTTGGTGAAGGGGTCATGCATCCCAACCTATATCCAAATTTAACAATAATTTTCCTAACATAAATAGTGACTAATTCATGATTTTCACTAAAAAAATTTGAAACACAAAAATGTAGTGTTTGAGTTTTTCCAAAAGTTGCATTGGAGAAGAATTATTTGCAACAACTTATCTCACTCAAAATGGTTGTTCACCTTAACGTTGGTAGCTCATGGATTGACTATGACCTGGAATCAGCCGTTCCGATCCTTGCCTAACAGATGAGAAGGCATCTTCTTTTGATTCACGAAATGTGATCTCGGACATGATGAGAGTTTATATTATATTGATAATTCAATTTTTTTTCAATACCGGTGCAATATATCGGTGCAATATGAAAGAGTCCTATAGAATTCCTTTGAATACGAATGAGATAAAAGAACACTTTAAAGGAAGCAGACAAAAAAGCTAATGAGAAAGCATATGTTTACATTCATAATTACCATAAGTTTTTTTTCTAATTGAGATTGACTTGATCCTCAGTATATCCTAATAAAACCTAAAATCTTAGTCCCTTGCCTTTTCCTTTTGATAGACTAGCTTGCGCGCCTTCTCTATGACCGTGCTTTCTCTTCTGTGTTAGCAAAGGAAGAATAAAAGTAGAAACAATCGGCCAAATGATTGTTATTCGACTTATAATTATAATGCCAATAAACACAACTACTTAATTTCTTTTTGAAACCATCCTATTTCAAATTCTGAATATCACAAATCAAACATATGACGTACGTAATGTCGTCAACTTAATAATTATATGATGTAAGTATAACATACACTTCTCAAAAATAAAAGAATTTTAAAATTGAAATGTGATCCATTTATTTTTAGGGATAATTATTATTATACTCCCGAAAAAAAACTATTTACCATTGAATACCCCATTATTTTCATACCCTTTATTTTTAATTATTTCGCGCATTTGATATCATGACAGTATATAATATATCTAATGGTATCAAGCAGTTTCGCTGAAGCACTGTTTCTTTCATCTTGATACCTCAGAGTATAATATACTCTGATGGTATCAAGAAGAAACTGCTCGATAAATTGCTTGATACCATCACAGTATAATATACTCTGATGGTATCAAAGAAGAACTAGGGAAGGAGCACTGGCGTAAATACACGTTTGATACTATGAGAGTATATATATACTCTGGTGATATTAAGAAGGAAGAGAAAGTGTTTCAGCGAAACTGTTTGATACTGATGGTATCAAAGAGTAGCAGTGATGCTCACATCAGCACGACGTCATGCACGAAATTAAATGAGAGAAAATGGGGTAAGAAGGTAAATAATTTAGGTCATAAATCTATTAAGAGTAAATAATTTGAGTTGAATCCAATTTTGATAAATAATTTCACAATTAATCTATTTTCTCTTATTTTTTATTTATCAGGTTTCACTAAGAGCAAAATTTAAACCAATATTATAAGTCAAAAGATAGTGAACAGAATCCAAATAGTTTTCTCGATAATCGTGTCAGTCGATTACAACTGAAATTTCTTCTTGTTTTGAGAAAATGAATGAATTAAATAAAGACAAAATAAAAAAACAAAACTGAAAAATTACACTATATATAGGGCTCCAGCAAAATCTCAAGCATTTCTTCAAGGAGGCACTATTCTCTCTCAATCGATCAATTTCAGAGAAAGCATAATCACTCGAAAAAATCAAGGTTTTCATTTCAAATTCAGATTCAATTGCTTAGATTATCTGTTTTTCACGATTTTGTTTTTTGTAATCTGCAGAATCGAAGCAATGGCTGAGGACAAAATCATTGCCGGAGAAGAGAGTTTCAATCAGGATAACAGTCATGATGAGACGACCGGTGATAATCAGTCATTATCTGAATCTGAGGTGTCTGAGGTATCTGAATGCATTGAGAAGGAAATGGAGGAACTTGAAGTGCGACGTACTAAAGTTACTTGTCCTGTCTCTCTAATGATCATGGATCGTCATAAGGAAATACTCTTTAATTACCTCGGAATTAGGCAAAAGAGGTTGGAAGAGGTGATGTATGGAGTTCAGCCAGGTCAAGGTATATCATATTCTAGTTGTGTGCATGTCTATAAATTAGTGAATGCTTTCCTTTGCGTATAGACATACACTTGTAGCGAAGTTATTCTTAAATTCTTCCGATTGATCTTAGTGATTTGGTGAAAAGGTGTCACGATCCGATTCCTCAGATCATGATGGCACCTACAATAACTCATTAGCAAAAACTAAACAAGAGTGACGAATTATAAAAATAAGGAGAAAGAATAAGCGTAAGTCACAAGTACAGAACTGCTATAAAATAAAAGATGAGTACAAGTCCCAAAAGTGGACCGGACATATATATACAACAACTGGCTAGTCTCAAAAGGCAAAAGACGGGTCATCCATACTGAAGGAGACAGAAGTGACCCAGAAACGCCAAGTGCTTACCCTAGTCTCCGAATCTGACTGCAACAAGCTCGATCTATTCGTGACGGTAGCTGGTGCTCGATCCTGCATCACGAAAGTAGATGCAGAGTGTAGTATGAGTACCAAGACAACAAGTACCCAGTAGGCATCATAGGTCGACTGAGCAGAAAAGGTAAAAACAATATGAAAAAGAGGAATAAGCCTAAATAAGAGTCAACATAAGCATCACAAGTGAAAAAAATACTATCTACGAGAGCTACAGTTCACTATACCCAACTGGGCCCCCATAAGCTCACCAGGGACACTCGTGCGCAATTTAAATAAAAATCCGAATGAACCCCCATAAGCTCACCGAGTACACAGAATAGCTACAACTACCAAGGCTGGAAATCAAGAATCTGCGAGGTCAGGAACTGAAGAACTGTATCATTTCCAAACCCAGAATCTCCAAGAGTCAACGGACTAGGGGTGCCTTAGGAGTCGAGATCGGGACTGAGACCCAGATGCTCGCCCGAATATTCATAGTGGCCAAGGCCGAGACTGAGTACCCGGATGCTTATCATAATACATCAGTACAGTTGAGGTCAGGACTAGGTACCCAGATGCTCGCCGTAATACATCGATGCGGTTGAGGCCTGGTACCCGGATACTCGCCGTAATACATCGATATGATTGAGGCCAGGACTAGGTACCCGGATGCTCATCATACTAGCAAGCCGGTAGAGGCCGGAGCTGGGTACCCGAATGTTCCCCGATAATTCAGAACGGAGGCCGGAACTGGGTACCCGGATGCTCACAGATAATTTATCCCATGGTTCCGAATATATCCTTTCCAACTAAATAACAACAGTACCGAAAATCTTTTCCCCAATGAGTCAACTGATATACCATCAAAACTTGAACCGGAGCCAAAATCAATGATCACGAAATCTATTATTGCCGACACATCACGAAAGTCACGATTATACCGAGTTATGGATGAGGGTTTTATTAAGAGCAAGGGTATCTCCTAGCTAAGGCCAACTACTAGGCATTAGCCCGCTACACCATTCTACAAGGATCTAAGTCCACCGGAGTGACGTCAGGGCATCTAAAGCAAGTTTACATCCTATACTAAGGCCAACATACTCTACAGTATCAACAACATGCTCATTCAACTCTTCTTATAATACTTACAAATAACGATAAGATACACATGCTTCTAAATACCCGAAAAACCCGATAACAAGCCTAAAGCATGATTTCTAACACCTGAGATATACAATTAAACTACCCAACCAAAATTTCAACTATTTCAACATACTTTCACACATTCCATCTCAATCTAAAGAAAGGTAACTGTAGCCTACCTGTAGGCTAAACACGCGAGCTTCAAATTACTGTGTTGGGGCTTTTCCCTTTCTAACAGCCTCGGAATACTGCCACGATATCAAAAACAGTACCACGACGTCGATACGGTCGTTTAGACACTAATTTTATAATTTTTAGAGATGGTCCAATTTTGGGGTCTAACATGGGAATTGTGGGACCCGCATACAAAATTCTGGATTTGACCCCCAAAATAGGTTTCAAACATCACCCCAAGCTCACAATTCATATTTATAACACAATTTGGGGTGGAAAAATAACGCAAGACGATCAAACAATCAATTTCCACATTTTCAAACTAAGAAAACAAACAAGGCAGCCTCTTTACGCGTCGATTTCTCAAAAATGAAAATCTCTCAATCAAAACAAATTACACCATGACGTTTCTTGTAAAAAAAACCTACAATCTAGCCTCAAGAATCACTCAAAATAGAGTTATATTGACCAAGATACACTCTTCCAAAATTCAACAAAATTTCATTCTGAAAAAGACTAAATCAGTAACTAAACATGCATTTTTACCTCAAACAAAGCTTCCCCTTGCGTTTCTGAGCTCACCAAGAGATTACTAACGAAATTCTCTTGAATTTAAACCCTTGAATCACCAAAATTAGGTTTATATAGGCCAAATAATAACTTCTCAAAGTTCTTCAAAAAATCATTCCAAAAATGGACACTGCTACAAATAAAATCAAGATTTTTATCTGAATCGAATGCCCCAAATCAGTTTTCAAGCTCTCCAATGTGTTCTCCACGAAAAATCTCACAAGTTTGACTTTTGAATCACCTAATTTGGAGCTATATAACTCAAGTTGTAGGGTTTTAAAGTTGAGGCCAAACCTAAAAACGGGCTTGCACCAGATTTTCTGTAACACCGATTTTGGAAAAGTTCAAAATCTCCAACAGGGTGCTCAGGATTCGTTCGGAATTCGATAAAAATAATTCAGATATGCTACCCCACTAAATTTGATATTCCGGACTCAATGGTTCATTCAGGATTCTCATACAAGATCATTTTAAGAAAAAATGGGTTCCACTCCTAAATGTCATTTTAAGCCACATTCCACAACGGGCCTCGAGATTAGATCGGAAGCCTCGGAAAGCGAACGAAGGGTCGTTCTACACCAAAATAGACATTTCGGAACTAACCGCTTTGTCAAAATTTTCATCCAAGTGCGTATTCCAAGAGTATTGACCAAAGTCAATCATAAGCTAACTTTCAAAGTCAAAAGCGTCAAATGGTCCCAAACTCGTATCGATTGCCTCGATAGTCATTCCAACAATGTTACTAGCCTAATTTGGCCATTCTGGAGCTGATGGAACCATCAGAATTCGAGGTCTCCTTGACCCAACTCGAAAAGTCGCAACTAAACCAACTTAGGCCTTCAAAATACCAAAATGGGCTCGGGACCTCTAAAAATTCAGCCAACACTTCTTCTAGACCAAAAACCATCCCCCGAATCCAACGGAGTCGTCGGAATTTCATTCCGAGCATTGAAACTTCAAAAGTTGACCAAAGTCAAATCTTGGCTTAAAATTCCTCAAATTCTCAACTTAAGGCTTCAAATCTTCGTTACAACTCCAAAACTGATTCCGTAAAGTCTCCTAAGCCAATTTCGACATTTCGGAGCTACTGGAATCAAAGGAATTCCTTTTCGAGACCTGTAGCTCCGATTGACCTCAAATACCACTTTTTAATACTTAAAGCTTATGAAAACTCAAAATTTTCAAAGACTTAACTTTTCACAGAATTTTCTAAAAATCAACACCCAGTACCAATCAGAAATGACTCGTGACATTCCACTTAAAAACGAAAAAACGACTCTCCAGGCGGTTACCTTTGCCCCACGCATCTAACCAGCTCGCGTGGTTCACCGGTTCCACCCACACCGAGATGGAGAGAGATAGTCGGGCAAGAGCGCTATCAAAGACTGTTTCCCTGGAAGAAGAGCTGGGAGCGAGTGCTTATTGATTGTTCTCTATGCGAAAATATTTATCTTTTGTCTTAATCTTAATAAAAAACGCAGAGACTTCGGTCGAATGAGTTGAACTCTGTTCAACGAAGCGCAGCCTTTCAAGCCAATCTCTTGATTCACATGAATGTGAAACCACTTGAGTTCGGTTTCCCCTGGAAATGATGGAATAAGCTTTTCTTCTAGTTCCTTCTTGTACAATCATCTGATGAATTCTCATCAAATAGCTCTTCCACTTCCAGTGGTCACATAGTTACAAACCCAAAAACTTCAGCATGGATGGATAGATGCCATACGGCCGTTAGCTACGTATGAGAGAAGTAGTGCTGCTTCCAAGATAGGTACCATGAAATCAAGACCCCTCACTGCTCGGAATATCCTTCTTTCGTACCCAAGAGTAGCCCTATTTCTAACTTCTCTTTTTAATACGCAATTTCAAGTGAGAATTCAAGTTCCGCTTTGGAGAATTCCAGAACACGTATCAGAGAATATAAAAAGAATCAAAAAAAAGCTCAGAAAAAATGAGAAAAGCGCTTCAATCGGCCTGCATCAGCGGAAAATGGAACTATCGAATCATGACAACTAAAAGGAGGGTAAAATAATCATTTTACAAAATTTTCAAAAATGACCATCTGGGTCATTACAAAAAGGGAATTTAGTTATCTGTAATTCTGTGGATTGTTAAGAATTGGAGTTGATATAGAAGCTTCTTTGATTAATTCGACGCCGAAAAATACATCTCTAATTTTTGTTTTTCCAGGTCTTAAATGCCTTTTCAATTGATAAAGTTTATCGTCTTCCAACTTACTTATAGACTTAATCTTTCCTTCAGAGCTGTAACTTCTTTGACTGAATTTTAATCCTTGAAATACTGATGTTTCCAATCTCAGAGTCCCTTAAAGAGGATTATCAGACCTTGACTGACCTGGAAATTGAGATAAATACTGATGAGAAGACGAAAATCTGATGACGGAGCATGGTGATCTGCAAGTTAAAGGTACAGCTTCAGTTCTTACTGTCTGTCTTGTGTATGTAGGGTTGTATATCCGAAGAGCATTCATGTAATAATCCTTTTTATGATCATTTGGAAATTACTTATGTATTTTTTGATTAGAAGATTTGATTAATGCTCTGATCTATTTGCTTAAGATATTCATTGAAGTTTCTCTCAGATTCTGCTAAATTATTCTAATAGGCCTCCTGTCTGTGTTCATCAGAGGTCAGCTTCATAATTGTTGTACTTTTATCTCTTTGTTAAAACTCTGTTCTGGTATATTCGTTTCAGATGTTTGCTCATCTTGTTATTCATTGGATTTCTACCAGATTCTGCTAAATTATTCTATTAGGCCTTCCGTCTATGTTTTGAGAGGTTCAACTTCAAAATGGTTGTACTTTTATCTAGCACTTATTTTTTACTCTATTCTGATCTATTTGGTAAGATGTTTGCTCATATTCGTATTCATTGAACTTTCTCTCCGATTCTACTAAATTATTCTATTAGGCCTTCTGTCTGTGTTCACGAGAGATTCAGCTTCATAATTGGGATTTGCTGCAGTTTGAAACTTCCTTTCGGCTGAATGGTGAAGATTCTGCAGTGTTTTGAACATCATCTCTTTGTCTTTCATTATGGAGGCTCAAGAGAAAGTGAAAGTGAATCACGATAATGTTGATGAACAAGGCTCTATGTATCATGAGATTTCAGAGTTAAAAACTTTAGTGTTCATTCTATTTGCCTTACAGTAATACAGCTATATACAATTCATATACAACATGTAGAAGAAAATTTACTAAAAATAAATTGCAACATCCTTGGAATATAAGTCACACAGTCTCTTTATTATAAGAGCATATCACAATCCCATATTCTGGTTATTTGATTCCCAAAAGATATGGGATTTTCCTTTGTGTTTCGAACACTTTGTAACTTGTTAGCTTAATTTAACTAATTTATCACACCTTATGTATGCCGTTTACATCCTTAGCAAGTACTTAATACTTTTATCATTTTTCAGAGACGACAACTGATGAGAATCCTAAGAAAGATTCAGCTGGGACTTCTCCATTAGGTGGATTCTTTACTAAACAGGGCCAAGAGGGGAAATGCATGCTTGACCTAAAGTGAATCTCACCACCGGTAGCAGAAAAAGAGATGAAAAAGAGTGATGATTACAAGCAGTTTAGCATTGGCAATTTGAGTAGTGGTGATTTGATCAGTCGCCATTTTTTTTAATTGAGTTTGAACCATGCAAAAGCAAAAGGGTTGAAGAAAGTTGAAGTGGCAGATGGCGATGTTGATTTGAAAGGAGGAAAGGAGACTACTGCTGATTGTGGCATAAATAGCAACCCTGAAAATGAGGAGAAGGGCAACAACTGAGGTTTGCAAGTTAAAACTTTGTTCATATTTCAAGGTTTAGAAGTTAACAAATTTTCTCTGGTGTAAATAAAGCAGTGAAGTATGAGAGCTGAACCAACAAGGGTTGTGGGTGGAGTAGTAAGTACTTCATCCTTAACCAGAGGTCTCGGGTTCGAGTCCTTTGGGTACGGAGTCGCCTTTGTTATGGAGCGTTTTACCCCTTGATGTGGAACTTCCCAGTGCGATTCCGGATTTAGTTGGTCTCCAATGTGGAAACCAAACACCGGGTGGAAAATAAAAAAAAAGAAATATGAGAGCTGATGTTGAGACTAAGAACGACTTGTTTTGTCCTAAGATTTGGTGTGAGTACTTTTTGGTGAAAAGCAAGTAAGGACAGCAAAATCTTCAAATAGGTCATTGCATTAGAATGCTAAAGTGAAACACACACGAATATTGTGAGACAGAAAGATTAGTTTTTAGCTGAATGAGAATAAGGTGCAGCAGCTTATTACTAGACTTGAATCTTGACATTCAGTTTTAATACAATGCTTAGTCCTGTATTTATTTTCTCCGTATAGTGTTCCCTCCATTTTCTAATTTCCAAATTGCTAATCGAATAGAACACACACTGCCTGAAAAAAGAAACTACAAAGGTTTCATTTTAGCAGTGTCTAGTTTCTAGTTAAAAGATGAGTTAATGGTCAAACACTCTTGAAGTGATTCCCTTTGTATTAAAACACAGCTTGATGCTGAGTTGGTCAAATATAAAATCATGCATACGTAAGTTGTCATTTTCTGATAATTAAGTAGAAAGTATTTTATAAAAAGAACTCCCTCACATTTCCTAGATGCATAATATTCTTTTTTTGCTCAATTTGAATGAAACAAGACGCATTTGGAATCCACACACTCTGTTCTGCATATCCTAAATTATTTTTGTTGATCTATAAAAGTTTTATGCTTTTGAGGTCTTTGGGAAGAAAAATAGAAAAGGCACCCCACTTGCAACATCGCAACATTATTAAATTCCAGATTGCCTATTGCGAACCAAATATTCTTGAGAAGAAACTTGGATATCCAAAAACTTGCTCTCTTTTCATAGTGGAAACCCAAATAATGGACAAAGAAGTGAAACAAACAAGAAAGCAATGTTTCATAACAAACGTGTTGCACATAAGCACCCAAGGATGTGGCGAAGTAGTCCCGAAGCGAGAAAAAGCCTCGAGATCAGGAAAGAAATCTCACTAGAGACCAAAAAAAAAAACTCTAGGCGGTTTCTTCACATCTACCTAGGTCTTGGTGAGTAGAGTTATTGGGTAGTAGCAGGTATTCAAGGAATTGGTCGAAGTGTGTGCAACCTTAGCTTGTATACCACTGATATGGGAAAAAAACAAATGTGCTTCACACTTTGCGGAAATGACTATCTTCTAGCCATTTGACTTTATCATCATTGACAAGAGTATGTTCTGAAGCCTCCCTTTGTCTGATCATTTATTGAGTATTGAGCAACGACATGACCCTTGTGTCACTGGTGTGAACAATATCTAGAATGAGCTTGCCACATACCTGCACGGGTGGAAAATTTTGTCACTTTTAGATGTGAAGAGACGAAGTGGAATAAGAACAAAACATGTGATGAAAAATAGGCTATGAGACTTACATCTGTATTGTTGAATTCTCCAAATATGTGGAAGTACAAGTTCATTTTCAAAAGACAGCATGCTAATAGCATGCCTTGCAGGTTTCTTAAATAGGTGTCCAACAAGATAAGGCGTAGATTGTTCTCCCTTTCCAACCCAGCAACATCCACTTGTTATCTTGATCTATTACAAAGTCTTTGTGATAGCTTGCTCTCACCTTTTCAACTGCAGTATTCATGATCTCCTGTTGCTCAAAAGGTATTTGTGTAAACCTTGCCCTTAGATGACGAACTTGCCACTGTTTATATGTCTCTGGCCTTTCAACTCTTTCCCATCCCTCACAAGCTATCACATTTAGGGCTTCCCTCCCAAAGATCTCTCTCTCAATTAACATTCTTTCTGGAAACTCACGGGGTACATTAGCTTCCAGCATATCAAAAAGTGCTGAAAAATGAAACAGGACCTCACGGAACCGTGTGACAAAGAATGGGGCGCTATAGGCCCCATTGACAATCCCATGGATGAAAATGTCTGGATTGATCTCCCTAATTAGATTGAGAACGAGAGTTCTAGAACTGTCAGCTGATTCGGTCAAATCGTGCAAGTTCCTAAATCTATACAAACAATTGACAACAAGATACTCATCCTTTTCAAGCTTTAGATCCTCAAGTCTGATGGTTTCCCATTTCTTTGCTATTGCTTGGTACTCAAATGGAACATTAAAGGACTTGGCATAATCGCTCAAACGGCGTCCTGTTTCTTCAATCCTTTCTGCTGGCCT
The DNA here is from genome assembly GCF_947179165.1 of Solanum dulcamara. NCBI lineage: Eukaryota > Viridiplantae > Streptophyta > Magnoliopsida > Solanales > Solanaceae > Solanum > Solanum dulcamara. Next base: position 9,594,749 of record NC_077248.1, on the reverse strand, counting down.
GAAACCAGGTTGAGGAAATTCTATACCAGTAATGCGAAGTTTTGGTGGCCCACCTTCTCTTGCTGCAATACGTTGAATAAGCGTAGGCCATTGAAAGCCATAGAGGATACCAAAGTCAATGACATGGAGCCTTGTAGCATTCCTTGCTTTTCTAATGATTGTCTTGTTTGAGGTAAAACCTGAAATCTTTCTGAATGGGCATGAAGCAAGATACAAATGGTAGGCCTTTAAAAAATCAGCTGCTGATGTTCTTTTATTGATGAGGGCCTTATAAATCTGGCTACCAGTGCCTGCCAAACGTGCTTCCAGACCATCTGCAAAGCAATGAGCTAATCTTTGGTTGCCATCTCCAAAAGGAGATGAATGGAATCTAATCTGTTTCAGCAGCTCAGTTGCACTCCTGCAATCATCAGCAGCAACAGCCTGTGCACAATTTATTAAAAGAGACCTTAAATCTATGACTTCCTTTTTACCAGAGTATTTCTTCCCGCGGCCTCCCTTCCCTACAGTAAATCCTTTTGATTGCACCGGGGGTTTTGTTCTAGCATTCTTCAAGCTCTCACGATAAGCTGTCAATGCTTCCCTTCCATCCCCCATGCTATGCAACAAAATTACATCAAACTCCTCCGAACGAACTGTAGATTCTGTATAAACTGCAGCTTGCTTGCTACTTCTTTCTTCTTCTAAATCCCTATCATCTCTATGAGGATTTTTCCTCCCTCTAGGCCCTGTAGGTGAACTCCCTACCTCATCCCTTTTCTCCACCTGAGCTGCCACACAACCACTTTTCTCCTGAGGCAGCAAGTCACTGATAACCACATTGTCCAACAACTTATTATTAGTAGGGAGGAATTTGCTCGCTTCTTCCACTCCTTTCCTAAAGTTCCAAATCAGGTGGCTATCATTATATATATCAGGAATATGAAGAGGACTTACAGGAGAGTCCAAGAACCCATATACAAGATTATTTATGCTATTTGATGAGCTAATCGAAGAGTAAGTACCATTACAAACGGAAAGGCCTTGTTCATAATAGGAATTATGATCACTGGAAATGCTAACCAACCTTGGATCAATTAGGTAACTACTACTGTCAATGACATTACTTGTAGAACTATACAAACTTCCTGAGTAATAGCCATCCGGTATCTCACCGTTCTGGTCAGTAATGGACAGGTTCTGCTGAGGTGAAGGCGGATACTTCTTGCCAAGGGCCTCATAAAATGACCTCTCTTTCGCTTGAAGTTCCAACGACTCCTGAAGCATATGTGTCTTGTCCTCCATATCTTCTTCCATTAGCATCTGATTTATATAGCTCAAAACCGTATCCGAGAAATCAAAGTCTTCATTGTAGTCATCCTCAGTACCAATCTCAGAAGTCAATGCTGTATTGTTTGTTGGTGAAGGGTCATTTGAAAGAGATTGAACATTATGTTGGACAAAACTATTTTCAAATTTTGGACCATTGACTAGTTTCTGATCTGGATAAATAGCCCCAATTATAGGTTCATTATTCTTCCAATTATCTGAAAAGCTGAGTAAGGATTGGTTCTCCAGATTGAATCCATTCACAGTAGTAGGAAATCTATTGAACCTTGGATCCATTTTAACCTAGTAATTCATAAGTTCTCATATCAAATCTCAATGTCACATGATTCTCCAAAAACCATTAAAAAAAGGAAGAAGAAAAACACCAAGATTATTGAACGAGACAAACAACAAATCATGCATTAACAAGATTGAATTTTATCACAGATTATCTGAACTATCTTCAGATTCTTGCCACCATTAGATCCTTTTTTATACAAAAAAGTCATAAACAAAGTTGCATCATTGACTCAAAAGTTGTGCTCATATATAAAGTACTTGAACAAAAATCAAGAATTTACATGCAAGCATAACCCCACCCCCACCCCCACCCCCACCCCCACCCCCCAAAAAAAAATTAAATTTTTTTACAGTTGATATGAAGGGAAAAATGTAAAGGGCATACCTCAAAGCTAAGGAAAGAAGAAGAAATGGAGAAAGAGGCACTGTGGGGGGAATTAGAGAGTTTGTTTTATATTGCAAAGCTTTAGCCAGTTAAGTGATCTTTCTTGTGAAATTGAAAGTTTACTGTGGTCAGCTTTCAAAATGAGAGCACAGAATTGGTGTGGATTTAGACCAATTAGTATATTATTTGCAAGTAACCTGTAAACAAGAACCAATAATTTTTTATTTTATTTTGTATCAGCTTCCTTTTTGAGTGGGCACGTTACTGTACTGTTCAGAAGTGGATTGCATGTGCTTGAATACAAAATTGTTGTTTTCTATTCAGCAGTCGGCACGTATTAAGGTGCTGACAACCCTTGTGATGCACACTTTTAACTCTTGCCTCTTATTTCAACAAAATCTCAAGAAAAATATGACAACAAAGAATGATCGGATTATGTTGATTTGTCTATTTAGTAAAGATTATATAACAATTACATAATTTTTGATAATTTTCTTATTTTTTATATTTATAAGAAAAAATATAATTTTAAAAAATTTAATTTATATGTTTAAATAAAATTTTAATTTCACATCAATTAAATTTCATATCGCATATCCAAATAAGTTCTATAAAGGAGTGCCATTAGGGGTATGTTTAGCATGAAGGCAAATATTTTCATGAGAAATAAGAGGTTTTTTTTTTATATATACATATATTTGCTAAATAAATAAAAAATATTATCTCAAAAATATTTATATTAAATATTGGGTGCATGGTCCAGGGACATTGGTGGGTGAGGATGAGATAATAAGTTAAACTACTATTTTTTTAAATTTACATCTAAGGTGTGGCCCTCGAGGTATGCGTTGACTTGGACACTACTGACATAAAAAAATAATACTACTTTTAAAAACAATTGTTTTTTCTATTTCACAAAAAAAAATATTTTCTAAAAATATTTATAAAACTCTCACGTTCATTGGTCAGCAACGAATATGAAATGCAAACAGTATTTTATACACACTAATTTTATAATAATTTGAGCACTCAGTCAATGAGGAGAAAGAAGGAAAAATTAAGTGGGAAACTGGGATTGGAGAGAGTTGGGCCACAGACACCACTTATAATTAGACGAAATAAATAAATATATATTTTTAAGTTTGTGTGTCGTAGGTTTAATGGATTGTTTCGTCTTTATATCTGGTGGTGTTTGAAATGTCTGAAATCTTACCTATTTACTCCGTGCTCAGTTAAATAGGTTTTCCTAATTAAAACGCTTCAAGCCACACATGTGAATATAATTTTGTGAGGTTTACGCTTTAAGCGTTCGATTGTATTCTCTAAATATATTTAACGTTTAAAGTTTGTCTAATGATTTTTAGATAAATTATGTGTCAAACTCTTTAGTTAATGTCATATATTGACCTTTAAAATTTTTTGATAAAAGGAAAAATAATGATTGTTTAGTAGTTTTTGTTGCATCTTTAATTTGTATCTTGTTATTTTTATTCATGTAACCCCACTTAGGAAGCTTTTCTTTTGAACCGAAGATATATCAAAAATGACTTTTTTATCCCTATAAAGTAAATAGAAAAATTTTGTACATTCTATTTTCATCAAAACACTTTCAAGAATGCATAAAAATGCTATCAGATTCCGATTAAATGAACCTAGACATATTTTGATCATAATTATCAACACTTGAAACTTATCTTAATGGCTGAAAATTTGATAGTAAGTATTATATTGCTGTTAATTTTTTATGAAATAAAGATGCTCAATGAATGATTAAAAAGCTATTTCCACTTAGAAAATTTCAAATATTCAAAGGTTAAAAACTACTACTTTGGAATAAATTCCAACCACAGCTTATGATAATGTCCTTTCCACGCGTATAGGGTATAGATAATAAGCAAAAAAGTTGGATCCATTCATATAATGCTCGTTTTGACTACTTAATTTGTAAGATATTACCAAATATAATACATAGAATTTTTTTTGGTTTTTCATCTCGTATTTGTTATTTATATTGAGATTTAATTAAATTTGGATCTGAGTCGAAAAATCCCACATTAGGGTAAAGCAACTCCATACCCGGAATCCGAGACCGCTTACCAATATTCCACCACTATCCTTTGCTAATTAATTCACCCAAAACATTAGGGACGAAAGTAGATCAAACCCCAAACTAAAGGAACAATATTATTTTAAGTCAAAAACTCTTTGCAGGCGGAAAGTATCATAGCAGCATTATCAAATTCCAGGTTTCATACTGCAAACCAAAAGATCAAGCTGTGATTTAATTTGATTATTCATCTTACTGTTGGATTCGCTTTTGTTAGAGAATATTTGGGACTTTCCAGCTAGGTTTTCAATATGGGTATCTGACACTGAGTGAGAAACTAAAAAAATCAAAAAATTATTCAGATTTACTGTTGTATTCCGTCACAGAAGTTATAATAGTACTCGTGAAAAAAAACTGATCTCATTGCATCAAATTCTGCATCTATGCTACTTGACAGTTTAAAGGATGTCTAAGATTTCTCTTTTTTCATAATGGAAAGCCAAATGATAGATCAAGAAACAAAACAAATTAAAAATTAATACGATTTGAATTTGTGCTCAAACTTTAGGTTCACAACAATACTACATAGACAGGAACATAATACGGCAATGACTATGACATTCATTGTCTAATGCCTTTCAACTCTTTCCGAGCCCTCACAAGCTATGACATTCATTGCTTCGTTCCCAAAGATATCTCTTTCAATTACCATTCTTTCTGGATTATCGCGGGGTGCTACAGTTTCTAGCACGTCAAAAAGTGATGAAATGTCGAACAAGACTTCATGGAATCGTGTTACAAAACATGGGGTATAGAACTCTCACGTTCTATAAAAACAATTTACACAACAAGGAAGTCATTCTTGTCAAGCATTAGATCCTCGAGTACGATGGTTTCCCATTTCTTGGCAATTGCATGATATTCAAACGGACACTAAACGTCTCAGCATAATCAGCCAAACGGGCGTCCTGTTTACTCAATCCTTTCTGCTGGCCTGAAGCCAGATTGGGGAAACTCTATACCAGTAATCCGAAACTTTGTTGGGCTGCGAATGCTGCCTGATCTGTCTTAGCAGTTGAGTAGCACTCTTGCAATCGTCAGATGCAACAGCCTGTGCACAACTTCTTTCTTACTAGTCTCCTGTATACTTGCAGCATGCTTCAGTCTCTCAAGATAACCTGTTAATTCGTCCCATTACTTGCCCGTGTTATGCAGCAAAACACTATCAAACTCCTCAGTACCAACTGTTGATTCTACATAAACTAATTCAACTGTAGACATCAAAATTTTGTAGGACACTCCTATTTCAATTAGGGTTATTTGGACGCTTCTTTATTCTAAACCCTAATTGATGCCTATATAAAGGGTATTTAATTTCCTTGAAAAGAATCTCAAAAATTTCACAAAGTCATAGAATATTCATAAAGAGATCAAAATATGTCAAAACTCTTTTTGATAATCAAATAGTTCAAAAAGATCCACAAATCCTTTTACGGAGATCATGATGGAGATTAAATCCAAATCATCACAGGTCGAGAAATACGCCAACTAACGGTTCTCGAATCATGAAGAAAATTCAGAAAGAAGAATACAAACAGATTTTTACCCACATATTTTATCAATAAAATTATGTTTAGTCATATTTTATTTGTGATTGCAGATTATTTTCTATCACATTAAAATTTAAATTTGTTGCAAACACCTACCTCACTATTTATTGACTAGATTTTGACCTGGATCAATAACTTCAAATGATCTAGGTTTCATTACTCTTCAACGGATCCGAAGAACCGGCTAATTGCTGGTTCTTCGGATCAAATTCATTCACACAAGTCGGAAATCCTGTTGAACTTAGGATCCATTTTAACCTAGTGGAGTAAATTCATAATAACATCAATCTCTTAAATTAAAGATTTATGTCAAATAGAACATTCAAATAATGCATAAATTAACGAGATCGAATAATTGTCCTGTCCACCATAAGATTAATTAATAAAATTATTAAAGGGGAGGGTAAAGTTCAGCAGCACTCAATGGATCAATTCTATATTAATCCAAAATTGATTTTAGCAAAAATTGAGCTCACATATATGAACAAGTCTTTGGAATAACAGAGTTGAGATTTGAATAAAATTTACAAGTCGTCAGCTTAATGAAGAAACTAATCGTCTGTTTCAACGTAAAGTTTTTGTCTGCAGCTCCAGAAAAATCATAGGAAAAGAGAAGTATCTTTTGCATTGGCATATTTGTCTTATTTAAAATGTAATAAGTAAATAAACTTGGATGCATCTAGATTATCTCCTTTTTTTGAGTTTATATATAGGCTATTGAGAGTATAAATTTCGTATATAAATTATCATTTATATTTGAGCAACGTTCATCTCTTTCACAATCCCCAAAAATTAAAATTTTTAAATTTTTGAAAAATAAAATTTAAAAGATTTTTCTTTACTAACTCCACCATCATTCCTTCCCCAACATCCCAACCCTCCAAAAAAAAATTCAAATTTTTTAAATTTCTTTTATATAAAATTTTAAAATTTGTTTTTAACCCCCCACCCCATCCCCCATCCCCCTTCCCTCCCATAAGAAATTAGAGATTTTTTTCATTTAAAAAAATAAAATAAAATCTTACCCCACCCTACAAAAGAATTTTACATTTTTTAAATTTTGAGTTAGATATATACAAATGTTTTTAAGAAAATATTTTCTACTTGCATATGAAACTTTTCAAAACTGAAAAATTCAAAAAAAAAAAGAAGTTTAAATGATAAGTACGTGATATGAGATTAATTATTTGAATTTGAAGTTATTCTTTGCTAAATGTTTGTCAAGGAGAATTTTTTCTATATGGAATAACATGTGGTGAGGTTTTTTAAATAAAAGAGAGAGTGTAGTACACACCGACACATATTAGTTGAGTTGTGTTTTTCAAACTAATGAGTGAGAAGTTAGGTATGAAACTAACTCTCAATAGTTTAGGTATGAAATTTTAAAAATGGGATAATTTAGGTGTGTTTTTAACAATTAACTCTAAAAAGAAGTAACAATTTAAAGAGGTTAGGGGGCTTCTTTTGTATAATTTTTTAAAACAAAAATGTTTGAAATATGAAATTAAGGCCAAGTTAAGAGGGAAGTGTACAAAAATCCATTTTTTGTGTCGCCGTTTAATTAGTATCCATTTTATAATTTTTTTGGTCAGTATACCCGCTATGGGTAAAAGGTCAGACAATTGCGTCTGAAACTTAACACTTTAGACATTCACCTCTAAAAAGTGTGGTTTTGTGAAGATAAGACATTAGACATTCTTCACCTGATATTGTGATATGAAAATAAAATTTATACCCGGCCAAATAATTATTTATATGAGAGGCAAAAATTAAAGATCACTACAAAATAGTAGGAATGGACATAAATATTGGAAAATCGAATTGAATCGAACAAATTTGGCCGGATTTCTGTCGATGTATGTCATGTAAAGGAACCCGTCTTCATCCTTATTTTCCTCGAGCAGTAGTTGGAGACACAATGTTCTTAACAAAGTCGACAAATATGGTCTCTTAAGTACAATAAGTATTTCGAGATGAGACACATCATCACTTAACATGCTTTTAAATTTTGAAGTGTCTTATACTTTGATTTTGGAAGGGGAGCTTTGGAGTAACTGGTAAAGTTGCTGCCATGTGACCAGGAGGTCACGGGTTCAAGCCTTGGAAACAGCCTCTGGCAGAAATGCAAGGTAAGGCTGCGTACAATAGATCCTTGTGGTCGGGCCCTTCCCCGGACCCTGCGCATAGCGGGAGCTTAAGTGCACCGGGCTGCCCTTTTTTATACTTTGATTTTGTCCTCATTTTATTTTTCATTTGCATCAAAAAAACTATTTTATAAATACCGAACCAAATTAAATCAAAATTAAAAAAATTAAACCGAATGAATTCGATTTAATATTCAGTGCATACTTTTTCAAAACTAAAAACCGAAGAACCGAATTGTAGTTCCAATGAACAAAAGTGCAAATGATCCAAATATTGGAGGACTAATAATGCTCTGTGAAATGGCTGACCCAATATAAATTGGTTTAGCATTTTGTTGGGCTAGGGCCCAATAAGTAAATATTCGTTCCTACAAGACTATTCCTGATGTTTCTGACTTTTAGGTTAAGCAAATGATTTACCCCCAAAGACTTTGAAAATGAGTGCTTTCAAATTTTTGACTCCCACTTGCTCCACACAAAAACCTTCAAGATGAAAATTAAAATCGATTTTAAGTTTTTTTTAAAAAAAAAATTAGCCTATTAACGAAAAAGGTAAATATACATTATTCATTAGATAATGAGAGTATATATGCATTATTTGTTAAACAACAAGAGTAAACATGCACCACTTTTTAAATGAGAATATATCTACTCTAAATTATAAAGTTGAGAGGTATATTTGCCTCTTAGCCCAAATCACATTACCTTTGTAAATCTCCCATCGTATCGACATGAATTTAGGATCATAAATATCTAGTGATCCACTAACCAAATCCAAGAAACGCATAGGGTATATATATATATGCAGAACTTTTAGAGGAGCATGTTTGGATTTACTTAATTATTAAGTATTTTTAAGTCAAAATAACTTTTCAATATTTTTGAATTATTTGGATAAATTTAAAAAATGCTTATAAGTACTTGATTTTAAGTTAAAATTGTTATAAAATAAACTAATTTGATAAATTAATTCGGAAAGAACAAGAAAACAAGAGAAGCAGAAGAGTAAATTGTCGTATGTATATCTCTGTGTCTTTCTTGTGTGTTTCATTTTGCATGGAATTGTGCCTATTATATGGGTAAGAAGTAGAGGGAAACTTGCCCAATTTGTGCCTAGTGGGTGGGTCCCACTTGGATAGTGACATCCAATATAGTGACATTCAATAATGTAACACTCCCCCTTGGATGTCTATAAAAAAAAAATCTAGTAAAGAATAAATATATATATATATATATATATAGTTATTTTGAACCTACATAGATGTTGTGCCTCGTTAAAATTTTACTGGAAAAAACTCAGTGGGAAAAAGCCCAATGAACGAAAAAGAGTACACACATCTGGTAATACGTCTTGATTGTTGCCTCATTAAAAATCTTACCAGGAAAATCTAATGGGACAAAACCTTGGTTAAGGGAAAAAGAGTGCAGCACATATTTTACTCCCCCTAATGAAAACTTCATTTGATATTTTAGAGACGACGCATTCTAATCTTATATCTTAGCTTCTCAAAAATTGATGTTGGCAATAGCTTTTGTGAATAAATCTGCAAGATTATCACTTGAACGAACTTGTTGTACATCAATATCACCATTCTTCTCGAGACCATGTGTGAAAAATAATTTTGATGAAATATATTTCATTCTGTCTCCTTTTATGAAGCCACTTTCAATTAAGCTATTCACGCGGCATTGTCTTCGAATATAATTATGGGTACCTTGACATCATTTTCTAGGCCACATCTTTCTTTGATGAATTGTATCATCGATCTCAATCACACACATTCTCTACTTGCTTCATGTATTGTTATTATTTCAGCATGATTTGAAAAAAGTAGCAACAATAGACTGTTTTGTAGATAGCCATGATATAACAATTTCTCCGTGTGTAAATAGATAGCCTATCTAAGATAGAGCTTTATGTGGGTCTGATAAATAACCTGCATCTGCATAACCAATAAAGTCTGCACAACCTTTATTAGTATAAAACAAACTCATATCAATAGTACCCTTTAGGTATTGCAAAATATGCTTGATACCATTTCGATATCTTCGCATTGGGGATGAACGATACCTTGCCGGCAAATTAACAAAAAATATTATATCAGGCCTAGTTGCGTTAGCAAGATATATAAGTGCACTAATAGCACTGAAATATGATACTTCAGGACCAAGAAGTTCTTCATCCTCTTCTGGAGGTCGAAATGGATCTTTTCCACTTCAAGTGATCGAACAACCATTGGAGTACTTAATGGATGTGCTTTGTCCATGTAAAATCTTTTAAAGATTTTTTTAGTGTAGGAAGATTGGTGGACAAAGACCCCATCTGCTAAATGTTCAATTTGCAGACCCAGACAAAGCTTTGTCTTTCCAAGATCTTTCATCTCAAATTCTTTCTTTAGCTATTCAATTACCTTTTGGACCTCTTCAGGGATTCCAATGAGATTTATGTCATCAACATAAATGGTGAGTATAACAAACTCTGTTTCCATTTTCTTAATAAAAACACATGGACAAATGACATCATTTATATAACCTTCATTTATCAAGTCCTCACTAAGGTGATTATACCACATGGGCCCTGATTGTTTCAGACCATATAATGATCTTTACAATTTCATTAAGTATATATCCCGAGACTTAGTACATGCTTCAAGCAATTTTATCTTTTTGGGATTTTCATGTAAATTTCATTATTAAGTGAACTATAATGGTAATCTGTAACTACATCCATTAGATGTATTTCAAGATTTTTATGTATCGCTAAACTAATAAGATATCAAAAAGTTATTTCATCCATAACAGGTGAATATGTTTCTTCATAGTTGACCCCGGGTCTTTGAGAGAATTCTTGTGCAACAAGGCGTGCCTTGTATCTTACAATTTCATTTCTCTCATTTCGTTTTCGCACAAAAACCCATTTATAGTCAATTAGTTTTATACCTTCAGGGCTTTGGACTACAGGTCCAAAAACCTCACGTTTAGCAAGTGAGTCTAATTCTGATTGAATTGTCTTTTGCCATTCTGGCCAATCACATCTACATCGACATTCTTCGACATATTTAGGCTCAAGACTTTTATTCTCTTGCATGAAGTTAAGTGCAACATTATATGCAAAAACATTATCTACCATGATTTTTGATCGATCTAAATTTATCTCATCACCAGTAGAACTTATTGAAAGTTCTTCATTCACTTGAGTTTCGGGTTCACTGATTTCTTCAGAAATATCAGGATTACTCAAATCTTGACCTTTTTCAGGAGGTTCTTGTGTAGTATCATCTTTATTATTCCTCACGCTTCTCTTTCTAAGATTTTTATACTTTGAACCCAATGGTCTACCACGTTTCAGGCGTGTTTGGGATTCAGAAGCTATGATACTAGTAGGTGGTCCTTTTGGTACATCGATTCGGATAGGCATATTCACTGGAGGGATAATCAAATGCATCTGACATTTGATTTGCTATTTTCTGTAAGTAGATGATCTTCTGGACCTTCTGCTCATATGTGCTGGTGCGTTGATCAAAATGAGATAGTGATGGTGCTACAGGCACATATATGTTGTGGTGGTGCTACAGGCACATATACAGCACAACCAAAAATTCATAAATAGGCTATATTTGGCTTATGACCAAATACTAATTGTTGACGGAGAGTATTTATTATAATATGTCAGTCTGAGACGTACAAGTGTTGCTGCATGTAAAATAGCATGACCCCAAACAGTAATTGACAATTTTGTTTTCATTAGTAGAGGTCTTGCTATCAATTGTAGGCGCTTAGACTCTACAAGGCCATTTTGTGTATGAACTGAGCAACAGGATATTCAATTTTTATCCCAATTGATAAACAATAATCATCAAAAGCTTGGGATATAAATTCTCCAGCATTATCAAGGCGAATGGCCTTAATAGGATAATCTGAGAATTGCGCCCTTAATCTTATTATTTGTGCTAACAACTTCGCAAACGCCAGGTTGCGGGATAATAAGAGGCACACATGAGACCATCTAGATAACGCATCTATTAGGACCATAAAATATCTAAACAATCCACTAGATGGATGAATAGGTCCACATATATCTCCATGTATACGCTTTAAAAAGCCAGAAGATTCGATGTCAACCTTCAGGGTCGATGGTCTAACAATTAATTTGCCTTGATAACAAGCAGCACGTGAAAATTTATCATTCGTAAGAATCTTCTGATTCTTTAACGGATATCTAGTTGAATTTTCAAGAATTCATCTCATCATTATTGAGTCAGGATGACTTATTCGATCATGCCATAGTACAAATATATTTAGATCAGTAAACTTCTGATTTACGATTATATGTGCTTCAATTGCACTATTTTTTGCATAATATAGGTCAGACGACAAAATTGATAATTTTTCCAAAATATATTTTTGGCCTGAGACACTCTTGGTTATACCAAGTTATTCAATATTCTTTTCATTTAGTGTCTCAATATTATATTCATTTCTGCGGATATCTTTAAAACTTAATAAGTTTCTTGGGGATTTAGAAGAGAATAGTACATCTTCTATAACAATTTTTATCCCCTTAGGCAGAAATATAATAGCTCTTCTGGAGCCTTCAATCATTTTTGAATTACCAAAAATTGTAGTAACATTTGCTTTTCTTCCGAGCAAGTTGGAAAAATATTTCTCGTCTTTAAAAATAGCATGAGTTGTTCCAATATCAATTACACAAATATCCTCGTGATTGATCATTAATCAAAACAAAATTTGAGGCATATCCATATTTTTCTTCAAAAAGAAGTAAAGTAAATATTATAATTATTATATGGTTCATTACACCAATTTTACTTGGATTGAAAAGTATAAATATAATATTTAGTATAGATAAATAAAAAGAAAACTAAATATTTTTAGGCTTATCAATTTCATATTGTCTTCTGCAAATTAAAGAAATCAGCTAAATTCAGATGCATAGGCTCAATATTATCTTCAGAGATAAAATTTGTCTCAGGATTATTTTCTGTCATTTTCAGGGATGCCTGATATAACTGAACCAGATGTTTTGATGACCGGCAAATCCCTGACCAGTGCCCCACACCTCCACATCTATGACATGTGCTTTCTGAATTTTTATTTGGTAAAGCTTCTGGTTTTTCACTCTTTTTTTATACTACTGATCATTTCTCGATGACAATCGAGCATTATGATTGTAATTTCTTTTTCAACTAGAATCACGACCACGACTGGGGTCATAACCTCTTTCTCGTTGTTATAATTTGCCTGATTCACTTTAGGGAGTGACAAAGAACCAACGGGCCGACTATAATTATTTTTCATTAACAACTCATTGTAGCTTTAGCAATCAGAAGGTGAGAGAGTAATTCAGAATATTTTTTAAAATTCTTTTCGCGATATTGCTGCTGTAGGAGCATATTTGCGGATAAAAATATTAAGTATGTTTTTTTTTAGTTTATCTTGGTCAGTGATTTCTTCTTCGCATAAATTTAACTGAACTATAATTCTAAACAAGGCAAAATTATATTCAGTTATATTTTCGAAATCCATTAATATCAGATTTAGCCAATCATAACGTACTTGTGGAAGCATGACCAACTTCAGGTGGTCATATCTTTCTTTTAAAATTTTCCATAATTTAAGGGGATCTTTTAATGTGAGATATTGCAATTTTAATCTCTCATCAAGATGGTGGTGGAGAAAAATCATGGCTTTGATACGGTCTTGATTAGATGCCGTATTGTCATCTTTGATGGTGTCTACCAGACCCATCAATTCTAGATGAATTTCGGCCTCAAGTGCCCATGATGAGTAGCCTTTTTCAGAAATGTCCAGAGCCACAAATTCAAGTTTTGAAATATATTCCATCTTAAAAAAATAAAATTAAATAAAACTCTTACCACAAATTTACTATATTGGATGTCACTATACAAGTAGGACCCACCCACTTGGCACAAATTGGGCAAGTTTCCCTCTACTTCTTACCTATATAATAGGCACAAATAAAAATTATTGTGGCAAAATATTTTAGACAAAGTAGAAAAAGAAAGGAGAATAGAGGAGCAAAAGATTAAATAACTTCACAATTCAAGAAGTAGAAAATATGAAGAAGAGAGAGAAAGATTAAGTTGTTTTCCTTATTCATTCAATTACATGCCAAAACATGACATTTATAGGGATGAAAAGAACAATGAGAAAGTGATGTCTACAAGGTGGGCAATCCACTTTCATAAGGTGGACAATCCAGCTTCATAACACTCCCCCTTGGATGTCCACGTGTAAAAACAAATTTACAAGAAATAATATACATAGTAATTCTCAACTCTCATAGATGTTGTGTTTCGTTAAAAAAACTTTACTAGGAAAAAACAAATGGGAAAAAGCCTACTGAAGAAAAAAGAGTACACACATCTGGCAATACGTCATTTTAAATATTTTTGAATTATTTGAATAAATTTAAAAAATGTTTATAAGTACTTGATTTTAAGTTAAAATGATATTTTATGACTTTTGGTTTATAAGTCAAAAATTAAAAGCCAATCCAAACAGACTATGAGTTTAATAACTTTTGACTTTTGATTTTGAAAGTCAGTCCATGAGGCACGCATATATTAATAGTTCAAGATCACACATTTTAAAAGTTTTTGAGTATAATTTTATGATATAATTCGTTAGTATATTTTATATTCGTCTTTCTGTTATGTATTTTCTCTGATGATTCTTATGTCAATACTTTGCCATAATTTGAAAACGTTTTTTTGTGACAACTATACCCCAACTAGCATCCTAACACATGAACATGCATTCAAAAGATTGTGAAAACGGTTTTTAAATAAGTTTTAATTGAGTTCCCCATAAACTCAAAAAAATAAAGAAACAATCATCAATACAGTCAACATACGAAAGTAAATCCCCCCTCCCCCTCCTGAGGACTTGAAAGTCATTGTACTAAAACTCTACTAAGGAACTAGTCTAAGAGTAAGGGGATGCAATCCCAAAAAATAAAATAAAATAGTCAGATGATAGAGTCTAAGTCCGAAAGGTTGGACTGAGATCCTAGAAGAATCCATGGCAGTCTGAAAGAGTTGTCTCGCCCTTAAATCCTGAAAATTCAGTGATCCCCTAACTGAAGTCTGTCAGCAGCCGTCTAAAGATGTCCTGTACTCAACAAGGAAAAAGCAAGTACAGTAACAGTACACATAAATAACGGTGTCCTGATAGGATCACGCGGTTAATCTAGTCAGTGAAACATATGCAAACAACTATAATACAGTTAAGACAGACAGACATGAACATATTACCAATTAGCAAATTCATAAACATTATTCAATTTTCACAATGTCAATCTCATACAATAGTCAGCTATATTACTCTAATGGTACCCACACCTAAACCAACAGATTGTGTGTGTGTATATATATAGGTGTGTGTGTTGGAACGTGACACTCCGATCCAGTATATAACATTACAATCTACAACAAATAGTTCACATACTTGCACAATCAAGTGACAGATTCATTGCATGTAATTAATCTCAGAAATCATTTCTTTAAGCTTATTACATCTTTCTTAGTCTCACACATGCAAGCAATACTATCAATTACAGTAACCAACACATGTACCACAAATAGAAACGTAAATCATCACCTACCTTTAAATCAAGCCTTGAAAACTCTAAACAGCTGGAGCTTTTCCTTTCCAAAGTCTATCAGCTTGTTCTTGATCTAAAAGTAAACAAGAAATACACAAATCAATGAACTATTGACCTACAATATCCAGGTTACATCAAAATCCTAACCCTTGACCACTTTCATTCTCCTATCATCCATCTAGGGCTAATTTTCCCCATTAAATTCAGGCCAAAAAACCTCCCTTAAGATAATTATCATGGATTCTAGGTTCTAAACATCAAATTATGAAGTAGGGAAGTATTTCACTTACCTTTGGCGTAACAATGAGTGAAAAACTAAAAGGAATAGCCCTAATTCGTCCCTTTGCAATCCAAAAATAAGAAAGTGCAGAAAATAACATTTTGAGACTTTTTCCGTTTAAAAACACGTTTGTCCCACCATGGAAGCCACTCCATACAGTGGAGGAGCCAAGAAATTTATTAAAGGATGTCAAAATACAAAGTAAAAAAATAAATGCTGCTAACAAGGGTAGAACACACAACCTCAAGCAACTTTTACAACTCCTTAACCTATACACTAAACCTTCAACTTATGCTAAAAGGTGTCAATATTTATATATATATTTATTAAACCAAATTTTGATCTATATATACAATATAATTTTTCGACAAAGGGGTGTCGTTTGACACCCATCGGGCAAGGGTAGCTCCGCCCATGCCGCCGTAGCGGGAATAATCCCGTCGTGGCGGATTGCATGGGATAGAAACTCGAGATTTGTGCCCCAAGCTCCCATTTTGCAACATGCCTTCAAACCAAGACGTTCTAAAATTAACATTTCACACCAATATCAATTACGGGAGTTCTACTTACCCGAATTTGATTTTGTAAAGCTGTACGAGCTCCTTAGTGTCTTGGCTATCGATTCAGTCCAAGTTTGGCCTTACCTGACTCAGATTCCGTCCAAGTCTGGCCTAGGCTCAAATTTCTAAGTTACTATTCACAAATTTTCTGGCCCAATTTCCTTCTCTATTGGCTTATTCATAATGATGGAAAGAGATGGTTACAATATGATACAAGGATTTTCATTTCCATGTAAAGTTTTCATCTGCTCCTTCGTCTCATGACATTCATTTCCCACCCTCTAAAAACAAACAAAAAAAGCATTATGTTAAAAAAAATATTTATTCTTCTTTTATTAATTAAATTAAATTAATCATTTGTTAATAAAGGTCCTAAGAAATTTTGTAGGACGAAATTCTAATTGGCATTATGATTGGTCATATAATTGTGCTGACGTATATACAAAACTCTTAATTGGTTAGATAAGATGAGCTGAATTTATTCTCTTTTTTTTATTTTTATAGACGAGTAGTTGGATTAATATATTTCTTGAAACATATCTGTCCAAAAAATATATAAATAATCTTTGATAAGTAGAGTGTCAATACCAAGTATCAAAAAAAGATGAATAAAATTGAACTTAAAGTTTATTAAAAAAAATGTTTGTACAGAGCAAAGACGCAGATCATTTGTTACGGATGATATGAACTTAATAACTTTCGCTTTGATTATATATTTATATTAAAAAATTCATTAAAAAAATACATAAATATTTAGTTATGAGCACAATTACGAATCAGGGAACCCAAATGATCACTCTTGCACGTAATCAATTACGTACGACAGCATATGTTTCTAACAAAAATTAATTGTTAGAAGTCTTTCAGAAATGGGAAAAATAATACTAGTATTATTCTCATAATGGTCAACTCTCAATGAAATATATAATTTATTAACAAATTGAATCTTTTTTTTTTAATATCTAAAAAGACAGACGAAGTAGTACGTATATTAATTGGGTAAATTACCCTTTTACACATATTCCCCTAATATATTTACTTTTATTCCCATATACATCAAAAAATTTCCAAATTCCCTCTTTTTCCTTTCTCTCTCTATACCTCACTGATACATCCGCCTCTTCCTTCATCCTTGCCCTAATTTGCTCTAGTTAATTTGTTATTCTTCAACTGTTAATCAATTTCAAGGTTCCAAATAAGGTATATTTCAATCTTCCCTTATATGGAATTTTACTTCATCCTCATTCAATCTGATTTCTCCTAAAATTTGTATATTTTGATTTCTTCTGAAAATCTTTGAAAAATCTTCTAAATTTTTATCATTTGCTTTCTTCTATAAATCTTTCTATTTTTGTTTCTCATACCTTCAATGATACATATGGAATCCGTTCATGGTCTCAAACAGTCCAATAAAAATCAACGAATTCTTGTTTCTCCTGGTTCTGATTCGTCTTGGGAAGGTTACGACGAAGGTTAGATCCAAACATCGTAACGATCCAGCAGTGATGAATAAGCTACGTGAGAAATTGAAGTCGAAAGCTACAGTTAAACATGCACCCAAAAAAATAGACAACAAGATTGAAGGGGTTACAACATGCCCTAATCTCCCAAAGGTATGTGTTCAATTAAGTTTTTGTTTTAGAATGAAAATTTTGTGAAGGTTTTAATGATTCTGATACATATCATTTATGTATCAGATACATAATGTCTTTTTAAAAGGAATTTTTTTTTGAGATTTTCTATTTCTGATACATCATGTTTAAGTGTCAGTTTCTGTTGTTTTAATTTTTAATGATTCTGATACATATACATTTATGTATCAGATACATAATGTCTTTTTAAAAGGAATTTTTTTAGGAGATTTTCTATTTCTGATACATCATGTTTAAGTGTCAGTTTCTGTTGTTTTAATTTTTAATGATTCTGATACATATACATTTATGTATCAGATACATAATGTCTTTTTCAAATATAATTTTTTGGAGATTTACTATTTCTGATACATCATGTTTAAGTGTCATTTTATGTTGTTTCAAGTTTTAATGAAGCTGATACATATCATTTATGTATCAGATACATAATGTCTTTTTCAAATGCAATTATTTGAGATTTACTATTTCTGATACATTATGTTTAAGTCTCAGTTTCTGTTATTTCAAGTTTAATGATTCTGATACATCTACATTTATGTATCAGATACATAATGTCTGTTTCAAATGCAATTTTTTGAGAATTACTATTTCTGATACATCATCTTTAAGTCTCAGTATTTGTTATTTCAAGTTTTAATGATTCTGATACATATATATTTATGTATCAGATACATAATATTTTTTCAAATGCAATTTTTTGGAGATTTACCATTTCTGATACATCATGTGTAAGTGTCATTTTTTGATGTTTCAAGTTTTAATGATTCTGATACTTCTACATTTATGTATCAGAATATAATATATAATTGTTTCTGATACATCTTCTGTATGTATCAGAATCTCATCTCATGGATCAGATATTTTAATGCATATGATACATCGTATTTATGTATAAAGTTCAAGTTGTATTTAACCATTTTCATGCCAATACAGGGAATGAAATACGTTATCAAGAAGATCCCGTCCCACCCATTGAGATTCGGAACGGCATATAGGGCTAATTTTCTTGATGATTTTGAATCATCAATAGGTGAAGAAGGTATAAAGTTATTTAGGATGGAATTTCTATTCCAAATACTGGACTACATGCCGAATTCTTCCGTTCAAGATATGCCACACTATTGTGGAATTTTGGTTGTCGAAAGGCCAAGGATGGTTATGTTAGCGATACCGAAGATCCTAAAAAATCTAAGAGAGATTTCATATCTTCTAGTCAAGGAGAACCGATGGACGTCGAGTAGTTTTTTTTTTGAATTTTGTATTAAAAGAATGTACAATTACCAGACTTTTAAGTTTTTCTCATGTATGAAACTCTAATATAAGATGAAAGTTTATATATCATATTATCAAGCATCAAACTTGACTGCTTCTTGATTCTGATACATACTATTAATGTATCATATTCTAATGTATAAAACTTGACTGCTTCTGATACATATTGTTAATGTATCATATTCTAATGTATAAAACTTGACTGCTTCTGATACATACTGTTAATGTATCATATTCTAATTTATCAAACTTGATTGTTTCTGATACATACTGTTAATGTATCAGATTCTAATTTATCAAACTTGAATTCTTCTGATATTGTATATGTATCAGCATCTCATGTATCAAGATTTAGTGATTCTGATACATCTTATTTATGTATCAGAATCTCATTTATCAGCTTTAATGAATCTGATTCATCTTGATTATATATCAGATTATCATGTATCAATATTTAATGTTTCTGATACATCTTGTCTATGTATCAACACCTCACGTATCAACCTTTAATGTGTCTGATACATCTTATTTATGTATTAAAATTCTCATGTATCAAAATATAATGATTCTGATACATCATGTTTATGTATCAGATTCTGATACATCTCATGATTCTGATTGAATTTTTTTTCGCACTGATGCTCTGTTTTTAGAATTTTCCTTGATCTTCAGAACTATTTTGTTCTTAAAAGGATTCTTTACCTTATTTAGCACTTTAATTGATTGAAACAATCAATCATAACTTAAATTACGTTACTATCCATAAATAACTCACAAGCATTAATTATTTTACACCCAAAAACTGATGTATCAGGAAGGTGAGTAATGTATCAGAAATTTGAAAAAAAAAGGGAAATCGGGTAATTTAAGAAAAATGAGGGATACATTGTAATTGAGCTTTTTCACTATGGGATTTAGGTAAAGTTTACATATTAATTTATGAACAAATTAATTAGGACAACTTGGTTTATTGGATCACATGGGCCTTGAAAAAGTGGTACGGAGCAAGTGCGGTCGTTGCTTAGAGAACACTATTTAATACTCACAAAAATAAATATATAATGTTCTTCAAGAAATGAAAATTTAATTAACGGAGAAGATTGTGGTGAGATCGATGGGTGATAGGATCCGTCTAGATGTCTTGAGCAGTGATATAGTCAAAATTTTCACTAAGAAGGTTTAAAATATAAAGAAGTAACTACGCGAAGAAGGTAAAGAGAGTTCGGTTCAATATCTATTATATATATAAAAATAATTTTAATTATGTACTATAAACAATGTAATTTTCTGTTGAAGGGGGCTCCGATGAATCCCCTCGTTCCTATTTGGCTCTATCCCTGATCTCAGGTTACCTGGATTTAAAAATCTTGTTAGAGAGCACTTTCCTCTTAAATGGATTTAATTCTACGCAACGTGGATCGAATTTAAATTAGTCTGGACTTGAATATGAATATCGAACATCGGAAGAAATTTTAAAAAAATATATATATATGGATTGATTGAATTCTCCACTTCCATGTTGTGATTAGATTTCTAGGTGATGATGTTTAGATTTCTGTAAGTTGACGTTTTCAATTTTAAAATCATAATCAATTCGATAACAGTTTCAGTTACTTGAGATTATTATTTAATCTTCTTATGTAAGCTTTGTTTATATTATTCGTGAACATTTTATATGAGTAATTAGGGAGTAATAATCAATGGTGTAGTTAGGAATTGGTCTATGAATGTTTAAACTTTGAAGAAGTCAACAAATTCTTATTTTTATGAGTATGGGCGAAAAATATTTTTAATCAAACTATATATATTTTAGCTAATTAATCTTAAAAACACTTGTAATATATAGAATGACAAACAAATATTTCACATTTAATCAGCAAGAAAAACAAAAAATAACATCTTCAAGGAGTAATCACTTATATTTTGTTAGCAAAATAAACAAGAATAACATTTTAATTAAATAGGAAACTCTTACTTTACAAGCAAAAATAAATTTTTAATGAGTAAATCATACCTCTACCAGTAACAATGCAAGTAATATGAACATTTTCAACAGGATATTCACACCCTTCTAGCAAATATAAATTTCTACAAGTTAAAACAAAAAATTCAATAATATTACATAATTAGTTTCCTATATTAATTTCAAAATGTTATTTATACAAATATTTATTATTCTCGGCGAGAATGATAAAACTAAGCTAAAGATTGAATATGTTGTGTGAGTATATCGATTGTACCTTATATATGCTTATTATTAGTACAAAAGAAACCTTTTTATGCAAATAAAAATAGAATTTTTAAATTATTGGAGTACCAACTTGAAGCAAGAAGACTTAAGATGGAATCACTGTTATGATTGGGAGCAACTACCTTATTTTTAGTTTAATAATAATGTTATATATGATATTGTAAGAATGAGTTGAGTTGATACAATAGGTGATATTAGGTTATATGTGATATCGTAAAAATGAGTTGAGTTAATGCAATAGGTGATATTAGGGGAGTGATCGATTCTTTCTCTGCCAACGCTTCTTCTCAAACAAGTTTATCACATCGAATTTGTCTAATTTGATTTACATTTTTTATGTGGTTTGTAATTGTATGAGAGCAAGATTATCCGGTGCACATTAAAAAAAGGCGTTTGCAAAATTTCCTTTGAGGATTTTAAAAAAAAGAAGTAATGATGAATAAAAAAGGTGGGAAGCATTGACTTCCAAAACAAGTAGATCCAAAAGGGTACTTAATAATTTGTCGAACTTTATAGTTTTTTTATGGTCTTAAAAGAATACTCTTCATGAAATTATTTGTTTGCATGTGATTTTAGATCCCTTGATCATATTAATATAAAGTCAAATCCCTTTGAGAGTCAATTCAACATTTTAATATTTTCGCAAATACCCTAAAATATGCTAAAAGCACATGGAGCAAGAATATAGTGTGGATTACTCAGGTACAATGTGACCAATCCGTAGGGTACGTACTTGTTTTGACTTTTCACATAGACTTTTTATTATTGTATACTATATAATATTGTTATGATAATGCACCCTTCTTTTCAGAAGTTGTCTTATTGTAATTATCTTTTGATTATTCATTTTAATGGTTGATACGGAATAACGTATGTGTTAAAGTATTTTTTCATTTTAAATCAGAATCTGTTAAGTCAAAATTATGATAATAATAAAATTGTCTTTTAATAGAGAGTTTTTCACCTAGTAAAATTTCGATTATTGAATACGGAGCCAAAACTTAAAAAAACAAAGTTTTTTTTATTATAATTAATCCAACAATAGAAGCACTCAACCACACGACTCCAACATTATTCTTCTTTCTTATTAAATGCCAACCTTGTATGATTAATTGTTCTTTATTATTTTTGCAAGCATTTAGTGCAATGATTTTTTATATATAAATTAAATTAGTTAATTTAAAAGTGAGAGTTCTCATATCAAGTTATGATGGGGATACCATATGTTAGCTTAGAAGATGCATTTAATTTGTCATAATCTTGATCAAGTCATCTTCTATTTTTTTTTTTAAAATATGGTATTTATAATTGCAAGAGCCTTTTTAATGAAGAAATCTTCGTATACATATTTTCACATAATCTAGTTGATCTGCCATTTGCTTATCAATATAATTTATCAATTACTATTAGAGATAATGTAGCTACGTACCATGAGATATTAATCACATTGACACAACATTGTTTTTTTTATTATTTTTCTCTTTGTACTATTGTTTTTTTATTAAATACTCTCTTCGTTCCTTTTTTACTTGTCACAGTTCTTTTTTGGAGAATTTAAAGCGATATCAACTTTAACTAATATTTGAAGATGTATGTTTTCGTCATAATGATATGAAAATTTTTAATTTATAGTACTTTTCACATAGTTTTGAATAACTAATTTTTATTTAAAATATTAAATTAATATAATCTAATTTAGCTTTGAAAATTAATTATTAAGTTGACTCTCGAAATACGAAACGTAACAAGTAACAACTAAAAAGGAACGGAGGGGGTACCATACTTGACAAGTCGATTTTGAGCAATCACTTGCTACTGTCTCGGTGCACTTTTACTTGTCACTTATTCATAAAATAAATTTGCATTTTTACTTGTCACTTTGACATATCAAAAAAAGACAATAATTTTTTTTTCATATTTTACCCTTAGCATTAAATATTATTCTCTAAATTATTTTTCAATATTAAATATTAAATATCAATTAATAAAGATAGTGTGATAAAATACTTATATTAATAATTATTTTCTTCATGATGTATCAAGTCAAACAGTAACAAGTAAAAATGAAGAGAGGAAGTATTTCTGTATGATCTAAAGATAGGAAAAGGCTTACCCAACATATACGAGGACAAGTATTTATTTATTTATTTATTATTTTGTTAAAATTTATTTAATTATTTATTTATTTTGGGGGGGGGGGGGGAGTGAGGAGGGGTTGGGCGGAGGGGGACCTATTGTGTCGAGTTTTTTTTCCGGTTGTTTTGTTGGGGACTCGGGAGATTTTTTTATTTTTTTTCGTGGGCTATGGTCGATATTTATTTTGATATTTTAATTAATTTAAATTTATATCGTGTAAGGTTTATTAAAAAGAAAACATTTTCTATTAGGCATATTTACATTCCTAAATTTTGAATTCGAAATTTTTAATTAAGGATGAATGAATAGCTAGGTGAAGGTTAATGTTAAGTGAGCTTGGTGGAAAAGTCACATGTATTTCTATGGAGATCATGACTCATTATCTTCTGGAATTAAGGAGACGTTCAAATATTAAATTGATATATGCATAAATATGACATAATCAGCTATGCCTTTCTCATGATTTATCAGATTTACTAGATTCAGTTGGTTACGGTACATGATTATCCTGTTTTGCTTCTTTTTTCTTTCTTTTTTTAAATAATTGTCGTGTTCGAATCAGCTTACGCGCATCTCATTTCATATCATATTTATCAACTCTCATCAACAACAGGTATCAGATAGTTATGTTTATCAAGACTAGAACATATGAAAAGAGATCACCTAAATTTTAAATTTGACACTTTATGTTTCTCAATTTACTTCATTGATTACTACGCGAGTTGCCACATCCTTGGGGTCCTGTTTTTGCTTTTCTTACAAAATTATTTTGTGTATTTTATTTACATGCACATGATATATCGTGGGGGGAGTTCAACTTGCATGCTCGACATAGAATTTGATCAAATCACAAGTAGCTATTAATCAAACTTTGATGTTTCATGTGCATTTTTCATGTATTTTGTGTAATATATTTGAAGCAACAATGTATAAAACAAATTATATATATATATATCTATATATATTCTTAGACATGACAATATACATCATAAGAGAAAAGAAAGACTGCAATAAGTGTAGGCACATGGGAGGTTGAGTTTTTCAGTTTTGTAGAAGAAGAAAAGGGGGAAAAAACACAGTAGGCTATAGATGATTATGAAGAAAGAAACAGCACCAACCATATTACAAATTAATTATTCAGCTCACATGTAGCTCATATAAGAGTATTTCCTTTTCAAGAAAAATAAATGTTTCGTTGTTTTATTTTTTTTAATTTCACTTACCACAAATGTAACTTTATGTGATTGGAGTTTTTAGTCAAAATTGTTCCATATCGGATTTATTTTTTATAATTATTCCAGCTGATTGGTTGGTTTTTTTTTATAGAAGTCGATCAATTTTTTCGGCCAATCTTAGTTGGTTGATTTTCTATTTTCTTTGTTTTTGGCACAAAATAATGATCGAGCTCAGTCAATTTTTCCATGTTTTAGTAGTGCTTTTTTAGTCATTATTAATTTCTAAGTTTATTACGTTAGTTGGACCAAAAGTATTTCATTTTAACAAACTTAAAGGACTAAAAATGCTCAACATTATATTTCAAGGACCAAAATAGATCTACTTTCATAGACAAAGGACAATTTTAACTTAAAAACTCTATTGTCAACTGTCTCTCTTTAAAAATTCTATGGAATCAATTATTGTCTCCTTATATAGTTTTGAGTAATATTACTTACCTCAACTAACTTTTAAATTTGAGTTTGGAGCAATATTACTTACGCCGTGAACTAACTTTTAAAGTTGAATTATGTCCGACTATCTCAACTCTTAGTTTATTCATACCCTCAGGATATGCTATATATTCACGTTGTAAATATGAACTTGGGTTATGTAAAATATTTATATTAATTGAGGGGAATGAGTTAATTATGTTGTTCATGCAGACAACCTCTTGTCTAGTACTGTTTAAGGGATTTAAAATTTATATTCAAATATTAAAAAATTAAAAAAATATAGTGTAATTTTTTATTGAGAAAGTTCGGATAAACACCCTTTCCACCCCTAAATCCGTCCCCGGTGTTATTGTCTCAATGTCTTGTATAAATATAAAGATATGTCTCATTGAAGGCCTAATTTGCATCTCCTAGTCTCCCTTTTATTGTTCCTAATTATAACAATATATGAAAACAACAAGAACTTAACTTGTCCATTTCATGATGTTTATTGAGATCTGTAATAGGTTTGTTTAGCCAAAAAGTTGCTATATTAGGAGCTCACTCCAGTGGAGGTCATTAAAGGATAAAACGAAAATGTTTTCAATTAATTACTTGCTAAATATAGAAAAGGAATTACTCCCTGTGTTTCGTTTTACTTGGCCAATATCAAAACTAAATATTTATTTTAATAGTATATTTTAACAAAAAAAAAAGAGTTCTATTATAATATTTTTAGTATTAAATAACTATATAATGTAATAGTAATCGTCAAATTTAGAGTTCTAAAATATCATTAATAAAATTAATTTAGTAAAATATATTTTTTATTAATTTTTTTTTAAAAAATATATCAAATCAATAGAAATCAAATAATAATATGAAACAAATAGACTATCTTTTAATCATATAAACCGTAAATGAGAGATTAGTTAAAAAAAAGTAACTTGTCTCTTTCTATCCATTAATAGTTTCTGGGAAAAAAGAATATTGTAGAAGTAAAATATGAAATATATATCATGAACATCAGCAAGATCTCATGGTTTCAGTTATATGCATGACTCATTATTTATGCCACCTCATTTATCTATACCCTAAAATTGAGGATCTTGTTTTCAATATATTTTTCCCACAATAACAACCACTTCCAATAGGTTTTCTATTTTTTATATTAATTTTTTCAAATTATATTAGATATTATATTCTTTTTATATTAATTTTATTTGTCGTGTCTGATTTATCGCCGCCGGAATTTATAATTATCGCCTTCCACATAACTCTCTATTATTTCGATAATAACATTGATCTATAAACAATAACCTAGTTAAAATCCATTAAAGTGATTTAATATTTATATACATGTAGGAAAAAATTTATATTTATTTTAAATATACTTACTCGTATCAGATATTTATAACAAATTATATAATTTATATTAGTTAATTGATTTAATGAGATTATAATGCAAATTAATTAACTATAATGAAACTCTAGAAAGATATGTGCAAATACATGATATCCATTTATTAATTTGGTGTAAAATTTAGGTGTGAATTATTTTTTACCCTATAATTATCTATTGTTTGCAAGTTGCCAATTGGTATCCTATTAGCAACTATACTAGTATTCTCAACTTGAAAAACTACCATCACATTACTATAGCAACTTGTTTCACTAGTGTTTATTGTTTAAATAGTTTTCTTTTTCATTCGGTATTTGATATTTGATACTCATATTGGGAGCTTGATTAATTCAGATTCGTATTGTGTAGGACACCATTAAGGAAAAAACACTCTCTATCAAAGATTTTTTTTTTCATATTCAAAACTCAAACTCGAAATCTCTGATTAAGAAAAAATCAATTATATCTAGTACACCATATTCGGGGTGGTAATGTTTAGGTAGTTTTGCTAACACGAAATCAAGAACTCAAAGCTTCCTCTGTATCTTTTAGGCTTTGCCATAAATTTAAGCATGAATCATTAGCACACATTCATTTACTCCATCACCATGTTTCCATGTGCCTTAGCTTGAGCTAGCTCTAGCTATTCTCATCACCACGTACACCTCACATGTATCCTTGTACATCATATATTTTTCCCAATTACTTCCTCCGTTTTAAAACAATGATTTTTTTTCGAAAGTCGATTTAAAATATTTTTCAGATCAAAATTGAATAAGATTAACCTTTTTTTTGTAGATATTTGAAAATTAATAGATGTTGTCATGATTCTTGTATCAATATGAAGAAAAAATATATCTTCAAATATTGGTTAAAATTTATAAAATTTGACTTTTGACAAACGAAACATGATAAATATTTTGGAAAAGATGAAATACTGAAATACATGCTTAAACGCATGATAACTATACGAGCAATATACCTCTCGGCTCTCACACATATTAAAATCTTTATATATATTATAATTCAAAAAAAATACCTTATTATAAAAATTAAATTAAATTAACGAAAATAGAGTATTTTATTACGGAGTCTGCCATTGCAAGTCCTCAATAAATACGCGCCCCACTTCCCTTTCCCTCTCAATTCGCTCTCTGCTCAAACCCCAAATCCCATTTTCACTTTCTCTCTTTTTTCTCTTTCACACTGAACAACACTTCACTGTGAGAAATGGCTGTGAATTGGTTCCTCTGCATTGCCACTCTTCTCTGTTTTCTGACAGCCGTCAACGCAAAAATCGCCGGCGTTTACACCGGTGGCCCCTGGACAAGTGCCCACGCCACCTTCTATGGAGGCTCTGATGCTTCTGGAACCATGGGTACCTACCTCTGTTCTCCTCATTTTAGGAAAAAATCATCGGTTTTCAACTTGATCTAGACACACATATTTTGGTACTCGTGAAGTCTAAGCTCCCGTTTAACCATATATTTTGAAGTTTTATTTTGATGTACATTTTACTTGGAAAGTGAAATTTCTTAAAACAGGTTTCGGAACTTGAGAATATTTTGAAGATAAATTTCATGGTCAAACAGTTATTTAAAGATATATATTTTTAAACTCTGATACAAAATATATGGTGAAAGGCTAGCTAAACTTTGAATTTGGTCACTATGGTGTTTTTCTCTCCATTACCCTGTTTTCTACTTTTCACGTGAATCCCAAAGGCCATAGCATTTTCACTTTAATTAGAAGGTTAATTACTGATGGATTTACAATGGCTGATTTCTCTTCTTTTTTGTGTGTGTGTGTAGGTGGGGCTTGTGGTTATGGGAATCTGTATAGCCAAGGGTACGGAGTAAACAACGCGGCATTGAGTACGGCACTTTTCAACAATGGGCTGAGCTGCGGCGCTTGCTTTGAGATAAAGTGTACTGATCCCACTAAGGACTATTGCAACCCTGGAAACCCTTCCATCTTGGTAACAGCAACAAATTTCTGCCCACCAAACTTCGCCTTGCCTAACGATAATGGAGGTTGGTGCAACCCACCTCGCCCACATTTCGACCTTGCCATGCCCATGTTCCTTAAAATTGCTGTGTATCGTGCTGGCATTGTTTCTGTCAACTACCGAAGGTTAGTTACTCACACAGTCCCTAATTAGCTATAAATCCTCGTTTTGCTACTGCACCTTTTTTTTAATCGAATCTCATCTGTGCAATTTGAAAATTGAATAGTCAACCAACTAAGCTCATTTCGTTGATTCTTTTGGGGATTTTATTTGCTAAATTAAATGTAATTGTGAATAATTATCTTGTAAAGAAAGCTTTTATGAAAGTTAAACTGACTCAGTTAACACCAAAAAAGTCTTTGACGTCTTGTTTTTTGTTATAGTTTGTGACGTGTTACACAAGGTTTAACAAGTAATTATGCTTTCGGTTTACTTAAACTAAACCTTTCCAGTTTCCTGAGGGTTAATTTTGATATTTATTATATGGTACAGAGCTTATTTGAGCTTCCATTTAATAAGTTCAATACTCCTATTATTTTGTATTATGTCTCAATTTAATTGATGCCTTTTTCATTTAAGATGATTTATAATGTAATAAATATGTATATATAAACTTTTTTTTTTAGATCACAAGTTTTAAATGTTTCTTTCTAGTTATAGTGCTTTACTTAAATTGGAACGGAGTAACTTATATACATAATAAAATATGTTTAGCGGCCACATGTTCTCGTCATGATTTTAGTAGTTTTCTTATGACAAAAATGTCGAATTTCCCGGATTTTCAGCAATAGCGTTATTGATCTGTTGAGTTTATTTACAACTTTTAGTTATGGGATAGCTTTCATTAAAATCGACAAATGGTCCCCAAATCCTCTTTGCCTATATTAAATTGGAAAACGCGTTTTTCCTATTTTTGGTATGTGAAAGTTAAATCTGTTTTGTTTCTACTCTTTTTGTTTTACAGGGTTCCATGTAGGAAGGCAGGAGGAATCAGATTCACAATCAACGGTTTCCAATACTTTAACTTGGTGTTAGTGACGAACGTTGCAGGTGCAGGGGATATTCAGAATGTTTATGTTAAAGGCACAAACACGCCATGGATTTCCATGACTCGCAATTGGGGTCAAAATTGGCAAACAAATGCAAAACTAGTGGGACAGGCCCTTTCTTTTAGAGTTACTGGCAGTGATCGACGTAGCTCCGCTTCCTACAACATTGCACCAGCTAACTGGCAATTTGGCCAGACTTTCCAGGGCAAGAATTTCCGGGTTTAATTTTGACCCAAAAAAAGAAAAAATCACACCATTTCCCGCCTTCAATTGTTCTCTTTTTTATCTGGGAAAAATTTGAAGTATCGCGGGGATTAGTTTCTTTTTCTTTTTTATTACTATCATCTTTCTGGGGAATGGGTTTCTTACTCTTTTCTTCTTCTTTTTTTTTTTTAAAAAAAAATTATCTACTTTTGCTTCTTCCTTTTTTTTTTTACCTTATGTGATGCAAGTTGGGTGTTGTTAAAGTTAAAAGTGAAAAGTTATAGAGGCTGAAGTGGCTACAAAAGGACCAAATTTAGGGGGGGAAATTGTAGCCCGCAGCTTTACTTGCATATTGTTATTATGGTGATATAATGGCAAATTACTGCCTAAGTTTATGAATATATATTTATACTGCAAATCTTATATTCTTTATTGTTTATTACATGTGGTGAAAGTTCCAATTCATTTTCGAAGTTGCTTTCTTGTTTTACATTGACTCTCTAGTATAACTGTCTTTCCAGTTGTGTATTTTTGACCATATTTTTAAAATTGACCAAAAAATTTTAAACGATAAATTAATTATGGATGAAAGACACATGGCCCTTGCCCCTCACCCTTTACGCCGTTAGTGACGTTAACTGAAAGAAAAGGAGAAAAGCGCCTGCCTCTATGAGCCCCACTTTTAATTTTTTTCCTTTTTCATTCTTTAGTTTTTTTAACATTCCTTTTAATTATAGTTATAGTTATTTTTAACATTTTTGTTATAGTTATCTTTAATGTCTTCTGCCTCTTACATTCTACTACCCTCCCAGCTGACCTCATGTTTCCACTAAATTATTGTTTTTATAGTAATTAAAATTAGGGTTAAATTTTAACAAATGCGTGAAATAGTTAAAAATAAGGGATATGAAAGTAATGAGGTATCCAATAATAAATAATTTTTTTTTGAGGGATATAACAATAATCATCCCAATTTTTTATATGAAGAATTATTTTTTTCTATTAAAATAGACTTAATCCGGGAAAAAAAATTATTGGCATGAAAACAAGAGATGGAAAGCATACAGAAGCTTTGATGAGGCTGGGCGTCATATTTTTCAAGTAAAGTAGACTATTTCTCTAAAGTTAAGAAAGGATATGCAATTCAGAATCTCCACTTTGTATATCAACCTCAAGCCTAAACCTAAACTTATCCAACAATAAGTGATTGAAATTAAAATAGCCAAGAAAATAGAAAACTATTTATATCCCAATTATTGTTGGTGAACATAAACTCCTTCAATTCAAGATTTATCAAGTAGGAATATTCCGTAAGTTTTTGGAAAATTGAAATCATACGAGAGGACAGGGGTAAATTTTGAAGAGCTTATAAAGAAAGTTACTTTTCTAAGTGATTTGTAAATTTATTTATTTATTTATTTAAGTGATTTGCAAATTTATCCGAGAATTTTTTTCCCATAAGAAAATTTCTTGTAAACTTTACAAATCTAAATATCAAATGTAATGATATAGTAAACAATAACCTCCCCTTCTTGAAAGAACAGGAATAGTTGTTCTCACGGCTGATATGGTGTCAACTTAAGTAATTTTTCAAGTGATAAATCAATAAATAATTAGATAATACCGTCTTTTTTTCTTTGATATTGAAAGTTGTGAATGTTTAACAATTAGATAATATCATCTTTTTTTCTTCCGTATTTATAATTTTAAAAAAATAGATTTTATATAACTAAGTTTTGAATTTCTAAGTTTTTCATGTTTTTTTAAATGAAAAATGTAACGTTAAAAACTCAACTGCCTTCAAAAATTCAACGAGCCGCTTCAAAGAAGTTGTTAGTCCTTATTTACAAAACTTATTCATGCATAAGAGTTCCACTTAGTAATCACTAATCACATATTGATTGAGGAATTTGATATTAGTGTCCGAATTTGCTGAAACGGATTTTGCATTAAAGATTGATTTAGCATTACATGATTGATTTA
Source organism: Solanum dulcamara (assembly GCF_947179165.1). Taxonomy (NCBI): domain Eukaryota; kingdom Viridiplantae; phylum Streptophyta; class Magnoliopsida; order Solanales; family Solanaceae; genus Solanum; species Solanum dulcamara. Next base: position 9,562,864 of record NC_077248.1, on the reverse strand, counting down.
GCATTACATCTGATTGCATTAGTTGTTTTTACTCTTGGTGCAAGTGACAATGCGCATGAGGTTTTTGAAGATACGCTTACTTCCTCGACTCCTGATCAAATTCAAATTATCTCACGCAAACAATGTGATAGAATGTTTGTCTGTTGTCACCCTTGTTAGTGTTAGATACTTTATAGCCACAAACTTTCATCTTTTGTGGTTGCTGCAATAATATCAGATTGAATTTTCTTTTTTTCTGGCACCGGTCAATGGAGTATTAACCCCGAAAGTGGGAATGATTGATTCCTTATATTCTGAAATCCGAAAGTGGGAATGATTGATTCCTTATATTCTGAAATAACTGGAGGAAGATGATCAACATATTAATAGCCCTAAGTCAATTTTTCATGAGGAATTATTATTATTTTCTTCATATAATATCATTTAAGGACATAAAGTTTGAAACTTCATATAATAATGGGATTATTATTATTTACTATAGTAAGCATTAATTCCAGTTAATAAGATTGTAGTCCAGTATTTGCAGTACAATTCATTGAAACTATTAAAATGTTAGTCATGTATTTACAATATAATTCATTCACACTATTACGATGTTAGTCATGTACTTGTAATACCATTCATTGGATATTCTAATATAAATTTTATTTACTAATATAAAAATATGCATTGTTTAATTCTAAATTTTAAAATGTTTATAAAAATAGGCAATTTTCTCTGCTCCCCCCCCCCCACCCACCCACCCACCCACCCACACGCACACAAATAATAATTACTTTTTAGCTTCTCCTGCAAACTTAATAATGTGAAAATAAAATCAAAAAATTCGTTATCAACCAAAACAATTGAGGCCTCTGAAGTTTTGGAGGCCGAAGCAAAGGCTTTGCTAGCCTTCCTTTGAGCCACCCATGATTGGATTTTCTTAAATTTTGAATTCTTGAAATTTTTTATGCCGAATTTGATAATTAAATTATAGGAATTATGGGGGTGAACATAGTAAGTATTATGTTAGAGTTTAAAGGTTTCCATGTAATTCTAAGGTTTTATATACAGTAATTCACTAGATTATTTGACAATTTAGTATATAGTTTTTAAAAACCTTTTTTTCATTCCATTTTTGAAAAATAGTCACTAAATAAATAGCCTGGAGTCACTAAATAAAGAGTCACCTATAACTTTTACATGAAATGAAAATTGAATTCATGTAACAGGAAAAAGATGGAAAAATTGAATTCATGTGATAGGAGAAAGATATCCCATTGGCTAGCACTTTTTAGCATGTACTTCGATTACAAGAAGCAGTATCACATTGTAAAACTAAGTCTTCATTTTGTTAGAGATCTCCTTTCAGAAGATCAGGCAAGCTACATTAGAGTTAAAAAGTTTTTGTAACATTCCACTCGGAGCTGTTTCGAGAAAATGATCTCCTATGATCACTTAACAGTTTGAATAAAAGAAAATGACTCCCTTTTTCTTTCCAAATTTCTTAGATGCATCAAAGTTACAAGCAACTACTACTTTACTCCTCGATATCAAATAATTGAATTTTGCACAAACCAACATTTTCGACTAGTGCAGATGAAAATCATAAAAGTGATAAAGACACATTAATTTCCAACTTGACATGCTTCATGAAGCAACCTAACAAAACTTATTTGACAAATTCGATGTTTCCGAATATGACATTATCAGAGAGTTAGCCAGGCAAAAGATGAGAGTGGAACAATCATCCATTGAATTTCGAACCATGTGCCACTAACACGGTTATAAAAATGTAAAGAGGTTTGAGGAAACAAGAGAGGATCAATTGAGAAAAGGTTAACGTGGACTTGTAATTAAAAATATCAGCCAATCCAGATATCAACTTCAAGTTCATAAAATTATCATCATATCAGAAAAGGCAACAGATATATATTCTTGATGAAGTTGAATACCACATTATTTTCTGGAACGCCACAACAAAAGAATGCTATCGTAACAGCAAGCGACCTGCAATCTAGTTACAGGATCCAGTTCTACTATTCAAGTTTCTAATAATGTCACTGTACCAATTACGACTAGGAGAGCTGTTAACATTCAAAAATAAGGAACTTCAACTTTTTATCCTTGTTGATTAACCCGCAATAACTAGAAATTGAATTGCAGGCACATAGCAGAAGCGTCTTAGTCTGGTGTTGGTGCACCTTGGTTAAGCTCTGCAAATCTCAGACCTACACGCATAGAATGCTTCAAGAACTTCTCAGCACATCGCCGGACACAAGTCTCCTCCTGTTTGTCTAAAGTTTTGCGTTTGAAACTGTCTACACAGTCCGTGAAACATCTTTCAACTAGGGAATTATACATTCTCAAGCTGCAGTGATTAAAGACAAAAGAGACGAGGATTTAAAAGTTGTAACACTAATATCATGAGAAAGTATTAAGTGAAACAAGCAGCAACAAAATATAATCCCGTTCGAATTCTCTTCAAATTTCTACTTCAACATATTTTAATAAGGAATTCTCTTTTATATTGCCATTATGAACACCCTTGTTAATCAGTATTCTCTCATTCATAAACATCACTAAAATGAGAAATCAAGAAAAGTTAATGCTCATCAATTTCCAATTCCTTTCCCAATATACTATTCTTTCCTCTTTGAAGACTTGTTAGCAATTATGAGTATAAGACTAGTAGTGCATAACTGACGCTGACTAAATCACCTAATTCACATTAACATATTGACTCAAGCTTTGCTAAAAGCAACATTGAAACAAATTACCACACACTTCACTATTTTAATTCAAAATATTGAGGGAAGGAATATAATATCATCTTTGGAAAATAGCATCTTACTTCATCTAAAAAAAATATCATCTTTGGATAATAAGAAAGATTGCAACATATTCCTCAATGGATTCTTATCCAAGTGTTAACATCTTATTTTTGTTTCATTTTAGTCTCTCCTAAAGTTCATTTTTAGCTTATTTCAATTATTCTCTCAAATTTAATGCATTTAAATTGCATCTCTTGTTCAAAAAAATACCAGAAAAGATTTTTTCTTTCCTTATTTGCGCATTTTAAGATTAAATAATCAATTACTTAATCTGTTAATTAAATTAATTGGTTGAGTGGTTTAATTAATTAGCTTAAATATTTTTGGAGCAAAAGAACAGAAAAGGAATACCAAATTAATGGTACACCGTACACACCTGTTTTTTTTGGTTGGACATTGCCCTTGAGGTACACCGTCAAAATCTGAGTGGGGACACTAAAGATATTAGAAGTAACCCAAAACCTTAGTGTTTCTTATATATAATCTACTTACTCCTTCTGAGGGTAGAGATTTGGAGAGAGCAGCTTTGAGTTCAAAATTATGCCGAAAATTATATAAGGGACACTAAGGTTTAGGATAACTTCTAATACATTTGGTGCCCTCCACTAAGATTTTGACAAAGGTGGATCTCCCTTAAGGGTACTGTCCAACCAAATGACATGTGCATGTACCAATGTTTTGATATTCCTTTTCTATTTTCAACTCCAAATTCAACCATAAAAATTGTCTTCAAATAAATTATTGAACCCTAGTTACTTAACTAAGGTAATGCGCTGCTAATGCTTAATTATGGTTAATGAAAATGAACTTAACAAGATTTGCATGCATGTTATATTATTCTCGAAGTAAATGAAGATGATATACACAAGTGTGCCCACATATATATTCTTGTTTTGCACGTTTCTTCATTAAAGCATGCGCTTCATTTGCGCTCTACACTTAAAACCCCATCAAACATCATTGCTTTTGGACGCCTTTTTTTTCTTTAAATAACGCTGCCTAATTCTAAGAATTCCACATTACACACTCAATACACACTTTCAAACCCCACTTGTGGGATTTCACAGGGTACATTGTACACTCAATACAAACTTCCATTATGAACACCTCTGTTAGTCAATAGTCTCTTATTCACAAAGATCACTGCAATGTAGACAGGTTAATGCTCATGAGGCATAGTGTTACCATCAATTTCCAACCCCTTTCTCAATATATTACTCTGTCCTCTCCTCCACCATTTTCTATGACTCAAGAATGACTAGATTCACTCAACATTATGAAGACTTGTTAGCAATTATGAGTATAAGACTAGTCGTGCATAACTGGCGCAGATCATAAGAGTAACATCCCATCTTACAATAAAGTGACTAAACCACCTAATTCACATTAACATATTGACTCAAGCTCCCCAGACCCTACTTGTGGGAATTCACTAGGTATGTTGTTGTTGGTATATTTGCTCAAGCTTGCTAAAACCAACATTGGAACAAGTCACCATATACTTTCTATTTTAATTTAAATATTGAGGGGAAGGAATATAATATCAGCTTTGGAAAATAAGAAAGACTACAACACATCCCTCAATGGATTCTTTCCAAGTGTGTACACTTAATTTTTGCTCCATTATAGTTTCTCCTAAAGTTCATTATTGGCTTATTTTACTCAATCTCTCAATTTTTATTCATTTTCAATTGCATCTCTTAGTCAAAGAATACCATTGAAGTCGTTTTTCTTTCTGTATTTGCGCAATTTAGAATTAAATAATTACATAATTCGTTAATTAAATTAATTGGTTTGATTAATTAGCTTAAATAATTTTTGGAGCAAAAGAAAAAAGAATACTAAATTAATGGTACACTGTACACGTTTTCTTTTGGTTTCAGTTGGACATTACCCTAGGGTATACCTTTGCAAAATCTAAGTGGGGGCATTAAAGACATTAGAAGTAATCCTAAGCCCTAGTGCTCAATATATTTGAGGAGCAACTGTGAGTTCAAAATTGCACGAAGATTATATAGGGGACACTAGGGTTTAGGGTTACTTCTAATAACCTTAGTACCCTTCTTTAAGATTTTAGCAAAGGTTTACCCTTAAAAGTACTGTCCAACAAAGTGAAACATGCATGTACCATTGATTTGATATTCCATTTCTGCCTTCATCCCCAAATTCAACCTAAAAACTGTCTTCAAATCAGTTATGCCAATTCATTAACCAAGGTAACACGTTAATGGTTAATTAAGGTTAATGAAAATGAACTTACCAAGATTTGCACGGGTGTTATATTATTCTCAAAGCAAATGAAGATAATATACATAGGTGTGCCGCGCATATATTCCGGTTTTGGACATTTCTTCATTAAAGCATGCACTTCATTTGCGCTCTATGCTTAAAAACCCCATCAAACATCAACACGTTTTTGCACTCTTTTCCTTTGATAACACTGTCTATTCCTTGGAATTCCTCATTACACACTCAATACACACTTCCATTATGAACGCCCCTGTTAATCAGTTCATAAACATTACGGCAATCTAAAAATGTTAATGTTCATGAAGCCCTAGTGTTATCATCAATTTACAATTCCATTCTCAATATATTACCCTTTCCCATCCTCCACCACTTTCTACGACTTCAGAATGACTACATTCACTCAAATTTTAAAGACTTGTTAACAATTACGAATATGAGATTAGCACGAATATGAGATTAACGCTGCATAATTGGTGCTGATCATAATAGTATTATCCTAGCTACCAACATGCTAAATAAACCACCTAATTCACATTAACACATTGACTCGAGCTTGCTAAAACCAACATTGGAACAAATTACCACATACTTCCTGTATTAATTCAAATATTAAGCAAACGAATAAAATATCAGCTTTAGAGGATAAAAATTCAGAGGTTAATAGTTCTTCATGTTAGTTTAGAATTTATTTTCGTTACTCTTTCCTGGGAATAAATCAAAACCAAAGTTTTTCCCTGCTAAGAAAACAAAAGCATGAGCTAGTTGCATATAGTTGGCGGTAGAAACTCAAATTGTTTGGGATCCTTAATTCCTTATAGATCCCGATATGAAATGGTAAAGCTATACAAATGAATTGCGATATGAAGAGTAAAAGGGATTTGTAGATTATTTCAAATAGGCTAATTGCATGATATAACGTTATGTTTTTACAAAATCCAGTGTTATACCATGTGCCATGGCTAAAAGCAAAGCGCTACACATTCAAAACCAGGAAGAATCTTACATGGACACAATCAAAGTTGTTGCAATCTAAAAAAAAAAATGAAAAAAAAGGGAATAACCTGTCACGAACTTGGAGCTGGTCAATCATAGCGGCCATTCTGAGCTTATCTGCTTCAGGAAGTGAATCCAAATCTCCAATCATACTCTTGTCCATCTTGATTCCTTAATTTGATTCAACGCAAATTTTGCTTGTGTTTGGGAGGAAGAACAGAGGTATAAGCAGCAGTGGGTAAAGCGGAAAATGTTGCCCTTCTTATATCTAAACCCTAGTCAGAGTACGAGATTGGCAAACCCAATGTGTCATATCGACCCCTCTTGCTTTTTGAAATTATAGTTCCACCCCCATGGTAACACTATTTGATTAGGATATTACTTAGGTCTGAGATTCAAGGGGATAAATAATCTCATTAAATATTTTAATTTGTGAACTAACTTTGTCTATCTCATCTCGATAAGAGGAATGGGCTCACCTGAATCCTCCTTATTAAAAAAATTATATTATATATTAATAATTATATTTTAAGTTTATAGCTATATATACTATAGTGTACTTTCTTGACACTAAGGTAGCGTATCGGTTGGTTTAGTTTGGTTTTGAAGCTTATCAATACGACTTATCGATAATCACTTTGTAGACATGTTAAACTGTAAAGAAGTATCTTTGACATTTTTCCTTAATTTTGCAATAACCTAGGGATCATTTGATTGAGAACAAGTTATCTCGTGGTTAATTATTTTGAAATAAGTTATTCCACTATTTATATGAGATAATTTATTCCGTCACTATAGTATAAATAGTAGGATAACTAATTCAAGTATTACCTTATACTTTCAACCATCTTGCATTTTATATCGAAGGAGTATATCTTATACATCACATCAAACGAGACTCTCCAAAAGTACAGTTTCCCCCGAAATTATAATTTTTCGTATTCTCATAAATCATTTAGCATCAGGAATAGAAGATAATGGTATTAAATATAAGATTATTTTATTCTATATCTGATTAGAGGAATTATTTAGTTTCAAAATTATTTATCTTACAATTTGTACTACGACAGAATAAGTAATTTTATTAGTAAATATTCTAATTCATGAAATAACATTGTATATCTCATCTCATGTACCAAACAAACTCTTAAAGTATGAAGTGTCCTAAAAAGTGATTTCACTCATGGGCAGAATTAGACAAGAAGAAGCGGTTCACCTGAATGCTCTTTATTAAAAAATTATATTATATATTTATAATATATTTTAATTTTATAGTTATATAAACTATAGTGAACTTTCTTGACACTAGGGTTGTGTATCAATCGGTTCAATTTGGTTTTGAAGTTTATCGGTTCAATTTATTGATTATCGGCTTGTAAACATGCTAAATCGATATAGAATTATTAAGACATTGGTTTATCGGTTATTGATCGTTATCGATTCGGCTACCAGTTTAACTATTAAGATTTGGTACAAAAAAATTATTGAATAGCACTTAGAAACAAAGTGATAAACAAACTGAACCATGCACATGCGTTGATGGATTGCATCTTGCTCAGAATAAAATATTGGGACATTGTAAAATAAATTGAGAATTTGAGACAACCAAAAATAAAAGTATGAAACTAAACCCTAAGTCAAGAACTTTATATACCGAATGATATAAATATAATTCATTAATTTACCATCGGGTTATCGGTTAACTTGTTAAGAAAAAACTTCAAACCGTTAAAACTGAAAATCAAATAATTAAAAAAATAATCAAAAATCGTTATCAAAACCGCTAAATCAATAGCTTTTTTCGATTTGAATTATTGATTTTTGTTCGATTTTGAACATGTGTGCTTGACACATTTAAAAAGTTTGATTCAATGACTAAGAGGGTTTAAGACTTCCTCAAGATCCCCAAGTTTCTTGCTCGACGCTCGCTGAGAGGTGCGCATCGATCGATTCAGTTCAGTTTATCGATTTTTGAGTGAACATGCTAAATTAAAAATCAAATTAATAAGATATTTATTGTCGATTTTTGGTTAATCGATTTTTGGCCCTCAACGGTTTAGATTTCGATTTAACTTATAAGAAAATGCTCACATAATCATATATACACAATATTCATAAAATAGAAATTGTAGAAAGAACAAAAGTGTAGCACAAAATGCTACATTGATTACTTTTATTTAAGATATAATTGTACGAATTTCCTCTAAAGACTAATGCAATAAATTATGGAAACAATATTAATTGTCTTTCTTTATCACAATCAAATCTAAAATTGAGAAGGGAGAAGGCGTCACAATACAAAGGCAGAGGCACTATTTTGTATTGTCTACGGCTAAAAGTAATACTAAAATTTAGGAAAGAGGTTGGTAAAATGTTAAAGTCAATGTTATATAATTAAGGGTAAAATAGTAATCTTAATATAATCTTATTGTGCTATTGGTTTAACCATTAACCAAAAACATAAAATTAGAAACGAAATCGATAACCCATTAAAAAAAATTACAAAATCATTTAAAAATAGTTAATCCAATAACTCAATACTGATAAATCAGTAATATTTTCTTTTGATTTATCGCTTAAACCAGTTTATGCACACCCCTACCTTTTTGACTTTGGCATTAGAGTCGCACTAACTTTTTTTAACTGATGAATTTTTGTAATTAATTGTAATATGATGAATTATAGTAATTAGTAATTGTGTTATTAGTAATTTTTATTAAAGATTGTGTTATGAATTTTAGGATAATGTATTATATAGTTCATTATAAAAATGATAATTTGTGTCAAATTTATGTGTATTTTTGATCATTTTTAAATTTATGAATATAAGTCATGTTAAAAAAAATATGAAAATATGTTTTCAAAAACTATGATCAAATACATTTTGAAACTTCAATCTAAACTTCACTCAAATTTAATTCCTCAAAAATATTTTGGAATTTATGGTCATTCGCTTGCAAAATATTCTGTATAAAAAAAATGATCAAACACAATTTCAACTTTAAAAATTTCAAATAAAATAAATAGTATTTGATTTTCATGGTCAAATGCCTATTAAGAGATCGAACTTAATAGATTCTAATGTAATTTTATTTTCACTGTCATGCCATCTAACTAATTTATTTTGAGGAATTGCGATTTCTTCGTCACTTATAAAATATCAAAAATAAAATAGCCCTTTGCAAAAAAATTATGTGTAAAAATGATGATCTTTTATGTGTAAAATTTATTAAAATTTTTACAAATGGCCTAAAAATAACCAATTTTCCTATTAAATAAATCTGTTGAGACTTTTATTATAGTTCAAAATAAGTAAGTTCAAGACAATTGTTGAAACTTTTCTCTATATATGTTCTTTTTAATTATTATAAATTTTCTAGAACAAGAACTTAGAAATAATTAAAATGATAGCTATGAAAAATAACTTTTAGTTTTTTATCCTTAAATACTTTCATAAAAGACGTGTTATATCCCAACAATTCACCAATTAGAGGGACTATTGAACATTTCCCTCCCTATATTTTCCTAGATATGCCTTTTTCCTCATCACTCCGAGGAACATTTATGATAGACAAGATATTGCAAGTCATCGAAAACCAGCACAACAAAATACTTGACATATTCATAAAAAAAATTGATACTCATATTAGATGGACACTTCCAACTTTACATGATGATTAAGAAATTATTAATACATTGAAAGACTTTACTATTTTGCCTTTTGTTTATATTAATGCAATATACATAGAGTATAGAAATAACTAGTATTGAAAATTGTTTACATTCAAAATGTTATATTAATAGTAGGGGTAAAATAAGAAAAATTTAATTAATTCTATCTTGATTTAGTAAGTGATCAAATAATATGAGACAAACATTTTTAATAACCCATCTAATATGGGACGGGGAGTATTAAGTTATCAAATTGATGATTAGAAAACGGTTTGAAATTTTGTAATTAACATTTCTACCTTATGCATATAAAGTTTATTTTTAGTAACTCTAAAACACATGTTTTGTATCTAACTGAACTTCCATTCATTTTTGCAACCTTATAGAGCAGTCCAAAATCTAATGGATCAGTTCTGATTTGTTGCATTGGAGCTACATAATACCATCTAATTCATCCAAAATTAGGCACATTTTTGGTATTAGTAATGGATACAGTAGTCTTAAAATACAAATTCAGTTGTGAAGGTACTATAAATTTAAACAACAAATAGAATTGATAATAATTTACGTTATCAACTCAGTTAGCGGGTTAATATATTTAAAAATCAATATCAGATAAGCTAAATTACTAAATAGAAATATCCAATTAAACCATCCGATAGCACCCGTTGTATTGTATCATACTTTTCTGTTTTGATTAATACACTGAATATGGATAGATTATAATTTCTCGTTGTTACATAATGTCACATAAATAATTTAAAGAACAAATATAATAAAAAAGGACACATAATACAACTATCATAAAAAAGTAGGATAAGAATAAAACATGATCCTTAGATTATAAGGAGAGAAAAAACTAAGAAACATACTTTTCATCGATAATTAATGATGAATTTAAAGATACAAAATACTAAAATTTGAATAAAAATCAAAACAAATATTATATTTAAAATTAACAATACAGTACAATACGAATACGATACAACAGTAACAACCATCCAAAACAAGATACAAAAATATCAATACAAAAACGGAAATACAGCTTTTCTATCCTTAGGATAATCCTCCCCAAATTTCTCCACGTACCATTTATGATTCGAAACAGCTCTAGGAACCAAATTAGCACACGTGTACACAAAAAACGCAAGCCCGGCCCATGACCACGTCATCAAAGCCCAGCCCAACCATTCCACTATCTCTCCCAAATAATTTGGGCTACTTACATAGTCAAAAAGCCCACCTCTCGGTATCTTGTATCCATCCCCTTGACTCTTCAGGCCCATTAACACTCCATCGGCCCAAATATTCACCACCATACCTGACCCGAATAAGACCAGCCCAATACAAAACCGTACCCAAAACCAGTCGTTATCTTCGTAGTTAGCATAATGAGAAACCCATCTGCTCTGTATGTAAGCATTCAATAAATTGTAAATAAAAGCCGAAACAGCGATATTCAAAGGGAAATTATTAGTTGATTTGCGGAAGTGGAGGCGAAGAGGGTAAATGATAGTACGATTTGTATAGTGAAAGAGGAAAGGGGAAATTAGGAGATAAGCTAATGGATTTGTGTAATTTTTCCCCAAAGGAAATAGGAGAAATGTGAGCCAAAGCGTAGGGCTTTCCATGAAAGCCCACGCAATTGGGGGAGAAATTGTGGTACCTGATTTAGCTGAATTGAAGTGTTTTCCGTAGGGAGAAGTGACGAATTGAGACAAGATGAAGGTGGGTAGTGCCATAAGAAGAATGAAGAAGATGATGAAGTGAAAAAGATTTTCATCTGAGGAGAACATAGTGTTTGCTTGTTGCTAAGCTATAGCCAAAGTGTTTTTTTTTTTTTCACTCTCTTATCTCTCTTATAAGAGGGGCCAAATCATGCCGTAGGTGGAGGATCTGTTTTAACATGTCAAGGTATTTATTTGTTTGCCTTATCATCTTAATTTACATGACTTAATTTAATTTAACACGAATTTTAAAAAAAGAAATTAAAGTTTATAGTTTAAAATAAATTATTAATATTTGTGTAGTTAAAATAAGCATAAAAATGTTTCAATTTTCTTTGGAATGACTAAAACGAAAAGTAAAGTAAGTTATTGAAAAGAAAGTAAGCAAAAGTTTTTTTTTTTGTCTTTTATATATTTGAAAATGTTATAAATAATATTACTATCTCCGTTTCATATTAAATAACCATTTTACTAAAAATATTTGTCCATATTATTTGATCACTTAGTAAATCAAGATAAAATTAATTAAATTTTTTCTATTTTACTCCTACAATTAATATAGCTTTTTGAATGTAAACAATTTTCAATACTAACTATTTCTATATTTTATGTATATTGTGTTGATATAAATAAAGAATAAAATAGTAAAAAAATTTAATATATTAATAATTTCTTAATTATCGTATAAAATTGAAAGTGTCTATTTAATATAAGACGGAGGTAGTATAAAATATAATATTTTATAATTTAATATATCAAAAATTTTTATGTGGGGGGCGCTCATAATACTGTATCAGAGGAGTACTTTCACGTGGGTGAAAAAAAAGAAGAAGAGGAGTACTTCACGTGATGGGGACAATTGTAGTAAACACTTTTCAACATTAATTTTGAAGTTAGTATTTTCTAGTTATCAACAAAATACAAAAAAATAATAATATTAAAATGGAAGTCCATGGGAAAGAGAAAAAAGACACTCCATTAGTTTGTTTTTTTTGAGTTTGTTTAAAAGAAATATTATCACTTTTTTGATAATATCTTAATTCCAATTTTTTTACTTATTATATTTAAGGTCATGAAAATTAAAAATATTTTGATACACTTTACTATTGGCATAGTTTTAATTTCAAGAATTGAAAGGAACGTAGTAATTTTTTTTAAAAACTTCCTTGAGGGAACACTCCACTCTGGTTAATCACTTAAATAATGGTTAAATTTAAATACTTTTATATTTTTCCTTCTTCTTTTTTTTAACATGATGTGAGTGGACAAAAATCTTGCTCAAATCCGTTCTCTATTTTTGTATTTTGCCGACGACCAAAATCATTTTATTTTTTTCCTTCTTTCACGGTGTTTCTTTAAGTTCTAGTAAGTACTATTTTCACCCCAAATCCCAACCTCTTTCAAATTAAATACTTCATTAATTTCATATTATTTAGTCAACTCTTTCCAGATTCCTTCATAAATACAATTTCTTAATCATTTTTTTTCGTTTATTTTTACTCGTTCAATTTGAAATTTGCACATTTTTTTAAAGATTAATAATTGATGTTGATTTTTAGTCTTAAACAATTTTAAGAAATAAGTAATTAATGTTTAGAGTAAAATATGAAAAAATACATTTTTCTCTTGATATGTTAAAAGTGATAGAGTTAAAGTATAAATATATTTTTACACCTTGTTTGGATGGTTGTTACCTGTTGTGTTGTATTGTATTGATAGTTTAAATACAATGTTTGTTTTGATTGTTACTTAAATTCTAATATATCGTATCATTTAAATCCATCGTTATATAACAACGAAAAGACCTATTTTTGTAACGACCGATTTAATGTGATCGTGTTGTTATCATAATATTTTCTTCTCATTTTGTCTTTACTTATTATTAAATCATTTTATTTTAGCATTTACTCTACCTTTTCATAGTATTTTTACCTCATACCCTATAATTTCTTGTATGTCTATCATTCAAACTATGGATGTAACGACAAATAACGATATAATCTATTCAACCATTGTATTCTTTAAAACAATATAATACGATATAATACAACATAATAAAAAACAATACGATACAATATATTATGAAACAATACATAACAATCATCCAAACAAAATCAATATAGTAGACAATAAAAGTGAATGGAGATTTTTGTCTATTTTACACATTTTTTTCAATAAAGTATGTATTTCATTTTGTTAGTTTAAGGTTATTAAGAATTAATTATTATAATTAGTCCTTTTTTTGGGCAAATGATTAGTTTATATTGTTGAGCAAGAAGCTTAGGACTTGTTTGCCGTTGTTGAAATCTACTTATGTTCAAAAACATTCTTTTTAAAATAGTTTTTGTTTTAGAAAAGTAGAAAAAGCAATTTATATTTGGTTAGTTCATTTGAAAAATATTTTTGATAAGCAGATTGTGTTTGATCAATTTTTTTTAAAAGTGTTTTGAGAATTAAATTACGAAAAAAAGACAAATATTCATGCGCTTTTATATTAAGATTATTCTATAGAGAGAAATTATTTTAACTATCTATTATAAATTTTTTAATTATATTTTCATTAAATTAAAATGTACATATTCAAATTTTTAATCAATATTATACATAGAGTAAAAATAAAAAAATAAATTAAATATTGAATATAATATTAACATGATGATTTAAATATAATTAAAAATTTTAAGCAAAATAAATTTAAAAACCATTCCACAAATTAAATCACTCCATATACCATAAAAATAAATAAAGTCCTTTATACATCACAATTTTTTTTTAACAATTCTATCTCTAAATTTTATCATAGAACACATCCATAATAGTAGAATATCTGTCTTGTATTTTTTAAGGTATAGCTAAAGGTCCATCTTTTTCGTCGATCTTTGTGATAATGTCTTCATCCTGAAAAAGTATTGTTGTTACCCTTTTTTTAAAAAAAATTCTGCACAATAATACGTAAAATAAAATATAAAATATAACATATAATAATAAAATAAAATTTAAAAAATTACTTATATAAAAATAAAAAATATTTTTTGAAAAAATTGAAACTTGACCAAACTTATAAAAATATGCTACTTAGTTAATAAAGAATATAATTGGTAAATATGTATATATGACAGGGTTATTTTGATCTTGAAAAAAAAATTGCTTCTGTTTTTTTTTAAGAAGCAGAAACTCTAGTTTTTTCCCAACTGCAGAAAAATAGCTTCTATTTCCATTTAAAGGTAGTTTTACTCATTGATCAAATACCTTAATTTTTTTAAATAATAATAATCTTAAAATAAGCGTTTGTCGGCCTTCCAACAACAATGTTAAACATGCTCTTAATTGATTTGATAATTGATTATCTCAAATTTCACTCCAAGCTTGTTTGATTTCAAAATGTGGGCTTTAATAAGAAGACTCTAATTTCAAAATTAGTCTTAATTAGTGTAACAACCCCTAAAATGTTGTATGTCGGTATTTCAATTCTCGATAAAAATAATACAGCCTCTGTATTTTGGGCATAACTTTTCATAGGTTGGTCCAAATTAGGTGATTCAAATTTCTGGGTAATCACAACATCCTTACCTACAACTTTCATGAAGAACATAACTTCAAATTCGGAGTATAAGTAGGTCAAATAAATTAATCTTTGCAAGATATAGTGCTGTGACGAAATTGAGTGTTGATAGAAGAAAATTCATATATCAGTGTAGGTTGCTCCAAATTGGTTGATTCTTGAACGATATGAAATTAAACTTTCATATCTACAATTCTTATGAAGAAACCAAATCCTAATAAGGAATTTATCTTATTCAAACGTAGCTTCGAAAATGAGTATTCTGTTAAAAAGAACTCATCTTACCTACCATGGAAACATCTAGATGCATTTGACATCATGCATGACATAAATTGTCCTCCATTTAACATCATCCATGACATCAATATATTCCATTAAATTTTTAGATTTTTCTTTATAATTATTTTATTTATTGTTAGGTCCCTCTTTCCCACCTATAAATACCCACCTTATTTCCTCATTTTATTCATCAAGCTTTCCTAAGCATTTCTTCTCTCTATATACTTCTTCTCAAATATAGTTTTAGTTTTAGTAGTATAAAAATACTACTCCGGTTATTCTTATACTCCGGGTAGTACACAAAACGCTCCGGCGAGAAGAAAAGGCTAGGGATCCAAGAGTATTCCAATTCGGAGTAAACCTTCGGATTTAAGGTATGTAAGGCTTTCATAGCATTGGATTGAGTTCGTCCATGCGCCCAATATTTAAATTTATTATAATTGAGTTATAGTTGAGTTTTATTCAAATCTTGAATTCTAGATGAATTAATTCTTCTTCTATTGAGTTTGATATATTTATGCATTAATATTATTATTATTGTTATCTCTCATATTATTGGAATTATTGTTCATGGCTACTTTCCCATGAATTCTAATTGATTTGATGTTCATGAATATTTTTACATATGTTTTGAGTAAAGATGTTGGCTTTTTATTATTTTTATTGATACAAAGAGAGTTATATGAATTAATACTATATATGTATTTTATTGAGTTTTGAAAGAGTAAAAGAGTTGAATTTGAATGAATTTGAGAAAAATGATATTTTGAGCAAGATGTTTTGATGAGATGTAAATGATGTTTTTGGAAGTATAATGATTGATGAACATGAAATGAGATGAGTTTGATGATTTAAATTAAAGTCCAATGAGACTAGATGATGAGTTTAATATGAGCACATATTTTGGGAGTAGTATTGAGCACCGAGTTGGGTAAGAGTTTAATTGACTCAAACTCCAGAACTACGTAGCCAACGTAGGATGGAGGCTATGCCTCTTAAGTCCCAAAAAGAGGACTTTGATGAATGGATCCAAGATGGTGATGTCCTTTACCCTGGCAAGGTATTGGATGGATGTGGCAACGACATCGCTTCGTTGTATCATCGCTAGCTCATAAGTGATGGTTGTCGGTTAGAGAAACTCCCAACTGAGTAAGCATTGCTTATTACTATTATTTTTATTATTATATTTTAAACTTGCATTACATATTCATGTTGAGATGATGTTGAGTTCTGAGCTGAGTTTTCTTGAGAGGAGTTTCTTGATATCTGTCCTTACCTTCCTGCCATTTTACATACTCGTACATTCCACGTACTGACGTCATTCGACCTGCATCGTTTTATGATGCAGATACAGGTGTTAGAGATCCTCAACAGGCGCATCGTTGAAGATCATTTCTTTTCAGCTATTTGGTGAGTCCTTCTTGTATTCGAAGGAACTCCTTATCCTTTTATTATTGTTGAGTGTGATGTTTCTTTTGAGGTAGCCATGGACATGTCATTGGCACCATCTAAGAGTATTAGAGGCTTCATAGACAGAGTCTGATGATGTAATCAGAGTAGTTCTCCTTAGAAACTACTTCTTCTAAGAATTATATATTTTTCCTTTGATTATGACAATCCCACATTAGTATTATTAAGTCTTCCGCTGATGAACAAATGAGTAATGAGACCAAGTGGTTCTCTCGGAAGCCAGAGATGGTTTCTGAGTGCCGGCCACGCCTAGGGTACCCTCTCGGGGCGTGACAATTAGAAAATGATTTCAACTTAATTATACGGATTGTATACCAAAACATGCTAGGTTCGTGAAAATCTCCTTCTTTGTTTGGAAGATTTAAAAAAATGACTTTAGGATTATTGGAGAGTAGGTATCATTTATAAGACTAATGAAAGGAAGTCATTTGTGTGTATGTTCAAATATGTCCATTTGGATTTCTTTAATGACCATTTCTCCCACGGTTTATGACTTGAAAGTGAAATTGAGATAAAAATGCATGTCTTTTTTGACAAATTAAAGGCCATATGAAGTTTTATTAATGTGTAGATTCCATCTTTGGTCAAGATCATGTAATGTGATTGTAGAGGTAAGGACAAAATAAATTGAATCACAATCAAATAAGCAAAAGCAAAGATAAAATAATAAGGATTCGATTAAGAGATAGAAAGGAGGGGAATAGACTTTAGAAGAAAAGAAAGGGTAATATAACAATTAAAATACATTAAGTATTAAATAATTCAATCCAAGGGGGAAGAGAAATAAATTCATACGTGAAAATTTTTACTTAAAGAATTCTAAAAGAGGTTCATTGAAGAGATACAAGGATCCTCACATAAACTCACACAAAAAGTATCTCTTGATCTTCCAAGTTAGTTAACCATACGAAGACTTGCAACTATTTATACTAGTCTTGCAAAAATAAGTAAATTACGATTAAATTATTAAAATAACTACTTTAGCAAGTTAGTTGCCTTGAAGTCTATCTTACACGCTTTCTTTAAGTTCTCCAAACTCACGATGGTTGGAAGAATACTCCAAAAACCTTGATGACCTTTGTGGTTGTCATCACTTCACTCACAAATCTATTTGAGCATGTTATGAACTTTAAAAGATTTTTTAATGAATCTTTCATGACACTTTGAATACTTTTTGTAGTATGTTTTGTCATGTCTTTTTTTAGCATTTTATCTTGACTTCTTTACTCTCGTTGTTTTCGTTTTATGAACTGTTTTATAGTGTTTTTACTTGAACCTATCGAGAATCTATCAAAAACAACCTCTACCTCTCAAGTCCCAAAAAAGGGATAAAATATGTGTAACCATTACCTTTTTCACACCTTATTTGTGAAATTACATTAATATATTATTGTTATATATCTTGAAAAGAAATGTGTAAACTCAACCACAATTTCAGAAACCATATGACAAACATAGATAAATTAATCAAGCTTTGCTAAGGAGTGGTTTGCATGTTTACAAGCTGACAAAGAAAATACTATATCTAACAATAGATTCAAGTGTCTTATGGTTTGTTCCTAAGGTCACTTAATATCTGAAAAATTAAAGCCCACAATATATTAGACCTTTCCAATTTTTTGTTGATTATATGTTGCAAAAATTATTGTTAAGACAAAATAAACAATCAAATTAAAAAAGCCCACATCGTTCGTAGTTCAAGTCCATATCCAAACATTGATGTTAGCAAATCCATTAGCTATATTATGTAATCTTCCTTCTTTCTTACTTTTTATATTGATATTATGATGTCATTTTTTTCCCCTTCGACTATCCTTTTTTTTTTTTAGATCAAGAACATATCATAAATAATTTCTTTATCTTATAAAATTAAGAATAAAATTTATGTATATCATGTTTTTTCTAGATTTTACTTTTTAAATTGTACTGAGTATGTTATTATATTGTATATGATATAATTTTTTATTATTTTTTTGTGCGTGAGAATGCGGCATATCTATAAAATTACAGATGCCTGATAAGAACTAAATACAAACGGCTTAAATGAAAGCTATAATTCAAGCAAAATCTGTTACAAAATTCCTTGGCATCCAAAAAAAAAAGATTTATGATAACCAATCAACTGATTTACTATATAGTCTATAATTTTTTTATGACAAACTCTATCATAGCTATCGTAAAGCAAATTAGGAATAATTACTAGTTCCAACTTATATGATATGTTTCTTTCTTTGAAACATGAGAAATTGATGTAAAAACACTTTTAATTTCTCAATTAGTGATAACTTTTTATTACAGCCATCGTAATATCTGATAAAATTTATTTAATTTTCAATTACTTCAAATGTGTGTCTTGATTACTTTTCCGTCGAATATAAAGTAATAATGCAAGATCAACATAAAACATGATGATTAAGTGGTGTAGTTGTCAATTATTATAATAAACTCGTGAATATTCTCAAGGAAAGGAATTAAAAATGTATATTTTAATTAATAAAATATGTTTAATTAAATATCACGAGGACTAAAACTGAAATTTAGCAACAATTAAGAAGCCAGAAGTGCTTATACAACTTTCCTTATAGGAAAAATTACATAATAAGACAAACATATATTGTGTATTTATTATATACCGTTATAATTTCAAAAAATTATAATTCACAGTTATATTATCAATTTAATAGCTATTTCTAGTTTAAGAGTGTACCTTCCAATGAACGTATTTCTATGCTTAATTCTAGAAATTGTGTTTATCAATTATCTGTCTTTCCTCTTTTCTCTATTCAAATTAGTGTATAACCCTAAATTAATATTTTTCCCATTTCATATTAAGTGAATTTTTGAGAAATTTTTCATAGTTTAAAATAATTGAATTGTTCACAGTTTAAGATAGATGTTTAAAACTTTTTTCATATTTGCATCCTTTCATTTATTGAAATTTTATATTTTCTAGGAGATAAATCATACTACTTGCAAAGTTATATTTATGATTTTACAAAGGGTAATAGTAGAAAGTATGGTTCAAATTATGTTATTAAATGTTTTTCTTAATATGTGTACATTGCTTCACAAATTCACTTAATATGGAATGAAGGGAGTAACATTCTTTCCTTTTTCATGGGTGATTTTTTTCTTCTTTTCTTTCATGAATTCCAATTCTTTTTAAATTCAAACTTTAATGATGTGCGCTTCCTCTCCCTTTCTCCGACAAGGCGTCATCGTCATTGGCTCGTGATGATTTACAAAACTTTGTGATCAGTCATGAGAGAAAGCTTTGAAGCTTAAGCTCAAACTGTTTGTTCAAATAGTCAATCAATTGAACTATTAATATCTCCGAAGTGAATATTACTTCTTCTATCCTACAATAGTTACCTACTATTAACTTGACATAGAGACTAAAAAACAGTAAATGATAAGTATAATTTTATCAAATAACTCTTATGAAATACAAGTCATCTTAAATATTGAAAAATGAATAGTATTTAATAGCAAGAATAAAATAGACACATCATGATAAATTATTAATTAATTTTATAAGTTAAATAAATATTATGGGACATCTCAAAATAGTATAATAGACAAGTAAAACAGAAAAGGGCCAATATACTCTGTACTATTAAAAATAGTTTAAATATACTTCTCATTATATTTTTGGACTATATATACCTCTCCCGTTATACAATTGGCGCAAAAATACCCCTTTTCTGTTAAGACCCTTCAACATGACAAAAATTGATCCAAGTGGCCTGATATTTCATTGAGGTAGATGCCATGTTATGCCACTTCACCATCCCAAACCCATTTTACCCCTTCCCCTGTGTTTTCTTCCACCACCTCCTCTCCCCGCATCCAACCACTGCCATCAACTCATTCTGACTTTTATTCCTCACTTTCTCCGATGGATTTCTATCTAGGAAAGAAGACCCATTTCCTAATTAACTTCAATCTTCTTTTTTATGGACTGAAAATCAATTTAAATAAAAATTCTTCCATTATAGCAAATTAATCGTCTATTCTTTATCTTCAAGATTTCAACTGAATTGAACCAGACCATTAATAGAAATAAGAAAATTGTGTTCTAATCCTTCTGTAAAGAAATCAAAGGAAAAATAATTATTTAGGATGATATTTTAATTTTTTATGATAACGAGAAGAAGGTTCATATTATTTATAGGGCAAACGGTAAAGACTTGTGGCAAATTTGGTGCTTGAAGAAGACCCAAAGTTTTGATTTTGTCACCAAGCCATGTGACATTCTAATGAAATCACAAGGGGAACAGTAAACTATATGAAAAGAAGCAGATAACATCACGAAAATATCAATAATGTGTAAAAGCTTAAGATTGACGGTTCCCAATTTCCTTATTTCAGTTTTACGACTTTGAATAAAATTTTAAGGTCGTCAATGTTGGAGCTATGAAATAGATGGAGGTCCTAGGATTAAGTTTGAAGAAATACTACACTAGCACACCTGTTTGAGAATTGCACGAGTATGAGAGAAGTGTGGTGTCGTGATAATTGTATGAAGGGGAGGAGGTGCTGGAAGAAAAGCTGGGGAAGGGATAAAATGGGGTTGAGACAGTGAGGTGGTATTCACCTCAATAAAATATCAGGCCACTTGGATTGGTATCGGCCATATTGGAGGGTTTTAATTGAAAAGTGGTATTTTCGCATCAATTATATAATAAAAGGGATATATTTAGTTCAAAAATATAAGATAAAATGTTTCAAGCGCGTAAAAACTTTTAACAAAAGAAAAAAAGGAAACAACATTATTAGCTTGATAATGAAGAGAGGAAATCTATGTCAAGCTATAAAAAGTCTATAAAACTAAAATCAATCAAGCCAATGAAGAAGCAAGCCAGCTGGCATTAATGTGTCCCGTAAACGTGGCACCCAATATTATTTCCCAGTCGGCATACTCCCTCTATATAATCATTTTCTTAATTTTATATTCTCAAGTTGGCCCTTTTGACTTTTAATCCATAAGTACTACTTATTTTATTCAAACACCCGCTTTAGCTTACCTTAACCTTAAGCTAGAAAAAAAAAAAAAACACTCCCAAATATTAAGGAAATGCAAAAAAAAACACAAAGTCAACGCCTTTAATTTCTCTTACTTCTTCCCCATGAAACCATAGAAAAATTAAAACATTTATAAAAATAAAAGTAGGAAAATAGTGAACTCCCCCACCCAAACGAGCATCGAATATAGGAGTGCTTTTTTCCTAAATGATATTATAATAACGAGAATATTATAATTATAATGTTTGGTGGAGTGTATAAAACTGACGTTGAATAAGATGCATAGTAATATTGAAATTAGTTATATTAAAATTATTTCTTATCCACTGTCTATTTAGTTTGGTGTATTAAGAATAATTTTATTTCTGCTTATCAGATACTCCATGAATTCCTAAGTACTTGTCATCCATACTAACACTAGATGATCCAAATACTTGTTATTTTAGAAAATTAAAACATAATTAGTTGTTTGTTTCCACTTTTATCCTTAGTTATAAATATGGAGAGATATTAATATGATGCAAAAAGAAGTATTAGGATGAGAAGCGTGATAAATAAAGATAATTTAGTCAAATTACACTCTATTGATATTTTTCTTAAGATATATGTAAAAAAAAATTGACAAATATATTACTAATATCATGATATGCTATGTATTTAGTCATACGTAGACAAAAATCATATAAAACAAAGAATTAAATAATACCATATCTAATACATTCTATCTAACAATGTTCATAGTTTGAATAAAAATTGATCCAAATAAAAAATAAATCAATTAAATAAATCTATTTTATTTGAATTTAGTTTGATTTAATTTTAAATTTCAAACTATTAATAAGATTTGATTTAATTTTGTGTTGTTCAAAAAAACAAAGAATACTTGAATCAATAAATTATATATATTTTTTATAATTATTTTTTTTAAAAACAAATAAACCCTAACAAGAAAAATATTTTGAACATGTATATTTTTGCACTGCCCTATCTTATTTTTTGAATTTAAAAAATAACCAATCAAATTCGATCCGTAAACTCCTTAAATCCTACCAAACGACCTCTTTCATAGATTGGGATGGAGGAGGGGAGTAATAAGTACAATAAACTAATATTTTTACTTTCATGTATCCAAAGTCAACTTCTCTATTTTTTATTTTATTTTTGTTGCTCTCTCTCTCTCCACTTTTTGTTCCTCTTTTTACTTGTGAATTTAAATGCTAAAAAGCCCACAACACCAATTATAAACTTTCAAATATCAATCTTGATATTCCTCAATTTTTCTCTCATGGCAGCAGCTTTATTCTCTCCCTAATTATTTACTTTCAAAATACTATTTCTCCATAAAACTTTGTTTTTATTATTGCCTTGAACCAGAGTTTTATGTTTTTTATTTTTTTGAAATATCTCTCTTAATGATGTCCTTCACAACATGTTGAGCCCAAACAACTAGCTACTGCAAGATTGGACGTCTATTGATCGATATTTTTTAACTTACCAAATATCGAATGGGAAACGGTATTGGGAAACTGAAGTTTTGTTTTGCAGGAGATGTTGGAGAAATATCCAAAAGACGACATGATATTGGCGTAGACCTTATTGATAGTCTTGATAAAGGATTAGGCCATTCTTTTTGCTACATATTGCATGATTCATCATCTAAGAATCATCTTTTTCTAGAAGATTCTTCTTCTTCTTCCGCCACTACAACTATCTCCAGCAATAGCAGTAGTAGCAGCAGCAGTCAAACGACTGCGTTTCGCACCATTTCCGGCGCCTCTATCTCCGCCAACACCTCTACTACGCCTCTGTCCACCGCCCTCGTCGATGTTTCTAATACTTACATTGAGAAGTCGTCGGCTTTTGAGAGCTCTCAGTGGTTTTCTTCCTTTCCTCTTCAGCCAATTCCCCGGAGATCAATCCAATCTATCTGTTCGGGCCCAATTCCCCGAGTTTCCAACTCTGGCTCAGGCCCGTTGGAGAGGGGATTCCTATCCGGCCCGATTGAGCGGAGCTTCAATTCTGGCCCGTTGGAGAATCAGTATGATCAGCAGCTACAGAGGTACAAACCTGAGTCAAGTAAATGGGATTTAGTTAAGAATTTAAAGAAAGTTTTGTCAAGTTCTCTTTTGGGGTATCAAGAAATGAATTTGGCAGAGAATAATAATAATAATGGGGTTAATGTACCTTTGATTAGTGAAAACACTTTGGATGAAGATGATGAGGATAATGGATCATTTCGAAGTCGAAGTGTGCAGTGGGCTCAGGGGAAAGCAGGGGAAGACAGAGTACATGTAGTGATTTCTGAGGAACATGGATGGGTATTTGTTGGAATTTATGATGGTTTTAATGGACCTGATGCTACTGATTTTTTATTGAAAAATCTTTACACGAACGTATTCAAAGAACTCAAGGGATTGCTATGGAATGACAAGTTAGAAACCTCGGAAAATCTCATGTGCAACGATGCAATTATCGTTCAAAATCAAGAATCTGATCAATCAAAGCTTGCAGGTATTGATCATTTAGACGTATTGACGGCGTTATCAGAGGCATTGAGGAGAGCCGAGGCATCATATTTGGAGATAACGGATAAGATGGTGAACGAAAACCCCGAGTTAGCCTTAATGGGATCATGTGTTTTAGTAATGTTGATGAAAGGCAATGATGTTTACTTGATGAATGTTGGAGATAGCAGAGCAGTTTTGGCTCAACATCCTGAACCCGATCGTTCCGTTGGTAATTTGGGACGAATAAATGAGGAGAGTCGAAATAGCATTGATGAATTCTACAGAGTTGTTTCAGACAGAAAACACAATCTGAGTTCTTATCAACTCACTATGGACCATAGCACATCTGTTAAAGAGGTATTGTTGCATTTCTAGTCCAAAAATTTCGATCTTTTGGTGTTTCATGGACTAATACTCATGCTTGTCTGGTAAATTGTTGCAGGAAGTTCTTAGGATTAAAAGTGAGCATCCAAGTGATACTTCTGCTATTAAAAATGATAGAGTGAAAGGTTCTTTGAACATTACTCGAGCTTTTGGTGCAGGCTTTCTTAAACAGGTATTCTTAACGTTCACATTACACTTATCGCGTCTATGATCATAAGTCATAAAAATGCCTAGTATTCCCTTCAAATTATCGAACTTCTTTAAAATCGTTATTCAATTTAACAAGTTGTTGTCGTTGTGTTAATGTCATTTCTACTTGTGTGATATTACAGCCTAAATGGAACAATGGACTTCTAGGGGTCTTCAGAATAGACTACATTGGAAGTTCGCCGTATATCAATTGTATACCATCACTACACCACCATAGACTTGGCCCAAGAGACAGATTTCTCATCTTATCATCTGATGGACTTTATCAATACTTCACAAATGAAGAAGCAGTCTCTGAAGTTGAGACTTTCATGTCTATATTCCCTGAGGGAGATCCCGCGCAACATCTTGTTGAAGAAGTGTTATTTAGAGCTGCAAAGAAAGCTGGTAAATATATATCTGTGCTTGTGAGAATTCGAAGTACTATGATTTCCCAAAGAAATCGAACTAAACTACTTTTGTTCTCCGATTTTGCAGGCTTGGACTTCCACGAGTTGCTAGATATACAACAAGGGGATCGTAGGAAGTACCACGATGATGTCTCAATCATCATCATATCATTCGAAGGAAGGATATGGAGATCATCCATGTAAATCAACTTTATAAAGGAAAACTTTTGTGTAGGGTATTGTAAGTGGCAAAGTGGTCTTACTGCCACGATCCATTGAGATTCGATCCTTTGTTGCTCTAATTCGTCCCCAAAGATAAACGAAGACTTTGGTGCTCTTATCCACACAAAAGAATACACTTAGAAAAGTTCAAACTAGTTTTACTCATTAACATTTGTTACACAAATGATGTTTGTTGTTCAGGGGATTGTAAAGGTGCCAATAAAGTTGCCCCTTTTTCCCTTCAAAAGTAAAATCTTAGGATATTTGTAACAGAATATTGTTCTCATTGTACATATATTCCTAGGTTTGTCTATCACACAACCTGATACCTCAAATAGACTCGATCTTATTGGTCGAAAATTCATTTCTTTTTCTTCATACTTTTGGTCCAGTTTGAGATTATACAAATCTTGTACTTATTTTTTTGAACATATTATAACTTATCCAAGAAGAATCTGTAGGGGGGAATCAATATATTAGAACAATGTACAAGGCATAACGCTAAAAGCAAATTGATATGACGAGGGAATGGTTGAAATAAATTCTAAGTGCTGGTGGAATTCTTTTGCCACTCCAATTATCCATATGTTGTTTTGGGGGGGGGGGGGGGTGTTGTGTGTGTGTGTGGGGGGGGTATATAAATTTCAAAATATAAAAACAATTAATTGTTGGTGGAAGCTTGAACTATACTACTGATTTTGTCTTCCATTTCAAACAGCTTCTTGGTTTACTTTTGTTCATTGTTTAATCATGAATGATCCTAGTAGACCAAAACCTGCCCAATATTGGTCATCACCCATGATTACGAAGTGGATGAAAATAGAGTTACGACTTTCACTAATGAAAGTAGAAGTAAAAAAAATGATAATATATATATAGTCTTAAGGGCATTCAAGATAAAATATATATATACATAAAAAAATTTAGCTTGTCTACACAGTTTAATGTTTCAACAAAGGGTATCGATTGATTCCCCCTCGGAGGCTCAGATAAGTGTGGCTTCGCCCCCTCGAGATCAGACTTTAAATACTAGCATAGACAAAAATGGTAATCGGTGATATTTTCTTATATATGGAAGCCTTAGAACTTCAAATAAGTGGATTCGAAAAATAAATTCTTATCCTAAAGGAATTCAATATATATATATTTTCAAAAAGTATAAATTGTATAATTTTACAATGAAGGATTAAATCCTCTTGAACTCTTATGCCTTCGGCCCTGACTATGCTAAGGGGAGGTCGTAGATACGTGACGAAATAATTAAGATGTGTGTAAATTAGGCTCATAATATTGTAATAAATAAAATAATTGGTCATCACCAATCTGGTTATTATGTTTGAAACTTTGAATTGAAATTAAATACGAACAGATAAGCTGACACCATAGTTCACTAAAAAAAAATTTCTTTTAAATTGAAAGGCCTAGAAAGATCATTAAGAGTAAATGCTCTTGGAATTCAAATTTCAATATCCACTAGAATTCTCCAGTTTAAGAAGACTTTTATTACTACTTAATCTTCTATTACTCCTTAAATGGAAAGTTGTTGGCTGAAAATGGAGATAGTCAATTAATCTCATGATTGCTCCAAATAAATAAATAAAATAAATCAATCTCGTGATTTTTTAATAAACATAACCAATTAAGCTCTTGATTTTCTAAACCTACGCGTTTTCATTTGCTAATCAAATCCACTAATAGAGAAAGAAAATAAAAGAGCCATATAAGTCATAGTTCGTGACATGTGAAATATTAAGAAAGTAGGTGCATATTGATCTAGCTAGAAAAAACGTAAACAGTAGCACCCGACATGTCTCTAAAATATGAGTACTCTCGTCGTTCTATATTAGTTGTCCAATTTATTTTTAAATGCCTATTAGAAAATTATAAATAAGGATAATTTTTCTAATTTATCTCTTAATTTGTTTTAAGAAAATTACAAATTTATTTTACACTTTCAAAAAAGAATTAATTATAAACGTAATAATAATTTTTAAAAACTAATTATATCTAGATTTTGTAAATTGATAAATAATTTTAAACAACTATTTATAATAAAATGGACAATTAATATGTGACAGAGGGAGTAATTGTTATATATACTAAAAGTAATTGTTCTCAATTATTTATCAATTTAAAAAATTAAGAGAGAATCAATTTTTTTTATTTCTGTCCTTGGTATTAGTTATTCTAGAATTAAATGACAAATAATTACTTTCACAGATCACTCTTATTTATCTACTATTTCAAAAATAGATTTTCACTTGTAAACATAATAAGAAAAACTAATTAAATTTTCCATGTTTTACTCTTAACCTTAGTCTAATATTGAACATCAATTAATAATAAAAATATTATAATAAAAGTCCTATATTAATTATTATTTATTAAAAAGGGTGGAGTGAATAAATAAAAATAAACGAAAATAATAATAATAAATATATTAGTCAAATTGATATTTTTTTTAAGTGCCGCGCAAAACCTTGTTAGAATGCATAATGGAACATGACTAGTTCACACGGAACTAAGAAAGTAACAAATGAATTGGTGTTCGGTATTTATATTTGAATTCAATTAAATTTGAATTTATATCAGAAAGTTTCACATTGAGAAAGTAAAATGTTTTTTTAATAAATATGACTTTATATGTGAAAGTACTTAATTCAAAATTTTTAATTAAAAATTAATTTTTTTTTACCCTCCCGATAACTCTGGTTGATTGACTTAAGAGTAGTTGGCCTTTAGGCTGAAGCTACCTGACAAAACGCTTTAATTAGGCAATATTGCTTTTTACAAAATCAAAAAATACAAAAATGGATGGTTGGTTAGTTTTTTTTTTTTTTTATAATACTAGTTAAAGTGTTTCTTAATAATAAATGTACATTAAAATAATATTTTTTATACGCTATATTGTTATAAATATAAAAAAATAAATTATTGTGTGTGCATTATATTATTGAGTATAAATTTTTAAATAAATAACGTAAAAAAATATAAGATAAAAAGTGTACTTAAAGTTAAAGAGGAGCACGTTAACTCACTATCACAATAATAATCATGGAGTAAAATTAAATATAGTAAATGTTTTTCGTGTATCCTCTAGAGTGTGGTTAGGGGCAATCTCAACCTATCATCATCGTCGGCTTGTCAGAACTGGCCGATCTAGCTCACCTTCCACTTTTTGTTTCGGATTAGGATAGAGTTCATGCCAAGGCCATGTTCCTTTGTTACAGAATTAATGGTCAGATACTTGCCTTACTTAATCTCTTTCGAGATAAAGGCTCTTACAGAGGTGAAGGCACCCATCTCACAGAAAATAGTTTTAAAGCTCGCGCTCCACTAAGTGTATAGATTGAGATCCAGTAGAAGTGAGAGTGCCAAATTTTATTTACATTTACATGTTGATGAGAGAAAACCTTAAAACTCTTACCATATACTAATTCTCTTAATATCTTTTATGATATATTTTAGGACTCTAATCACAACGTCAACTTAACCTTCAAAAGCTTTCAAATCGAAGAAAGCTATTTGCAAGACAATTTTAGGATCCAATTGATCTTTGAATCAAATGTTTCATAATTTCATCATATCAAATCTCTTGTGATTAAAATTTTTTCACAATGCTAAAAATCAAGAAACAGGAAAAGACTTGACCTTTAATTGTTATTCATAGTCATGCATCATCAATACTTTTCAGCCGTAAAGAAAAGTAAAGTAAAGATTAGAAGAATGAACAGGGACTAATAAATTGTTGCATTCAAAACATTAACTTAAGATGTTGGAATAATAGATCTTCTCGATCCACCTGTTGAATACTATTCAAGATAGAACAACAATCTTATAACAAAAAAATACTTGTAAATCCAAAAAAATATTGAAATCGAAATAACATAACATCAAGCGGATGCTACCAATTATAAATATTGGCGGCAATAAATTAATTAGATAACAAAAAATCATAATAAGAAAGCATAATATTTGATATGATTTGATCAAGTGACATACATATTAGAATTAAACAAATATTTAAAGCATAAAACTTATGAAGAGAATAATCTTTTGGTAAACAAAACTCAATAGCAATTACATTGTGGATGTTATTCTATTATTATGGGAGAAAAGAATCCTTCATTTATAGAGGTCCAAATTTTTTGCTTCCAATAAAGGATTAATCAAATATGAAAGAGATTATTTCCAACAAGAAAACCTTCCAACAAAAAGATAATTCTAATTATAATAGAAAGCGTTATGGTGTAATTGTAAATCAACAACTTACTAATGAAGAAATCAATTAAAATACTTAACATAAAAAATTAATAGTCCTCAAAAATACTACTTACATAATCTTGGATTCTTTTCAATTGAAGTGCCGTGTAATAAATACCAATTATAATAAAGATATGAATTGTTACAATTTCAATATTTTAAACTTTAGACTTATATTATATATTTTTTCCTTAATTTTTAAAATATATTGCTCTTACAATATATTTTAGGATTCCTTAATTATTAATTCTCCTATCTTACCATATATTTTACTCTTATTAAATATTTTAGGACTTTTTATTTTTTAAAATATATTTTCCTCTTGCCATATATTTAGGATTCCTTACTTTAAAATATTATAAATATAATTAAATAATAAATTTTAAAAAAGAGCGAAAAGACAATTTTATCTGAAGGAGATACTTTTAATGAAGGACAAATAGTTCAAACAATACCGTTAAGACCTTCCCACTTTTAATATAGTATATTTAAATAACATTATTAAAACTTTCACACTTTTAAAATAGTATAGATAGATAAATGGGATGATGGTCGAGTGGTACAGTGAGATGAATGAATACATTCACCATTAATCAAATGTATCATTTCGAATACTGGAATTTTGTAAAATTTTTGTATATTTTTTTGGACGGTTGTTTAGTAAATGGATTTTTTTTTATTTCTTGCGTAACTTATAAACTTCTTAAATCATGATTTAATTTTTTTTCCCTTATCAAATCAAAAAAATTATGAAAAAAATGTCAAACCATATATCACTATATAAAAATTTATAAGTTGTTACAAATATTAGACGATAATTTAATGCTTTATCTATAAGGTACTTAATCAATATATGAACAAACATTAAATTTGAGCTTCAATAGTCTCAAAAAATAATTTCTCTAGAATTATATTTGCACAATTTTTAATCATCGGATAAAATTAATCTAAATAATCTCTAAAAAGGAATAATTGTGTAAATTAATCTCTGATAAAAAATTTGCCTAAAAAAATTCAAATTAATCAAAACAGTGAAATTCTCGTATCAAGTGACCGAATCATAAAGAAAAATGAAAAGGAAAATGAGTTGCATGATGAACATGGAGGGGGGAAATCAGCCACGTGAAAAGTAATTAAGATTAACTTATTGTACAGTTACTTGTGGTTTTGGCAACTCTAATTATATCTTATGAACTTATTAATTCATGAATCATGAACTGCTTTTAAAAAATTAAATAAACAGTCAAACAACTGAAAATAAATAAATAAATAAAATGTTCAAAGTATAGAAGAGTTGGTTTTGATTTTTGGACTATCAACATCACTCACTCGAAAATAATTTTGCTGAAACGTAACGTATTAACAGAGTAATGGTGACGACTGTTTCACCTATAAAAAAGTCTAAAGAAATTTTTTTATACAAAAGTTAAAATTATATTCTATGTTTTTTTTTAGAATTTTAGTAACTCGGTTGATTACGTATGAGATTTTATTTTATTGATAAAAATTCAATTCTTCGCCTCGTAATTCCTCGCCCTATTTAACCCTTCTCCTAAACCCCTAATTTTTTTTATCTGTTTTTTAAATGTTCCTAATTGATCCCAAATATCGGGGGATGGTTGAAACTTTGACTGAATTTACGGCAGAAATTTGGGAACTTCTTAAATATTTGAAATTTTGAAATTATGAGTTCATAATCTAAAATTTATTATATATCCATACTCTCTGTTTAACTCAATAATAACACTCTTTGTTAGAGTTATATACCACAAATACAATAAATTATAATTGAAAAATAAAATAACAAAATGAATAAAAATGTATTAGGCGCGGATATCTCGCTCTCTTTAAAGAGATTTAAGTTCACTGCGGCATAATCTACACCGATCCAGCCGTAATACTCTTGACTTGTCCCCTCCAAAATACAACAACCCAACAATGTCATACAACTCAAACAACTCCGGATTAGTTTAAGAGTCTAAAACTCCATTATCAGAACACCTTCCTTCAACATAATATACTCTCTTTTATATAGTGAATATAGTTGAAAACTTAAAAGATTTTCTTTGTCTCAACTCTCTCTTTCACTGCACTAACCTCAATATAAACACAATATAATACTCTTCCTCTTTTCCACTTTATGTTTTTCTTGTCTTGTATATCTCTTGATCTTCACAACACAAAGAAGACCATCACTATTTATAGTGGAATACTTAATAGGGTAAGTGAATGAGCTATATGCTACATGAGATATAAAAATAGAATAAAGAGTGAAAAAGATAGAGGTTACAAGAGTTATATGGAAAATTATTGGCTCATTTCACCACAACTTAATGTGAGAAGTAATGCACTCCAACGTGCAACAACACATTTTCACGAACATTGGCAATACAATATGAAGCAACTTTAATATATTCTAAATATTAAAATGTTACTCCAACACTCTCCATTGGCAATTGTGCAAATGGGGGTGGAAAGTTTAAAAAAAATGTAAAATTAAAAGTGTTCGCAATTAATTTTAAAATGACATAAAATAGGGAGGTTAGTGAGATTCCAACTCTGAGGAAAGAAAAGAAGTTCGACCATAAATTACAACCACAAATAAAATATGATGAAATTTTTTTATTGGTAAAACGATGTAGGTACAATTTTATTTGTTCCTTGATTATTTTTTTTCCTGAATTTTCTCTGTAATTTGAAGGCAGTTAATAACATATTTCTTAAACGTAGAATGATTTGGACCTCCTTAAGATTTATGTGATCTTCATATAAAGAGGATTTTGTGGATCTTCTCGAAATATCAAGAAGAATTCAACTATATCTTGATCTTTTTATGAATATTGAATATCCCAAAAGTTTATGAAATATTTGAGATATCTCAAAGATATATATTAGTCTTTATATACACATGAGCTAGAATTTAGGATAGATTATTGTTCAAAAACCCTATCTAAAATTAAACTCATCTGGTAGAGTTTTATGAAATTGGACAAAATGCACACTACTATCAAATGATACAACACAAAATGTTGAACAATTGTTAAAGTTAAAAGGTATACTTGTAAGTATTTTTCCTTTTCTTTTCACAATGAATTACAAAAGTTATATTCTCTCGTTGAGATTCTTCAAATAAAAATGTGTTAGAATATATGAAAATATATTCTGACAGATTGTAACACATTGTATATATTTAGTTTCTAATATAGAGATATTTAGTTTATTTAGTTCCTAATACAGTGATATTTAATTTCCTTAATTATATCCTAATTATACTCTTGTATTTGTGTATATAAGCTATTGAGGTTAATGAAATAAATCGAGGGATTAATCTCTTTCATGGTATCAGATTTCTAGGGCACGATCCGACCTTCTTCTTCTTCTCGGATTCCTGCTACCGCCGACCCCTCCTCTCCCTCTTCCTCTCTTCTCAATCACCATGTCTAACTCCAAATCTTCCTTTCATCCTGCTCTTGTTGTATCCAACATTAAGAACCATGTTTCCATCACTCTTGAAATGAAGAACATACAATATTCCACATGGGCGGAACTCTTTAAGATTCATGCAAGATCCCATCGGGTGATTGATCATATTATTCCTCCGGCAGCGGGCACGGAGAAACGGCCTCAACAAGAGGAGGACAAAGAACTGTGGTCCACCTTGGACGCCACCGTTCTCCAATGGCTTTACGCTACTATCTCTCATGATCTTTTGCATACAATTCTTGAACCCGACACCACGGCGATGGAGGCTTGTAATCGCTTGCGTGACATATTCTAGGATAACAAACACTCTCGTGTTGTCACCCTTGAGTACGACTTCACTCATGTCGACATGATAGATTTTTCGAATGTCTCTGCCTATTGTCAACATCTCAAATCTCTGTCGGATCAACTCAAGAATGTCGGCTCCCCGGTTGCTAACGATCGACTAGTTCTTCAACTGGCCTCTGGCCTTACCGAGCCCTACCAAGGTGTGGCCACTCTTATTTGCCAACGTGACCCATTGCCTCAATTTTATCAAGCCCGTTCGATGCTCACTCTTGAGGAGGTTGACCGTGCTAAGAAAACGACCCAAAGCTCCTTCGCTGCCTTAGTTGCTCGCTCGTCCGAGGGTCCTCCTGATGTTCTTGATAATTCCTCTTCCAACCGCAATTCTAATGGTGGAAAAAAGAATCACAACCGAAGCAATAATGGGGGAAAATATCGCGGCAACAATGGTGGTCATGGAGGCGGCAAAAGAACTGCCACCAATGGCAGTAATACAGGCCATGGTGGTCATCTAGAAGGCGGCAACAGCCGCAGCACTAGGCAGCAGTCAGCGGGGCAGAACCCTCCGCCTTATTCTCCATGGGCTGGCGGGCAGCAGTGGTCGTGGATGGCATCATGAGGTCCTTGGGCTATACCACCGTGTCCATATCCTTCAACTTCTTGGTTCCGACCCAATTATGGACAACAGCAGCCACCACGAGCGGGTGTTCTTAGCCCCTAACCTCAGCAGGCCTACACGACAGCCCCTACTCCTACAGACATTGAAGCCGCCATGGATACTCTTAGGATCACTCCTCCAGATGCAAATTGGTACATGGACACCGGCGCCACTTCTCACATGATATCCACACAAGGTAACCTCACGTCTTATTTTAATAAGAGCAATAAACGTGGTATAATTATTGGTAATGGTCAATCAATTCCAATTCATGGCTATGGTCACACGACTTTGTCTTCCCCATGTCCTTCATTGCACTTAAACAATGTCCTTGATGCTCCTCACCTAGTTAAAAATTTGGTGTCTGTCTGCAAATTTACCACTGATAACTCTGTCTCTATTAATTTTGATCCCTTTGAATTTTCTGTGAAGGATTTTCAGACGAGAAGGCTGGTAATGAGGTGTAACAGTCGGGGAGAGCTTTATCCGATCACCAATCCAGTCACTTCACCATCTACTTTTGCTGCTTTGGCACAATCTCTTTGGCATGTTCGTTTGGGTCACCCGGGAGCACCTCTGTTGAATTCCCTTAGGAAGAATAAATTGATTGATTGTAATCCAAGTAGAGATGTTTGTACTTGTCATTCTTGTTCTCTTGGAAAACATGTTAAGTTGCCATTTTATGCTTTGAGTTCTAGCACTTTTATGCCATTTGATGTTATACATAGTGATCTTTGGACATCACCCGTTTTGAGTTCCTCAGGTCATCGATATTATGTCTTGTTTATGGATGATTATTCTAAATTCTTGTGGACGTTTCCTTTATCGCACAAATCACAAACCTTTTCCACATTTTTAACTTTCAAGACATTTATTCGAACTCACTTTGAGCGGGACATCAAGAATATTCAATGTGATAATGACAAGAAATTTGATAATGGCCCCTTTTGGGACTTCTATAGAGCCAATGGTCTGTCATTTCGATTTTCATGTCCTCACACATCTCCTCTAAACGGGAAAGCCAAAAGACAAATCCGTACAATTAATAACATTGTTCGTACCTTATTGGCCCATGCTTCCCTTCCTCCTTACTTTTGGCATCATGCTTTGCAAATGATAACTTATGTTCTCAACATCCTTCCTC
The DNA here is from genome assembly GCF_947179165.1 of Solanum dulcamara. Lineage (NCBI taxonomy): Eukaryota > Viridiplantae > Streptophyta > Magnoliopsida > Solanales > Solanaceae > Solanum > Solanum dulcamara. The sequence goes on along the minus strand of NC_077248.1, from coordinate 9,527,528 downwards.
ATAAACCGGTAAACTATCAATTCCCTGTTCGCATTCTTTATTGAAAAGATTCCTCTTATTCCCATCATCGTGTATTTGGGTGTTTATGTTATCCTCTCATTCCCTCCACACTCATATACAAACTTCAACCCCGATCAACCCCGTTTTTTTTTTTGAAATATCCGTCACATCATCGTGCGTATAAATGTTTTGATTTGTCATCTCAAAAAATCATCATTAGCTGTCACATAATATTTGATGAGACACAATTTTCTTTTGCCAAGTTACATACTCCTCAAAATCACACATATCAATTTTTAGACGATGGACCATCTCCCTATGTGGTTCGTCATTTCACTACCTCCACAAACCTGCCGGATCACCACCTTTCTCCCGCACCGCTGCCCATCTCGCTGTGCCCAACCAACGGCTCTGCCCCCTCACCTGGGCAGATCGCTCCTTCGTTGCCTGCTGGGTCGACCCCAACGTCTTTTTTTGCTCTCCTACCTAGCTCTCCTCCTCCACCCACTCCCGTCTCTCCCTCTAGTCTACCCACCAGTCCTGTTACTAGGAGTCAGCATGAGATCTATAAGCCTAAGAGGTCCTTTAACCTTCGTACATCAGTTTTCAAGTCCCCTCTACCCAGTAACCCTGTGTGTCTGCTCTTTGAAACACTAGAAATAACTATTGAATATTTTTTTCTTTTCTCACTTATTCAATTAAAATATCAATTGAAAAATAGTGATCTTTTAGTAGTTAAAGTTCTACTTTATCTGTTGAAAAAATTAATAATCCACAAAAGTCGTTTTTTAACCCCCAAAAGACGCAAAAAAACATTATTTTTAGAGAAAAACTCCTTCCTATTTTGGGGGATTCAACCTTTTATCTATCTTGACCACAAATGAAAATTAGAACTACATTTAACATTATAGAGTATTGCTCCATTTACAAGAGGTGAATCAAAAAATAAGTAATAGTCACTTGTAATATATTCAAATTTTTGCCTTTTAAAATAGTAAAAAGATCAAATATCAAAAATTAAATCTTTCCAACGGTTTACTTGTGGTAAGGAACAAACTATAGGAACAACACTTTCAAATGAAGTTGTTGATCTCAAGGTTATAGATAAACTCCAGACTAAAATTATGGCAGGTGAGCTTTCACTATTAACGTCGCGATTCCAGAATGCTCACAATAGAGGGAAAAACAAGAATACTCTGGCTGCATACCTTCAACCTGTCTGCCTGAATCATGGTTTCTCATATTTGCATAAAAATCTCCCACAAAGTACAGTCAAATAGAGCATAACATAAGATATCAGTAAACCTGCAGCAACTGGCCTGTCATCATCGAGTAAAATCCATATTATAGCAAGTAGGATTGCATGGAAATGGACAATCAATATGTTTTGCCTCTTTACGGTTGAAGTACCAGTCTCCTACAGCCTCTGCAATTGTCTGCTCAATGATCCGGAAAACGGTTAGTGAAGTTAATGAGGACATGTGTGTATATATTGAGCTTTGGAAAGACTTTTTTCATTTCTAATGAATGAATTCCAGAAGCTTAGTTGAGCAAACTTTCCCAAACTCCATTCCTCCTATTTCTCAGCTTGGATTGAGTTCATCGGTTTAAGCTCGAAGCTATTCCCAAATTACGAAAAAAAATAGACAAGCCAGATATCTACTGCATCGAGTTTTAGATTTCTGCTTGTATGCTATTTTTTTCAAGAGCAATAACTCTCAACCACGGGCTTTAGGAATGCGACATGACTAGTCTTGAGTACTAACTCTCCTTAATATTAGAATAGCTGGCACCTTGCAGTCAATGGTACCACCCTAAATGTGGTGAAACAAATTCATGCTATAAATGAAAGCAAGAAAGGTTGATTAGCTACATCTTCTTAGAGTGGTCTCTGGATATAACAGATATGTGGTCTCAGAAACGGAGAAAAGACTGGAGAAGATATTGATATAGTCTGAAGAAAGAATTGGTGTAAGCTTGTCCTATTCTAGGACATGGTACAAAGCAATTCCGAAATGCACTAGCACGATGAGATCTTGAAGAGAAGGTAGCATTAAATTATTCTAGCCCAACAACAACAGCATACTTAGTGTGATCCTAATCAAATATCCTTTATGTCAAGTTCAAACCTAACATAATTCCTCAAGAAGGCTTTGAAGCAAACTATTTAGCAAAACCCCACCATTTACGGTTACATATGGAGTAAAATATTAGCATAATTGATCTTTAGAAAGATCTAACATAAGCTTTCAGGTCTAACTGCACATTAAGTTAGATGTTCATTAACTTTTCGAGTGTCTCTTACTTTGGTTTCTAACAATTTTAGTTTTCACTGTTGGTGAATGGGTAAAAGGGTGGATCACAGATGGGAACAGTTAATAATTACCTTTCCCATCTACCAACCGCTTATCCATCTTGCTATCTCTAACTGTTAGGTGCATGGTGAACATTGGGTCTGATTTTATCTATTAACAGTATGTGCAACTTACTAAAAGCTATGATGATAAAATTCGAAAAACCTTCAGACCCGTAGATAGAATAAAGGGAAACTTACTTTGTTATTGATTTTTGGAGAACGAGGAGAATGCCATGTCTCAGTAACCCATGTTTGGCAATGTATAAAGCAAGAATTTATGAACATGCCCCCTTCTGGACTTTTGTGAAATCCATCGAGCGTTTTGAGCAAAGAATTTCGGAAATCTGTAGATAATGAATAATTTCATAAGGTGACAACATAGCAAGCATCCTAATCCCTAGACTCCTCAAATGAAAAGCCTGGTTGCGATAACTGCAATTGCTGTTTTTAGATGCAAGTATTCACCTTGCAGGACTTCAAGCTGTTTGGAATTACAGTTGTTGATATTTAGCTTGCATTTGAACCAACTTCGATGTGGATCTGATGAACCAGGTACCAAGATGTTCTGTATCTGGAAGTATAAACAGTAAGTTATTAGAGCATTTAGAAAGAAAAAAATATTAACTAGAAGCTGAAACAACATGGAACGAAAACTTGCCTGCCAAAAATCATATCCTGGTTGAACAACGAAAACAGGGGTCTTTATGTTGCTTATAAATTCTTGAGGGAAAAAACACTGAACAATGAGGCCAACATAAAGTTGCAGTAGAGAAAGGGTGAATTGTAAAAGAATAATTAATGTTAGTATGTCCATTATAAATAGTAAAGGGCACCTTGTAGGGTTCCAATCTTGACGTGCAATCCTTCTTTAAACTTTTTGCCACACCCTGAGAACGATCAAATTGCAATCAGGTTTGAGTGAGAAATTAGAACAAATGCAATCAAGAAACAGGGTACACGAATAAATAGTTGATAACTACAATAGTTGGAAATTGCAATTAAAAAACCAGGTTTATAGGTACTTCATAAACATTGTAATTTGCTCAAACTGCACTTTAGAAATTATGCCACTGATTAGTAACAACATTTTGTTGATCAAGCAGCGGAGATTCAGCAGAAACATTCTTCCATCACCTCTATAGAGAACCAGTAAGAAGAAAACTAAATCACCATTCATATTCATGTGTTCTTATGATGCTTGTACAACTGATGAGGGAAAACACCTTCTTCCCCTTTCCTCACAGAAGTAAAACCTTAAATCATTGCATCACTTATAAAACGTTTTGCAGTCTTTTCCCTTTCTGGGATCTCTTTATATATATATATATATATATAATGAATCCCTTTCTGGGATTTCTATTTGGTTCAGAAGTAGAAATCGAGTTGTATCAGGTTTCAAGCTACATTTACCCATTACATGGTCCGGTCCTTTCCTAGACCCGCACATAGCAGGAGCTTAGTGCACCGAGCTGCCCTTTTTTATATAAATCTTAGGACCTTCATAATTCTTAGTAGAATGTACCATGTACAAAACTTATCATACACACTACAAACAGTTTGTAGGACAAACAATTAAGTTAGTTACAGACTTTCTCAGTTAGACCTCTCGAGATTCTGATTCAACAATATCCATTTGCACCATAAAAAATGCATAAAAACCACTTCTAATTTTCTATTCCATTTCTGTTGGTCATATGCAACAAATTATGAAATGAAACTGTTTCAACTATTCAATTCCAAGTTGAATTGTGTTTTCCTCGTATTTTTACATCAATAATTTCTCCATCAACATACATTTAGTAACTCCCATCTAATTACACCTTAAGGATCATTCATCACATTGGAATATGACCAGGTTCTAAAAGGAAGATGGAATAAATATGTTGAGACAACCGATCACAAACACAGAAGGAAAAAAAGCATGCGCACAAAAAAAAAAAAAAAAAAACTAAAACAGAAAATTAGCTTCTGTAGTAATAGAAAAAACCTGGAGGTTAACGACATCTTGATAAAATCGCTCAATGGTGGGACTTCCAGCAACATCCTTTCTGAAATAGTGAAAGCAATAATAGACTTAAGAGTTGATTCAAATTTGGACTACATGCTTAAGAAACCTAACAGTTCTTTGAATGGGTACAACTCTACTTTATTGGAGGTGAAATTGTCCATCTCATTTTACAAATCTTAGTGCAAACTTTTCGACAAAAGGTATCTTCTTCAATATTTGATTAGAGTCTGTATTTAAAGGAAAAGGTAACTCTTTCGTACAAAATGATCAACATACCAAGATGTTCCATAGTTTCCTCCAGCCCCAGTTAGTCATATATTTTCTTCATTGAAATTTTGTCACCTATTACAGTATGAGATTCCGATCTATTATGGTGAGCCAGTCCTCACCTATTATTAAGTTTTTAGCATGAGAGTTTGCACCTTTAATTTTTTTTTCAGTTGTCGGCATATGAGCTCATTCAGCATTTCAAACTCCACCCTTTCCTGGCTATCTTTGGAGTACTATTTAAAAGCTTAAAGGTATTGGCACATCTATTTACCTAATTTTTAGCAGTAACTGGTGCTTTTTATTTAGTTTTCTCAGTTGCAGGCATATTAGCTCATTCATTAGCTAATATTTCATTATTTCCTGGCAATCTTTTACAATGAATAACTAAAGAATTGATTAATACCATCAATTTTCTTCCTATAACTTTCTTATTCCAAAATCACGTTCTAGCTTTGAAAGTATACCTTCTTCCAGGAACAGGTATATTAATCATGTTTGAGAGTCAAGATCCAGAAATAGATATATTAGTGATTGGAACGTTTATATGCACAGTGTTATCTAGGAGACATACTCATTAAGGAAAAAACCTGCATCAACAAGGCATTTGACATTGGCATCCTTGGGTAAAATCTCTCGGAAGTCATCACAATGTATGAGAGTTGCCAAACCTCCAGCGGAACATCCCGAAAGAAGTGCCTGCAAAGTTAGACATAAAAAGGTGCAAGTCTTGGACTTCTAGGTGACAAGGTCCAGTACTCCAATAAAAGCAATAACAACCTTTTTTCTAATGAAGAAAAAGAAGTAATCACCTCTTGGTGCACTTAGAAAGATACGGTATATTGATTAGAACTATAAATTCAGAATGGTGTACTTTTTGAATTGAAAATCTGTTAGATATTACAATACTACTTCAGAACAAACGAAAGAAATTCACTGAAAAAATTAGGGGGTGGGGGGTGGGGGAGAGGACAGAGCAAAACGTTTTATCTAACTGAGAATTGAAAAAACTAAAAATTGAATGAGACAAAGAGAAAAAGAATACCTTTTTAGCATTAGAAAGTCCTATTGACAAGAGTTCATCCATTACTGCTTCCCAAATAACCTGGCCTCTGAAGAAGAATTTTGTTCCATTCTGCCATAAATGAACAGAAACATAGGTACTCAATGCTTTCTTTGCCTTCTTTTCCTCATCTTCTTGATGCATGTCATGGAAAAACACAACCTTCATAGTCTTTAATAAACGTTCCATGAACTTACTTTAAATTCACTGTCTGGGTGTCCAGAAAAGGATCCGCCGTCGCAATAGCGTATCTTGACCTTGTTCCAGTCGAAGAAATCTGAATAAAGTCAAATTGGCCAAACAAGAGCATACGATCCCTTAATGAAGCAAAATTTCATTTAAAACAAAAATAAGTCAAATACTAATACCTACTTTTTGTCAAAAGTGATACTAATTCTCATCAACAAATACGAAAAGAAAAACTATGTGGTAAGTATTGACAGTCAAGAAGGAAAAGTATTCAAGTAAGTTCCTATTATTCCTCTTGGCAAACATGAACTTCTGTAGATGGTTAATTCATTATCAACAGAAAAATATAAAATGATGAGCTATCTAGTGTACTTGCAAACTTGATGTCTTCGTTTCGTAAATGAAACTGCTGGAGGATCCAAACTTTAAGATAACACAATTATTAACATAATGAAAATTTGCTAGCAAGATTATAATGATAACAATCATTGAATGCACTATATCAAGGAGTTAAGTCATTTTATTTGTTTTGAGGTTTCAATAAAGGCATCAAGAAGATGCTAACAGATCCACAATGGATTTTAAAAAGGTAGAGTTAGCTCCAATACAAATCAGCTAGGATATGCTCATGGAGCTAACAAAATCTAAAAACTGAACGGAAGGAGTCAATTGTTTTTTCTTTTCGATAAATATCAAGAGGGTAATCCTTAAATTGCCCTTACAGTTGCTTACCCGGATTTCGTGATGGGTCAGAGCTCAAAATCCCAAAAAACTGAACTTCATGCTCCATGAACCTTGAGGAGCCCAATTTCATTGTCTGGCGAAAAGAACATGTTTCTATTGAGTTACACCAGCCTCCACCCTGCAATGCAAGATCAACACAAAATCATAAGTCAACAAAGAAAAGGGAAAGAGCAAACTAGAATATTGACATATCGCATTTGCAGGATAATGTTGTGTGCTTGGCTACTACTTCTCCATTAACTAAGCTCAACACATCAAAAGATAGAGAACATGTCCCTTTACTTATGGCTGGATTTTTCTTTTTCATGAGAATATTTTTTGTTTGTGGGAACGATATGACTCGACCCCAATACCTCTACCTATTCGGATACTATGTTGAAGTGTTTTACCACTCTATTAAAGAATTTAAGAATTACAAGGGACATTTTTTACTATTGCGAGCAACATGATGAAGTTAATTAAGAGTTGATTGCATATATGGACACTCAACTATTGGAAATGGTGCAACAAAATCACTTTCTTTATTTTGCAACAAAAAAGTCAGTCAACTATTGTAGATAAAGTAAGAAAGTCCTTTTTTAAAATTTATAACAGAAAAGTCACTTTCCGGATACATGCAAGTCACACCAGATATAACACACCAAATCTATTCTTAGTCAGAAAGTAATTTCTGGTAACAATTTGATGACATGGCACACAATGTTTGAAGAAAAGGAAACATAAAATGCAACCATTTTAACCAATATAGTTCTATCGACCCACGAAACTGACTGCCTTACCCTTCTTTTATCTGTACAAAAACCAAAAGAACTGATTTCTGAAGAGTATACAGATCCCTTTACCCCCATAATCAAGCTCAGAAGCCAAAGCAGAAAACATACATCTCAATGACCAATATACTATCCTCCAAACTAGTGACCTCAACCCACCTCTTGCATATCTCTATCCACTTAAACTTTAAACTTAAACGTCCTTTCGCTCATGTAAAAATCAAATTCCTCATTAAATTCAACATCCCCATTGTATCCAAGATCATCTTCAAAATCAATACTCAAATATTAGTCAACCATCAACAAGTCCACACAAGACTTAACAAGAAGCATTTTATCTACTAATTCAGGCAATGACACATCACCCAATTTAACAAGCAACTCTCCCAGTATTATCAACAGCATAAAAGTTCCCATCTTTGAGAATAACATCATTCTAAGGAAAAGAAAAGTCATCAACAATGGACCACTTTGTATCACCAAATCTATATATGACCAATTTCTCATAAATATGAATTTTTTGGAGTGCACACCCATCTTTTTTCAAACACACTATGACTTTTTCCATGTAAGACGGGTCTGATTCATGAGTCTAATAGTCCTACATTGGTTGAAATGATCGGGATTTATGTTTTTTTATTCTTTTGGCTTCAAACATTGTGTCACATCATTAAATTGTTAATGCAAACACATCTTCCGGCTAAGAGAATATTTGTGGTGATATAGCAATACTAGAGTGACTTTTAGTTGATTGACTTTTTGTCGCAAAATAAAATTAAAAAAAGTGACTTTGTTAACTCATTTCAGCAGTTGATCAACAACAACAACATACCCAGTAGTCCCATAAGTGGAGTCGGGACACCGTAAGATATAGGCAAATCATACCCCTAGTTTCGAGAGTTAGAGAGACAGTTTCCGATACCTTACTCTCAAAAGAAAAGTTTTTGAATCAAAACAAAATACAATAGCAAAATAGCAAGATAGAAAGCACATTCCAACAATTGATCAACTCGGTTAAATTTTAAATAAAAGCTAACCTCAATGTGAAGAACCCATTTATCAAACCCAGATCCAAAACCCTTCTGCAAATGATACCCAGGTAAGCTTCCATCTAAACAAACTGCAAAAAATCACAAAAAAAATAAATCTGCCCCACTTCACTATTCAATTTGAACTCGCTCACATATCCGATTATACTAAAAAGAAAGAAAAATTTAAAACTAACAAATTGAAGTCAGCGAAACAAAATCTGGAAGAAAGAGAAAATTACAGGCAGATTTCTTTTGGGCATTGCTTAAAGGGGTAAAGGTTATCAAATCGTTAGGAGTCGTCGTTGAATTATTAGAGTATCTGTGAGAGTGGGAGATGAAGGAAAGTGTAAAAGTTAGAATAGCTAATGAAGCTGCTGCAATAGTCCACTCTCTTCTTGTCAATTTTCGCCACCATTTTAGTCCTTGAAATCTATGATTCGCCATTTTTTTGCTCAACTTTTTCTGATTTGGGATCAATAGATTTTGGCACTGAGCATTTGAGCTGCTTATTTGTTTTTTTCTTTTGTTGGTTGGGCTTGGGTAGGTGAAGGTCAATGGGTAACTGAATTTTTTTTTAAAAAAAAACTGCATACACACTTCACGACTATATATACTATTATTACTTATATTTTTAAAATATTACTGCCTGTTAAATTATTGTGGATGTCACATCTAAGTGGGACCCACCCACTTGGCTATTTGTCAAATTGGGCAACTAATTGCCCTATCTTCTCACCTTATAAATATGCACAAGTTTGTGCAAAATGTAAGAGAATATATAGATGGCAATTCTTGATTTTCTCGGTTCTATTTCTCTTCTTCTCTATTACTTTCTCCTCTTTATTTTATTAAGCTAGTATATTTTACAACACGTTATCAGCACGAGGCTCCAACTAATTTTTCAAGATAACAAAAGTGGTATAAGAGTTTTATTTAATTTTATTTTTATAAAATGACAAATATTTCTAAAATTGAATTTACTGCTCTTGATATTTCTGGAAAAGACTACTCCTCATGGGCACTAGATGCCGAAATTCATCTTGAATCGATGGGTCTGGCAGACACCATCAAAGATGATAATCAGGCATCTAGTCAAGACCGTGCAAAAGCTATGATTTTCCTCCGCCACCATCTTGACGAGGGTCTTAAATTACAATATCTTACATTAAAAGATCCCTTGAAATTGTGGAAAAATTTAAAAGAAAGGTATGACCACCTGAAGTTGGTCATGCTTCCACAAGCACGTCATGACTGGTTAAATCTGAGACTAATGGACTTTAAAAATATAACTGAATATAATTCTGCTTTATTTCGAATTATAGCTCAGTTAACTTTATGCGGAGATGAAATCACGGAACAAGATAAACTTGAAAAAACATACTCCACATTTCCACCCGCGACTATGTTCTTGCAGCAGCAATATCGCGAAAAAGGCTTTACAAAATATTCTGAATTATTATCTCACTTACTTATTGCTGAACGTCATAATGAATTATTAATGAAAAATCATGATAGTCGGTCTGTTGGTTCTTTGCCACTCCCTGAAGTGAATCAGGCAAATTCTAACCAACGAAAAAGAGGCCATGGCCCCAGTCGTGGTCGTGGTCGTGCTCGTAGTCAAAGAAGAAATTTTAATCATGATGCTCGGCTGACACCGAGAAATAATCAGTAATATAAAAGGCAGTGTAAAAAGCTAGAAGCTTTACCGAAGAATAATTAAGAAACAATATGTCATAGATGTGGAGGTGTGGGGCACTGGTCGTGAATTTGCCGGTCATCAAAGCGCCTTGTTCAGCTATATCAAGCATCTCTGAAAAGGGCAGAAAATAATCCAGAGACAAATTTTATCTCTGAAGATAATATTGAGCCCATGCATTTGGATGTAGCTGATTTCTTTAATTTTCCAGAAGTAAATATGAATGTTGATAAGCCCGATAATATTTAAACAATTCTCTTTATTGTTGTATGTATTAAATATTATGTTTGTATTTTTTTAGATCCATGTAATAAAATAAAATTTTGTATAATAAATTATGTATTAATTATAATATTTACTTTCTTTCTTTGTGAAGAAAATATGGAAATGCCTTAAATCTTATTTGGATCAATGATAAATCACGAAGATATTTGTGTAATTGATAGTGGAACAACCCATGCTATATTTAAAGACGAGAAATATTTTTCCAATTTACTTAGAAGAAAAGCTAATGTTACTACAATTTCTGGTAATTCAAAAATGATAGAAGGCTCCGGAAGAGCTACTATAATTCTACCTAAGGGGACAAAAAATATTATAGAAGATGCACTATTTTCTTCTAAATCCCCAAGAAACTTGTTAAGTTTTAAAGATATCCGCAGAAATGGATATCATGTTCAGACATTAAATGAAATGAATATTGAATATCTTGGTATAACCAAGAGTGTCTCAGGCCAGAAATATATTTTGGAAAAATTACCAACTCTGTCATCTGGCCTATATTATGCAAAAATTAGTGCAATTGAAGCAAATATGATCGTAAACCAGAAGTTTATTGATCCAAATATATTTGTGCTATGGCATGATCGAATAGGTCATCCTGGATCAATAATGATGAGACGAATTCTTGAAAATTCAACTGGACATCCTTTAAAGAACCAGAAGATTCTTACAAATGATGAATTTTCATGTGCTGCTTGTTATCAAGGCAAATTAATTGCCAGACCATCGACCCTGAAGGTCGGTATCGAATCTCCTAGATTTTTAGAGCGTATACATGGAGATATATGTGGCCCTATTCATCCACCTAGTGGATTGTTTAGATATTTTATGGTCCTAAGAGATGCATCATCTAGATGGTCTCATGTGTGCCTGTTATCATCTCGCAACCTGGCGTTTGCGAAGTTGTTAGCACAAATAATCAGATTGAGAGCGCAATTCCCAGATTATCCAATTAAGGCCATTCGCCTTGATAATGCTGGAGAATTTACATCCCAAGTATTTAATGATTATTGCTTATCAATTGGGATAAAAATTGAACATCCTGTTGCTCATGTTCATACTCAAAATGGCCTTGTAGAGTCATTTATTAAACGCCTACAATTGATAGCAAGACCTCTACTAATGAAAACAAAATTGCCAATTACTGTTTGGGGTCATGCTATCTTACATGCAGCAGCACTTGTCCGTCTCAGACCGACACATTATAATAAATACTCTCCATCGCAATTAGTATTTGGTCATGAACCAAATATAGCCCATTTAAGAATTTTTGGTTGTGCGGTATATGTGCCTGTAGCACCACCACAACGTACAAAAATGGGCCCTCAACGAAGGTTGGGCATATATGTTGGGTTTGACTCACCCTCCATAATTCGATACCTTAAACCGTTGACTGGAGATTTATTCACTTCTCGATTTGCAGATTATCGGTTTGATGAAACAATTTTCCCGCCATTAGGGGGGAGAGAAAAAGGAACCCGAAAAAGAAAAAGAAATTGCGTGGAAAGTTTCATCACTATCAAATTTTGATCCACGTACCCGCACATGTGAACAAGAGGTCCAGAAGATCATCCACTTGCAGACAATAGCAAATCAAATGCCAGATGCATTTACTGATTTGAAACGGATAACTAAGTCACATATCCCTGCAGTGAATGTACCTATCCGGATTGATGTCCCAAAAGGACCATCTACAAGTATCATAGCTTCTGAATCCCAAACACGCCAGAAGCGTGGTAGACCGTTGGGTTCAAAGGATACAAATCCTAGAAAGAGAAGCGCGAGAAATAATAATGATGATACTACAAAAGAACCTCCTGAAGAAGGTCAAGATTTGAGTAATCCTGATATTCCTGAAGAATCAGTGAACCCGAGACTCAAGTGAATGAAGAACTTTCAATAAGTTCTACCGGTGATTAGATAAATTTAGATCGATCAAAAATTACGGTGGATAATGTTTTTGCATATAATGTTGCAATTAACCTTATGCAAGATAGTGAAAGTCTTGAACCTAAATCCGTCGAAGATTGTCGACGTAGATGTGATTGGCCAGAATGGCAAAAGGCAATTCAATCAGAATTAGACTCACTTGCTAAACGTGAGGTTTTTGGACCTGTAGTCCAAACCCCTGAAGGTGTAAAACCAGTTGGCTATAAATGGGTTTTTGTTAGAAAACGAAATGAGAGAAATGAAATTGTAAGATATAAGGCACGCCTTGTTGCACAAGGATTCGCTCAAAGACCCGGAGTCAACTATGAAGAAACATATTCACCTGTTATGTATGGAATAACATTTCGATATCTCATCAGTTTAGCTGTACATAAAAATCTTGAAATACACCTAATGGATGTGGTTACAGCTTACCTTTATGGTTCACTTGATAATGAAATTTACATGAAAATCTCAGAAGGATTAAAATTGCCTGAAGCATGTAAAAAGTCTCGGGAAGTATACTCAATAAAACTCCAAAGATCATTATATGGTCTGAAACAATCGGGGCGCATGTGGTATAATCGCCTAAGTGAGTACTTAATAAATGAAGGTTATATTAATGATGTTATTTGTCTATGTGTTTTTATTAAGAAAACGGAATCAGAGTTTGTTATACTCGCCGTTTATGTTGATGACATAAATCTCATTGGAACCCCTGAAGAGGTCCAAAAGGCAATTGAATATCTAAAGAAAGAATTTGAAATGAAAGACCTTGGAAAGACAAAACTTTGTCTAGGTCTGCAAATTGAACATTTAGCAGACGGAGTTTTTGTCCATCAATCTGCCTACACTGAGAAAAATCTTAAAAAGATTTTACATGGACAAAGCACATCCATTAAGTACTCCAATGGTTGTTTGATCACTTAAAGTGGAAAAAGATCAATTTCGACCTCCAGAAGAGGATGAAGAAATTCTTGGTCCTGAAGTATCATATCTCAGTGCTATTGGTGCACTTATGTATCTTGCTAACGCAACTAGACCTGACATAATATTTTCTGTTAATTTGTTAGCAAGGTATAGTTCATCCCCAACGCGAAGGCATTGGAACGGTATCAAATATATTTTGCGATACCTGAATGGTACTATTGATATGGGTTTGTTTTATACTAACAAAGGTTGCGCAGACCTTATTGGTTATGCAGATGCAGGTTATTTATCAGACCCACATAAAGCTCATTCTCAGACAAGTTATTTGTTTACACATGGAGGGACTGCTATATCATGGCGATCTACAAAACAGTCCATTGTTGCTACTTCTTCAAATCATGCTGAAATAATAGCAATTCATGAAGCAAGTAGAGAATGTGTGTGGTTGAGATCGATGATAAAGTTCATCAAAGAAAGATGTGGTCTAGAAAATAATGTTAAAATACCCACAATTATATTCGAAGACAATGTCGCGTGCATAGCTCAATTGAAAGGTGGCTTCATAAAAGGAGACAGAACGAAACACATTTCACCAAAATTATTCTTCACACATGATCTTCAGAAGAATGGTGAAATTGATGTACAACAAGTTCGTTCAAGTGATAATCTTGAAGATTTATTCACAAAGGCATTACCAACATCAACTTTTGAGAAGCTAAGGCATAAGGTTGGAATGCGCCGTCTCCAAAATATCAAATGAAGCTTTCATCAGGGGGAGTAAATACGCGTTGCACTCTTTTTTCCTTAACCAAGGTTTTGTCCCACTGGGTTTTCCTGGTAAGGTTTTTAATGAGGCAGCAATTAAGACGTATTACTAGATGTGTGTACTCTTTTTTCCACTGAATTTTTTGTAGTAAGGTTTTAACAAGGCACCTTACACGTGGACATCCAAGGGGAAGTGTTAAAAAGCAAGTTGGATTGAATGTCCACTAGCCTACTTGCATTTAATTTTCTTCATGTGGGGCCCACTAAAAGTGGGCAACTTGCCCACAATCACTTCTTATTCTCCTATAAATTCTTACCCTTGTACACAGAATTTGATACACCAACACGGAAGAATTTCTTTTCCTCGTCTGCTCTCCTTTTAATTCTCTTATCCTCTCCATTTTGTTTGCTCAATTTAGTGTATTTTACAACATCCATTACTTTATAAAAGCATGCATTATTTTATGAAGACATCACATGGTGGAGGAATCATTTCACATTAAATATTGATCATCCATATTGTATGATTACAATAGAAAAGGGTTAATGTATGAATCATCAACTACACAAGCAATTGTCTTGTAAACAATTGAAAAGAAAGAAGAAAGGAAACAAAGATGGACAATTCATCCAACACCTAGCCGAAAGTAGGAGAAAAAGAAATGATTTTTTTGTGTAAAGTTAATGGAGTGACTCATTGTCTTGAGTGGAGAATGTGACCACCTTTTAGGCATCATAGTTTAACCAAAATATGACTAAGGATATCAGAAAATACATTCATTTCAACTACACAACACAAAGAAAGAAAACTTAGAACCTAGAGAGAGAGAGTCTTGACCAAATGGGCTGATTTTTGAGGTCTTTGAGTTTTGATCCAAAAATTATTTTTCAAGGTGTTTCAACCCTTGGAATGTCCCTAGAAACGTGAAGACAGTCATTGGAGCAACAAGAACCATTTTCATTTCAATTCACAAACTCTAGCCAAGTTGAAAAGTCAAGTTGTCAAGGTAAGATCTAACTTTCTTTTTCATGTATCAAGGGTGATGTAGATGTGTAAATATAAGTTGTATGTATGTAATAAGGTTTGTTGATGTGGGAACATGATAATAACCATGATTTTATAGGTGTTGGTATTGAAGTATGGTTGTAACTTGATAAACATGAATTGCATGCATAAAATCGTGAACGTTCATGTTGGAATATTGTTGTGGCCGTGGGGACTGTTTTAGTGGCATTGATGGACTGATTTTCTTTAATAATTATGATAGTTACTATCATATATCTCATGGTAAAAATAATAATAAGAATTGGAAGGTTAGAGGTGAAGTTGTGTTAGTATGAAAATAATTGAATCTAAGATTCTATGTGAGTGATGTTGAAGCATGTTGAAACCGTGTGTGGACTGTTTAGTGAGGAAGTTAGTGAACTGTTTTTACTTGATATTTTGATTGTTATTATCATGAATCTTATGATGAAAATGAAGGTGTATAATGATTGGAGTTGAAACTAAAGTCGTTTGTGAGTTGTTGTAAGGATTATAGAAATGACTATGTAGCTTAGTTGCGTATGAATTGATGTTGTACTTGTCGTGTGGATAGCTGGTCATAACCTACTGAAATTATATGAAAAGAAGACATGAAATAATGTGTAAGAATCATATGTGGTTTGCTTAGTGTGTTCGTAAACGTTTGCAAGAATTCCGAGAATTGTTTAGGGATTGATTTGGACATTTTATTGGACTGTTTTGGACGTGTTGTGGTAATGGACTGTTTTGGACTTGTTGTTTTCATCAAGTTGGAAAAAAAATTAATTATAGTTAAGAGTATACATCATGTTGTATGTTGGATGGGCTGTTATAAGTTCTTACATGCAAACGTTAAGGCTACGAACTATAGAAGTAACTTGAGAATGTAGTAGCTGTATGTGAATCGTTATTGTATGTTGTGAATGTGGACTGTTTGAAATATTGTGTGGGCTGTCCGGATTGGTATTGAACATATAATGATTGATGTTGGTTGGTTGTATGTAGTTGATTTGGATACAAGAGAAAACGTCGTCTAAATATCTAGAAAGGAATTACTAACGTTAAAATATGTTTTGAATCTTCCCGTAGCTTAACCGTAGTTGTTGGCATCTTAATATAGGTTGAAGTATTATTGGGTAGCATATACATATTGTGAGACTAATAAGCGCTAAAGGTATGTAAAGCTAACATTCCTTTCTTTTGGCATGATCTTATGAAACAAACGGTCGACGAATGCATAAAATTCCAACAAAGCTCTTATTCTTAGATATACTAGGAAGGCTAACGTTCTTAATTTCTATAATTTATATCGTCATGTCTTGACTCATATGTATGATTTCAGCCATTTTAGTTGGTAAGATTTATATTTTAGTACAATTCATGCTACAGTATAATTCATATTTTGCATGATTTATAATGGCAATCGAAGGTTACTTGAATGACTATTGTCTTAATTTTTAAATAATGGTTCATTTTAATTATTCTATTGAGTCTCAAATGATGATTTAAATGCATATGGTTACTCACTACTCTACTCGTGCATACCTTAATGTATCTTTCACAGAGTCTCACGTCGGGTATGTATTTGTGCACAATCTAAATGCATTATTCACTGAGTCCCTCATTAGAGGGCCGGGTACGATATATATATATATGATATGATGGTATGAAGATATGACAATACGATGATATGACGATATGATGAAATAATGATATGATATGGCGGCCAGGAGGGCATATGATGACCTTATTCACCGAGTCCCTCATTAGGGGTCGGGTACGATATATATATATGCATATGATATATGTTATTGACAAATATGATTATGTACAAAGGCAAGTGTTTTGGCATTCTGGATATTGTACACATTTACTGTACTCCATATTTCAATTATGATCTTTTTACTGTATTGCACGCTTTACATGTTCGGTACATATTCCGTACTGACCTCCTTTCTTTGGGGAGCTGCGTTTCATGCCCGCAGGTGCAGATACTCATTTTGGTGAGCCGCCAGCTTAAGACTTCCCTCTTGCTATCTTGGAGAGTTTCGTTGCTCCAGAGCCCAGATTTGGTATAGATCTTTTCTGATCTAAATATATGAATATGTTGACTAAGGGTATGACGGGGTCCTGTCCCGTCATATTGTACTATTGAAACTCTTAGAGGTCTATGGACATGTGTGTGGGTCATATCCAAACATGATCAATTGGGTGTGTAATATCAATATGCGAATACTATTATTTTTTTACAGCAGCCTCGTCGGCTAGCGAATATTATCATGATTGTGGTAGCAGCCTTGTCGGCTTGCATTTATATGAATATTTATGTGACGGTCCCGAGACCATGGTTTGGTCGTTATAAGATCCTTAGCACCGCTTGATGTGAAATAAACATATAGTTAAAGAATATGTATACGGGTGTCCATGCGGGGCATCAGTCACGGCCTATGGGGTTGTATCGTGACATCTACATTACCCCTACCTTAAATGAAGGACCCAAGATACTTAAAACTTTCTCTTTTGGGAATACTTTAACTTATTTCAAATCGTTTACAAATATTTAGACTTTTTTTACGGGGAAAAAAAAGAAATTGCAATATGCAAAACATTACTTTCATAATACATTACTACTTACTAGCCTTGAAATATTTAACCTTTTAGTAAATTACTTCTTCCATTTTAATTTACTTATTTTCCTTTCATTTTTAGTTTATTTAAAAAATATATTTTTAATAAACTTTAATTTATTTTTTACATAACATTTTTAAGGTAACAAAATTTTAAAATATTTTAATATTTTTAATTTAAGATACAAGATTAAAACGAAGTAACTACAAGATGATCGTCCAAATTAAATTTAAAAAGGAAAACTTACATAAATTCCACTAATTTAGGAGTTAATTACTTATATACAGTCTAATTTACAATATTACGAATCTTATCAGATTTTGGTACATTTAGATATGTCCAGATATATGTATCTCAGAATACATAAGATCAAAATTATGTGTAATTTATTCTAGATACATTATATTCGAGTGTATTCGCATGTATCTGGGATACATAACAAATTTCGCTCACCTTCGTCACCTCTCTCCCATCTCACTCGTCACTCTTCTATGTATCTGGAATCATACCATATCATACATATACATGTATCTAGTGTGTATCTAGTATGATTCACATATATCTGGATACATAACGGATCTCGCTCTCCTCTCTCCCTATTTTAGTGTATCTAGTAGCAAAATTATATGTATCTAAGTGTATCTTCCTCAATATCATAAATGAAACTCTTAATTAGTGGTAAGATACATACTCCCTCCGTTCCTATTTACTTGTCAAATATTTTTTAATTTGATTTTCCTTTTTATTTTTCAATTTTGACAAATCAAGAAAGGACAATTTTTTTCTTTCTATTTTATCCTCAATTTATTAATATTGAGTCAATGTCTTTGAAAAATATAGTGAGTAAATGTGTTTAGAACTCTATCAATCATTATAGGTAAAATGGTAAACTCATTATATTAATCATTATTTTCTTAATAGATGTGTCAAGTTAAAATTTGATAAATAAAAAAAAATGAAGGGAGTATTGTAAAATATACTAGCTTAATAAAATAAAGAGGAGAAAGTAATAGAGAAGAAGAGAAATAGAACAGAGAAACCAAGAATTACCGTCTATATATTCTCTTACATTTTGCACAAACTTGTGCATATTTATAAGGTGAGAAGATAGGGCAATTAGTTGCCCAATTTGACAAATAGCCAAGTGGGTGGGTCCCACTTGGATGTGACATCCACAATAATACATCCACAATAATTTAACACTCCCCCTTGGATGTCTAAAAATATTCTAGAAAATAAATAAATATAAATAGTTATTCTGAACCTCCATAGATGTTGTGCCTCGTTAAAACCTTACTTAGGAAAAACCCAGTGGGAAAAAGCCTAGTGAAGGGAAAAGAGTACACACATATGGTAATACACCTTGAATGCTGCCTCATTAAAAACCTTACCAGGAAAACCCAGTGGGACAAAACCTTGGTTAAGGAAAAAAGAGTGCAACGCGTATTTTACTCCCCCTGATGAAAACTTCATTTGATATTTTGGAAACGACGCATTCCAACCTTATATCTTAGTTTCTCAAAAGTTGATGTTGGTAATGCCTTTGTGAATAAATCTTCAAGATTATCACTTGAACGAACTTGTTGTACATCAATTTCACCATTCTTCTGAAGATCATGTGTGAAGAATAATTTTGGTGAAATGTGTTTCGTTCTGTCTCCTTTTATGAAGCCACCTTTCAATTGAGCTATGCACGCGACATTGTCTTCGAATATAATTGTGGGTATTTTAACATTATTTTCTAGACCACATCTTTCTTTGATGAACTTTATCATCGATCTCAACCACACACATTCTCTACTTGCTTCATGAATTGCTATTATTTCAGCATGATTTGAAGAAGTAGCAACAATGGACTATTTTGTAGATCGCCATGATATAGCAGTCCCTCCATGTGTAAACAAATAACTTGTCTGAGAATGAGCTTTATGTGGGTCTGATAAATAACCTGCATCTGCATAACCAATAAGGTCTGCGCAACCTTTGTTAGTATAAAACAAACCCATATCAATAGTACCATTCAGGTATCGCAAAATATATTTGATACCGTTCCAATGCCTTCGCGTTGGGGATGAACTATACCTTGCTAACAAATTAACAGAAAATATTATGTCAGGTCTAGTTGCGTTAGCAAGATACATAAGTGCACCAATAGCACTGAGATATGATACTTCAGGACCAAGAATTTCTTCATCCTCTTCTGGAGGTCGAAATTGATCTTTTTCCACTTTAAGTGATCAAACAACCATTGGAGTACTTAATGGATGTGCTTTGTCCATGTAAAATCTTTTTAAGATTTTTCTCAGTGTAGGCAGATTGATGGACAAAAACTCCGTCTGCTAAATGTTCAATTTGCAGACCTAGACAAAGTTTTGTCTTTCCAAGGTCTTTCATTTCAAATTCTTTCTTTAGATATTCAATTGCCTTTTGGACCTCTTCAGGGGTTCCAATGAGATTTATGTCATCAACATAAACGGCGAGTATAACAAACTCTGATTCCGTTTTCTTAATAAAAACACATGGACAAATAACATCATTAATATAACCTTCATTTATTAAGTACTCACTTAGGCGATTATACCACATGCGCCCCGATTGTTTCAGACCATATAATGATCTTTGGAGTTTTATTGAGTATACTTCCCGAGACTTTTTACATGCTTCAGGCAATTTTAATCCTTCTGAGATTTTCATGTAAATTTCATTATCAAGTGAACCATAAAGGTAAGCTGTAACCACATCCATTAGGTGTATTTCAAGATTTTTATGTACAGCTAAACTGATGAGATATCGAAATGTTATTCCATACATAACAGGTGAATATGTTTCTTCATAGTTGACTCCGGGTCTTTGAGCGAATCCTTGTGCAACAAGGCGTGCCTTATATCTTACAATTTCATTTCTCTCATTTCGTTTTCTAACAAAAACCCATTTATAGCCAACTGATTTTACACCTTCAGGGGTTTGGACTACAGGTCCAAAAACCTCACGTTTAGCAAGTGAGTCTAATTCTGATTGAATTGCCTTTTGCCATTCTGGCCAATCACATCTACGTCGACAATCTTCGACGGATTTAGGTTCAAGACTTTCACTATCTTGCATAAGGTTAATTGCAACATTATATGCAAAAACATTATCCACCGTAATTTTTGATCGATCTAAATTTATCTAATCACCGGTAGAACTTATTGAAAGTTCTTCATTCACTTGAGTCTCGGGTTCACTGATTCTTCAGGAATATCAGGATTACTCAAATCTTGACCTTCTTCAGGAGGTTCTTTTGTAGTATCATTGTTATTATTTCTCACGCTTCTCTTTCTAGGATTTGTATCCTTTGAACCCAACGGTCTACCACGCTTCTGGCGTGTTTGGAATTCAGAAGCTATGATACTTGTAGATGGTCCTTTTGGGACATCAATCCGGATAGGTACATTCACTGCAGGGATATGTGACTTAGTTATCCGTTTCAAATCAGTAAATGCATCTGGCATTTGATTTGCTATTGTCTGCAAGTGGATGATCTTCTGGACCTCTTGTTCACATGTGCGGGTACGTGGATCAAAATTTGATAGTGATGAAACTTTCCACGCAATTTCTTTTTCTTTTTCGGGTTCCTTTTTCTCTCCCCCCTAATGGCGGGAAAATTGTTTCATCAAACCGATAATCTGCAAATCGAGAAGTGAATAAATCTCCAGTCAACGGTTTAAGGTATCGAATTATGGAGGGTGAGTCAAACCCAACATATATGCCCAACCTTCGTTGAGGGCCCATTTTTGTACGTTGTGGTGGTGCTACAGGCACATATACCGCACAACCAAAAATTCTTAAATGGACTATATTTGGTTCATGACCAAATACTAATTGCGATGGAGAGTATTTATTATAATGTGTCGGTCTGAGACGGACAAGTGCTGCTGCATGTAAGATAGCATGACTTCAAACAGTAATTGGCAATTTTGTTTTCATTAGTAGAGGTCTTGCTATTAATTGTAGGCGTTTAATAAATGACTCTACAAGGCCATTTTGAGTATGAAAATGAGCAACAGGATGTTCAATTTTTATCCCAATTGATAAGCAATAATTATTAAATACTTGGGATGTAAATTCTCCAGCATTATCAAGGCGAATGACCTTAATTGGATAATCTGGGAATTGCGCTCTCAATCTGATTATTTGTGCTAACAACTTCGCAAACGCCAGGTTGCGCGATGATAACAGGCACACATGAGACCATCTAGATGATGCATCTATTAGGACCATAAAATATCTAAACAATCCACTAGGTGGATGAATAGGGCCACATATATCTCCATGTATACGCTCTAAAAATCTAGGAGATTCGATGCCGACCTTTAGGGTCGATGGTCTGGCAATTAATTTGCCTTGATAACAAGCAGCACATGAAAATTTCATTTGTAAGAATCTTCTGGTTCTTTAAAGGATGTCCAGTTGAATTTTTAAGAATTCGTCTCATCATTATTGATCTAGGATGACCTATTCGATCATGCCATAGCACAAATATATTTGGATCAATAAACTTCTGGTTTACGATCATATTTGCTTCAATTGCACTAATTTTTGCATAATATAGGCCAGATGACAGAGTTGGTAATTTTTCCAAAATATATTTCTGGCCTGAGACACTCTTGGTTATACCAAGATATTCAATATTCATTTCATTTAATGTCTGAACATGATATCCATTTCTGCGGATATCTTTAAAACTTAACAAGTTTCTTGGGGATTTAGAAGAAAATAGTGCATCTTCTATAATATTTTTTGTCCCCTTAGGTAGAATTATAGTAGCTCTTCCGGAGCCTTCTATCATTTTTGAATTACCAGAAATTGTAGTAACATTAGCTTTTCTTCTAAGTAAATTGGAAAAATATTTCTCGTCTTTAAATATAGCATGGGTTGTTCCACTATCAATTACACAAATATCTTCGTGATTTATCATTGATCCAAATAAGATTTGAGGCATTTCCATATTTTCTTCACAAAGAAAGAAAGTAAATATTATAATTAATACATAATTTATTATACAAAATTTTATTTTATTACATGGATCTAAAAAAATACAAACATAATATTTAATACATACAACAATAAAGAGAATTGTTTAAATATTATCGGGCTTATCAACATTCATATTTACTTCTGGAAAATTAAAGAAATCAGCTACATCCAAATGCATGGGCTCAATATTATCTTCAGAGATAAAATTTGTCTCTGGATTATTTTCTGCCCTTTTCAGAGATGCTTGATATAGCTGAACAAGGCGCTTTGATGACCGGCAAATTCGCGACCAGTGCCCCACACCTCCACATCTATGACATATTGTTTCTTAATTATTTTTTGGTAAAGCTTCTAGCTTTTTACACTGCCTTTTATATTGCTGATTATTTCTCGGTGTCAGCCGAGCATCATGATTAAAATTTCTTCTTTGACTACGAGCACGACCACGACCACGACTGGGGCCATGGCCTCTTTCTCGTTGGTTAGAATTTGCCTGATTCACTTCAGGGAGTGGCAAAGAACCAACGGACCGACTATCATGATTTTTCATTAATAATTCATTATGACGTTCAGCAATAAGTAAGTGAGATAATAATTCAGAATATTTTGTAAAGCCTTTTTCGCGATATTGCTGCTGCAAGAACATATTCGCGGGTGGAAATGTGGAGTATGTTTTTTCAAGTTTATCTTGTTCCGTGATTTCATCTCCGCATAAAGTTAACTGAGCTATAATTCGAAATAAAGCAGAATTATATTCAGTTATATTTTTAAAGTCCATTAGTCTCAGATTTAACCAGTCATGACGTGCTTGTGGAAGCATGACCAACTTCAGGTGGTCATACCTTTCTTTTAAATTTTTCCACAATTTCAAGGGATCTTTTAATGTAAGATATTGTAATTTAAGACCCTCGTCAAGATGGTGGCGGAGGAAAATCATAGCTTTTGCACGATCTTGACTAGATGCCTGATTATCATCTTTGATGGTGTCTGCCAGACCCATCGATTTAAGATGAATTTCGGCATCTAGTGTCCATGAGGAGTAGTCTTTTTCAGAAATATCAAGAGCAGTAAATTCAATTTTAGAAATATTTGTCATTTTATAAAAATAAAATTAAATAAAACTCTTACCACTTTTGTTACCTTGAAAAATTAGCCGGAGCCTCGTGCTGATAACGTGTTGTAAAATACACTAAATTGAGCAAACAAAACGGAGAGGATAAGAGAATTAAAAGGAGAGCAGACGGGGAAAAGAAATTCTTCCGTGTTGGTGTATCAAATTCTGTGTACAAGGGTAAGAATTTATAGGAGAATAAGAAGTGATTGTGGGCAAGTTGCCCACTTTTAGTGGGCCCCACATGAAGAAAATTAAATGCAAGTAGGCAAGTGGACATTCAATCCAACTTGCTTTTTAACAATGGATACTCTAATATTCAATTGCATACTTCAACTTTTTCACCTCCAATTTTCAGCCATCTTGGACGACTTTATATGTATATTTCTCCCAATTTAATTGTCCCCAATATAATGAAAATGTAGTGGATGAATCAACATTAAATGCATATTTGTATGTCTTCAATAATAGCCTTATTTTAGATGACTTGAAGTCATCTTTTGGACCTTGCACGTTGATGTTCCTTCTTGGTTCATTGTTGTCCCAATTTTTGTTTTACTTAACACCACAATTAAGTAATTTCTAATCTCCAATAACATTTTTATACTAAGTAAAATTTATAACCAATTAGTTCTAGTTTAGAAATTAAAAATCCGAGGTTTCTATCTCACGTCGATTCCTTCTCGAATAACTTGACGTATAAAATATAGGGTCTAATAGTAGATCAAAGTAACACTACTTCAAGGAGGCCTTTCAGAAGGAGTCAAGCTAAGGACCTTCAAGCATTGCAAGCTTTATGGATGAAGATGGAATATTTGGAAGGTTCCAACATGGAAGACTTGAAGATATTTAATATATTAAGGGCACTAATTTAATTAGTGAGAGGCAATTGAGTCTTTCTTCCCTATTTTAACCTTTAGTATAAATAGTAGATATTAGAGTTTCATAATAAGTTTTTTGGAGATAAGAAAAATTGTGTCTCTTGTGAGAGGTTGGAAATCTTTTATTGAATTTCAACATCTTGCCTTAGGATTTGCAAGTAAGAATACTACCTTCTTGCGGATTCTAATAGATTATGTATTTTTATTTCTAATTAAGTGGTGTTTTGATTAGTTTCACCATTACATCTTTTAATTGTTTGAATTTAATTATGTCTATTTCTCTTTAATCTATCTTTCAATTTCTATTTTATTTTTTCATCTTCTTGTTTCACATCAAATTGGTATCAGAGCAAGGCTAAAGAATTGTTTCTACAATTCTTAATCCTTGAATTATTTACTTTTTGAAATATGGAAAAAAAATCTGCAAAAAATTTAAAAATTAGAATCTAGTTGATGTGATTTGAGAGTTGTTTAATATTATTCTTTGAATTACATATTATTGTTTCCTAACTGAAAATTAAAGAATAAATGGGTTAAGAAAAATCAAGAAGCCATTGTTATGATTTAAAGCTTTGAAAAAGAAACTTGAAAATGGGTGTTGTTGATTTGGTGTTTGTTTGAAGAAATTGATAGTCAAAACTTGTTGATATAGTTGTGGAGAAATAATATCTCAATTTTGAGTTCATTTAATTGAGTATTGAAGTAGATTGGTTTAAAATAAAAATAAAAAATTGAGCCTCTTCTTGGAGAAGAAGATGAATTTGAAAATTTCAAAAATAGTCAAAATCTGCTAAATTGGCCACTTTTCTCAACAATCATTTCTTCTCTATTTAAAATGTAACATTCCAATTTATTTCCTCTACTTTTGTTGTTAACTCTAGCTAGTTTACTTTGAGTATTAGTTCATGCTTAATGTTAAACTAGTTCTTGTTCGTATCAAATTATTTTCTTTTTTTTATTTCGTCGTATGATTGTTTGTTTCCTTGTCCTTTAGTTTTACTTGATTTACATAAACTCCATTCCATCCTGAAGGAGTAGTACCACTTGTGAATTATTTGGCAAAGTTGATTCTCAACCTTGTGTTATTCAAGAGTAGTAAAAGGCAAGAATGAAATGAATTCATTTGAGAGTGACCTTAAAAGCCTTTAGCCTTGGAGTGATACATGAGTGTGAGTGACAAAGAAAGGAATACATTAACTGAGGGAGTGGTGAGAAACTTTTTCTACTAACTCTTTGTTCATTTTCTTTTTGTAGGTACAATGACTCAATTGGACGGAGAACCCTCTAGCAAAATGAAAATGATGCTTGAACAACTATTGAAAGAAATGAGAGATATAAAAAGAAAATTGGAAGATGTGGATAAAAGGGTGAGAACTCAAGAAATAGCAAAAGAACCACTTTAGATTTTCAATCCTATTGATCAACATGATGAGGGATCAAGTAAGACCTTGATGCAACTTCATCACACTTAATTGTGCAAGATACTTCATCTCCTAATATGACATTACCAACTAAGGCTCGCAATCAAGCGATACTTTCAAAAGGAGGAGATCAACAAACAAATCTTCTACCACAAGCCATTAGACCTCAAATGAGACCTCAACATAATCTTGGAGAGCATGATTCTTTTGATGGTGATAATTATGGCTATGGAGTAGAGGATTAAGCTCAACAAGAAAGGTTAGGTGGAAATGGGAGAGGAAGAAGAGGAGGAAATGGAGGTTTGTACCCAGTTGATGGTAGAGAATATAATAGAAGGAATGATGATGAAGATCGAGTATTCAACAACATCAAGGTTACACTTTCATTTTTCAAAGGAAATAGTGACCCAAATGAATACCTTGATTGGATAGTGAAGCTCGAAAGGCAATATAATCTCAACAATGTGAGTGATGTTAAGAAAATAAATTATGCTATCAGTCACCTTGAGGGATTTGCTTCTACATAGTGGGAGAAAATTGAAAGAGATGCTTTGGTGAATAAAGATTTTGTTACAAGTTGGAATGAAATGAAAAGGCATATGAGAGAAAGGTTTGTGGGTCAAAATTATGAACAAGATACACTCAAGAAGTATTACAATCTTCAACAAAAAGCAAGAGCGTGGAAGAGTATTATGAGGAGATAGAACATACTAGGCTTCGAGCTAATGTCAATGATGGAGAGGTGAGTCTTGTAGCAAGTTTTGTCTCAGACTTAAATAAAGAGATAAGACAACCATTAGATTTGCATCATCTTCCTACTTTATATGAATCTTATCAAATGGCACTCAAGGTAGAGAGACATCAAAAAGAAAACAAATCAAGAATGCAATCATCTTCTTATTCTTCTTCACTGGCTAAAAATAAAGAAGTTTGAAAATCATCTTCTACTTGGGACAAATCCAAAGGTGCAAGACAAGACTCCAAATTCAATTTTGAAGAAGACAAACCAAAAGTGGACTACAAGAATTTAGTTAACAAGGCTAAACTTGAAACTCCATCTAAAATCAAATGTTTCAAATGTCAAGAATATGGACATAAAGCAAATGAATGTCCTAATAGAAGAACTATCATGGCGTTGAATGATGGTGGTTATCAAACGGAAGATGAATCTAAAGATGACCACCGAGAGGATGATAATAGTGATGAGTTTATGGGAAAAGGGGATGGAGAAGAAATTAATGATGATGGAAAACTTGTTCTTGTTGTAAGGAGAAGTATGAATGCTCTAGCAAAGGAAGATATTGATCAAAGGGAGAACTTGTTTCATAATTGGTATAGGGTTCAAAAACAATTATGTTTCTTTATCATTTATAGTGAAAGTTGTGCAAATATTGCTAATGTATCTATGGTGGAAAAATTGAAACTTCCAACAAGAAGGCATCCAAAACCTTATAGATTATAATGGCTCAATGAATGTGGTGAACTCAAGGTGACCAAGCAAGTGTTGATAAAATTCAAGATTGAAAGTTACCATGATGAAGTGCTTTGTGATGTTGTACCTATGCAAGCTTGTCATCTATTGTTGGGAAGGCCATGAGAATATGATGTAGGGGCTAAACATGATGGAAGGTCCAATAAATATGCATTTATTAAGAATGGTAAAAGGCACATTCTTAATCCTCTCTCTCCTTTCAAGAGGGAGAGGAATATAGAAAAATAGGAGAGTTGAAAAAAAATTGAGAGAGAAAAGAAAGAGGAGAGTAAGAGAGTGAAAAATGATAAATCAAGAGAGGAAAAAGGAGAGATTGAGAGCTCAAGTGAGAATGAATTATCATAAAAAAGAGAGGTGTGTAAGAAAAATAAAAGATCAAAGAAAGAGGAAAGGTGTGCATGATTTTGCAAAATCAAGAGAGCATAGAAGAGTTAAAAATTGAGGATGATACTCAAGTCATACTTATTAAACCAAAAGGTTATTCTTTGCTTTCTAATAATGACCTAACATCTTTATCTTTGCCAAGTGTTGTTTTTTTTGTTGTTGCAAGGTTATGGAGATTTATTTTCGAAAGAAATGCCTAGTGGATTGCCTCCTTTGAGAGGAATAGAGCATTAAATTGACTTTGTGCCGGGTTCTCAACTACCCAACAAAGCGTTTTATAGGAGCAATCCTCAAGATACGAAAAAATTGCAAAGACAGTTGAGGAACTTTTGAAAAAAAATTTGATAAGAGAAAGCTTAAGTTTATGTGCGGTGCCCGTAATTCTAGTGCCCAAGAAGGATGGGACATGGAGGATGTGTGTAGATTGTCGTGCCATCAATAGAATTACGGTAAAATATTGACATCCCATTTCTAGACTTGATGATATGCTAGATAAATTGTGTGGTTCTATTTTATTTTCTAAAATAGATTTGAGAAGCGAGTACCATCAAATTCGAATGAAATTCGAAATTGAATGGAAAACCATTTTCAAAACTAAATTTGAATTATATGAGTGGATGATGATGCCTTTTGAGCTAACCAATGCACCAAGCACTTTTATGCAATTAATGAATCATGTACTTAAATCATTTATTAATGATTTTTTTATGATTTATTTTGATGATATTTTGATTTATAGCAAGTGCTTGGATGATCATGTGCAACATTTGAGGTTGATTTTTGATGTGTTGAGAAATGAAAAATTGTATGTGAATTTTAAAAAGTATTTTTTTTTGTGTGTGGATCATGTTATTTTCCTTGGCTTTGTTGTAAGTTTAAGGGGAGTTGAGGTGGATGATGAGAGGGTAGAGGCTATTAGGAGTTGGCCAACCCCTAAGCCCATTAGTGATGTTAGAAGGTTTCATGCGTTGGCAAGTTTTTATAGGGGGCTTGTGATGAGTTTTAGTTCTCTAGCCACTCCTTTAACCAAAATCATCAAGAAAGATAAGCCATTCATTTGGGGTATAAAACAAGAGGAAGCCTTTAGGATCCTAAAGGAGAAACTTAGTTCCACTCCTTTACTTCAACTTTTCAACTTTGAGAAGATGTTTGAAATTGAGTATGATGCTAGTGGAGTAGGTATTGGTACGGTCTTGATGCAAGAAGGAAAACCCATAGCTTACTTTAGTGAGAAGTTAGAAGGAGATCCATTGCAATATTCTATCTATGATAAGGAACTCTATGCCCTAGTGAGAGCATTAGCAAATTGACAATTTTATTTGTGGCATAAGAAATTTGTGATTAGGACCGATCATGAGGCTTTAAAGCATATTATGGGTCAAAATAAACTTAATAAAAGACATGCCAAATGGATATAATTTATTGAGTCTTTTTTTATGTGATTAATTATAAGTAAGGCAAAGAAAATATTGTGGCGGATGCTTTATCTAAAAGATATGCATTGATGAATACCTTGACTTCTAGACTGATGGGTTTTGAGAGTTTGAAGGAGTTATATTCTAATGATGATGATTTTGGGAAAGTCTTTGGGGAGTGTCAAGTGAGCTTGAATAGGTGTGTACAAGTTGTTAAGAAGGGTAATGAAGCTAGAATTCCTAGATTTGAGTTGAAGGATGTCTATTTGTTTAGGAATGAAAAGCTTTGTGTAACTATATCTTCATGGAGAGAGTTGTTGGTGAAAGAGGCACACAATAGAGGCTTAATGGGTCATTTTGGAGTGTCAAAAACCTTAGCTATTCCTAGTGAACATTTCGTTTGGCCTAAGATGATAAGAGATGTGGAAAGAACTTGCGCTAGGTGTTTGAATTTTAAGCATGCTAAATTTTGTACCCAACCCCATGATTTGTATACCCCTTTGCCTAGTCCTAGCGGCTCTTGGCTAAATATTTTCATGGACTTTGTTATTGGTCTCCCTAGAACTAGAAATGATAAGGATAACATCTTTGTTGTTGTGGATAGATTTTCTAAAATGGCTCACTTTATTGCTTGTCATAAAAGTGATGATGCATCTCATGTTGCTATTTTATTTGTTCATAATGTGATGAAGTTGCATGGTGTTCCCCAAATAATTGTTAGTGATAGAGATTCAAAGTTTCTTAGCCATTTTTGGAGGTGTTTGTGGAGAAATTTGGGAACTAAGTTGCTATTTTCTACTTCTTGTCATCCTCAAACGGATGGTCAAACCGAGGTTGTCAATAGAACCTTAGATAACATGTTTAGGGATATGGTTAAAGGGAAGTTAACTTCTTGGGAGAATCAATTGCCATTAATTGAGTTTGCATATAATAGAACTATTCATAGATCTATTGGTATAACCATTTTTGAGTGTGTTTATGGCTTTAATCCCTTGACTCCATTAGATTTAACTCCTTTACCCAAAAATATTATTGTGAGTATAGATGCAAAAGCCAAAGCAAAAACTATGAAGAGCATTCATTAAAAAGTAAGAATGCGAATTGAAAAGGCCAAAAAAAATGCAACCAAAGCCAATAAAGAACGAAAAAGAGTCACTTTCGCACCCGATGATTTGGTATGGGTTCATTTTATGAAGGAAAGATTTGCAAGCAAAAGGAAAAACAAGCTTATGCCTAGAGGAGATGGACTTTTTCAAGTACTTGAGAAGATTGGAGATAATGTTTACAAAGTGGACTTACCAAGTGAGTGTTTGATCCATAATGTTTTCAATCTTAGTGACTTATCTCTTTTTGATGTAGGTGTGGCGAATTCTAGGACGAATTCTTTTGAAGAAGGAGAGACTGATGTAGATCAAAGTAACACTACTTCAAGGAGGCCTTTTACAAGGAGTCAGGTTAAGGACCTTAAAGCATTCCAAGCTTTATGGATGAAGATGGAACCTTTAGAAGGCTCCAACATGGAAGACTTGAAGATATTTAATATATTAAAGGAACTATTATTTTAATTACCTTGTAATTTTAGTGAGGGGCAATTGGGTATTTCTTCCCTATTTTAGTCTTTAGTATAAATTAGTATAGTACTCGCGCGATGCGCGGACTATTAATCTGAGATCAATTATGTAGTACTTAGTACAAATGAAATGCAACATGATAAGTAATACATTTTGATAATGTGTAAAAAAAAGTTCTCACTCAACATGATTAGAAAATCACATTTGATATGATAAGAAAAACACATTTACAAAATATAGAGAAAGTACCTTTTAAACATGATAAGAAATATAATTCAGATAAAAATATAAAGAAAGTACGTATTCCATATGATAAGAAAATCACTTTACAAATTGTAAACAAAGTATCTTTCAACATGATAAGAAAAATAATGTTACAAAATGTAAAGACAACATTTATTAAACGTGATAAGAAATCACTTTTAAAAAAATTAAAGAAAGTACTCTTTCAAAATGATAAGAAGAAGACTTTTATAAAATCTAAAAAAAATAATTTTAGACAACATGATAAGAAATAAAGTTTTACAAATTTTAAGAAAGTACTATTCAACAATATGCTAAGAAAAATATTTTTACAAAAATGTAAAGAAAGTAACATTTAAACATGATAAGAATAACACTGTACAAATAGTAGATATTAGAGTTTCATAATGAATTTTTTGGAGATAAGAAAAATTGTGTCTCTTGTGAGAGCTTGAAAATCCTTTGTTGAATTTCAACATCTTGCCCTAGGATTTGCAAGTGAGGTTATTACCTTCTCGAGGATTCTAATAGATTAGGTGCTTTTATTTCTCAATTAAGTGGTGCTTTAATTAGTTTCACCATTACATCTTTTAATTTTTTGAATTTAATTGTGTCTATCTCTCTTTAATCTATCTTCCAATTTCTATTTTATTGCTTCATCAACTTGTTTCACATTAAATGGGGACATCGACGATAATGTCACATATCGCATTGGAGCGGCATGGATGAAATGGAAGCTTATCTTTAGAGTCTTGTGTGATAAGAAGGAACCATTTAAACTTAAAGCTAAGTTGTACAAAGTGGCGGTTAGACCGTCCTTGTTGTATGGAGTGAAGTATGGTCAGTCAAGAACTCACATGTTCAGAAGATGCATGTTGTAGATATAAGGGTGTTGAGATGGATGTGTGAACATACTAGGAATGACAAGATTAGGAATGAGGTTACTCGAGAGAAGATGTGAGTGGAATCTATGGCGGACAAGATGAGGAAAGCAAAACTGATATGGTTTGTACATGTGCAGAGGAGGCGCGTCGACGCCCCAGTGAGGACGTGTGGAAGGCTGGCTATAAGGGGTGCACGAAGGGGTAAAGGTAGGCCGAAAAAGTATTGAAGAGAGGTGATTAGACAGTACATGGCGCAACTTCATATCACCGAGGACATGACTTTAAATAGGAAGGAGTGAAGGCTGCATATTAGGGTAGAAGGTTAGTAGGGGTAGAGTGTTGTCTTGCCTTTGTAGGTTTAAGCTTGTTAGTGTCTGTCTAGTACTAGTCGTACCCTTGTAGTTCTTGTCATAGGTTGTTTATTTTATTTCGATTATTACACTATTTTATTGTTGTTATTGGTTCTTTCTTGTAGACTTTACACTAATTTTCTTATTAACTGCTAGACTTTCTTCATTATTTTCTTGTTCTTTTACTGGGGTTTGATGTACTTGAGTCGAGGGCCTTTCGAAAATAGTCTATCTACCTCCACGAGGTAGTGATAAGGTCTGCATACACTCTATCTTCCCCGAACCCCACTTAGTGGGATTTCACTGGGTATGTTGTTGTTGTTGTTGTTGTTACTTTTAACATATCAAGAGATAAAATATATTTTTCCCCCTCATGTTTTACCCTTAACATTAATTACTTATTGTCTAAATTATTTCCCAAGACCTAAGATTAAATATCAAGTAATATGAACATTGTGATAACATATTCATGTCAATTATTTTTAAGGGGCCTGCAAAATGTAAATCGAATAAGTAAAAGTGAAAGGAGAGTATTAAATTGAGGTAAAAAAATAAGTAATATTTAGTCAAATTACCATTTTTGTTAATGTTTTCTCGGACCGGACACCGGAGGGAGTACTAGTATTACAAATATTTAACATCAGTTTGTAAACAAATAAAATAGTTAATACAACCACCTGTAAAAGCTCTCTTAGTAAAATCATCAACAAAAGAGCATAGCTATTTAGCAAAGAAAAAAGAAACAAATTTTAGGGGGGAAAAGATAATCAGACAAAAGAAACTCATTTGCCTAGGAAAAAAAGGATCATTTTCTTCCCTACTTTCACTAAAGCAAATAAGAGAAAGGGAACCCCTTTGCTTTCAAATAATTCATCATTTTGATACCCTTCCTTTTTTTAGTTAAACTGTCCATCTCTTAGACTAAGAACATGGACATAATAATATTAATATGAAAGTACCAAAGTGTTACCTGATAATAGAACCTCAAATAATGGTGTGATAGTATTTTAATTTCCAATTCCCATTTCTCACTTCAGAATACAAGATATCCTAAAGAATATTGACGCCTCTGTCGCAAGGAAGGTGGAAGAAAAATAGGTATATATACTAAAATCCTGTCAAATTTCTGCATAGACAATATACAAGTTACAACCCTATCAAAGCTTTAATGAAATGAAAGAGCGCCTGTAAATTTTGTAGGCTCAAATAAAGAATTTAACCTAAAAATAAGATTGAATGTACAGCCTATGGTCCATCTTCACCATCTTTTATCAAATTACATATATCAGAGCATTCCACCAAACTGCAAGAAAAAACAATTAAAAAGAAACAAAAAAAAAGAGTCATCAGTCGATTTTCATTAGCAAATATATCAGTCATTCAGAAAACATTATATAGCCATGTTCCTCACTAGATGTAGGCAGTGAAAGTGTCAAACTGAAAAATTAAGTGATTTCCAATTGATATTAAATGGTGAACATCCTAGCTTGCAGTGATTGTTGCAGCTTTCATCATACTGTTTGCTCCTCGTATTGAAAAATTTCAGAATTCTTTTGTTTAGGATGAGTATTTCAACTTTCTCCAAACCTTCATCATATTGTTTGCTCTTACTGTTCAAATATTTCATTCTGACCCAAGGTTCATTCAACTGTCCTAAGCGTCAATTCAACTTTCTCCAAATCTTTTGTCCAATAGAGAAATGGGTTTCAGTAAAATTTGCACTTCAGTTACTATTCAAGAATTGCACATTTTAAAGGTAACTTTTGGAGAACGAAAGCACGGAATAATAAGAAATACCAAAGATTTAGTGGAAAGTTTTGGCCTAGTTCCTTTGGCTTTAGGTTCTTTACACGCTAATCATCAATGTGTTTATCATTGTCAAATTCATCTTTCCAATATATGCAGTTCGATAACACAGTTCCAAGGAGAACCAAAATCAGCATAACTAAAGTACTGGTTGAAGGACATAGGTAAAAGAATAGATTGGTGAGCTATCATTTACATGCTACAACAGTTCAAATTTCTATTATGCTTCTATAGCAAAAGAAGTGTCACATGCAAAATGCGTCACTAAGCCATTGATTTTTTGGTTAAAGGTTTGTATAATACCATAATCACACTCCTCATGTTCTAAATGGTAGCTCAATTTCAACATTTATAAAAAAATTAGGCCGCAATGGCAATATCGAGCATTTCTTTTGTTGAAATGTGTGACCAATCTTATCTAAAAATTTAGGCGGTTATAGAGAACACACTTTTAATTACATATTACATAGTTATGTTAGTCCCAACGCACCTCCTCACGTGTGGGTTTGATTCATTCTCATGCCCAAACATGTGGACATATGTTTTGTTTTTTCGGGTGGCGGTGGTATTTGAACCCATGACCTCTTGCATGCTCAAATATTATTTTGAAGTGTGTGACCATCTTATCTAAAAACTTAAGCGGTTAGAAAAAGTATATTTTAATTACTTAGTTATATTATGTCTTAACAAGGAAAAAATGAAACTAATTTTAATTTTTTTACAAACAATATGACGCCTCGTAATCTTTTGATTAGCAAGATCAAAAGATAGAAAAAGTAAAGTTGGTCTTAAAAGTTGAAGAGGCAAGAAAAAAGATAGATAGACATCATTTTCTCTTTTTCTCTCCTTGGTTTCACTTTTCTTCTTTCTTCAAATTGTATACTCATCCCTAACTGAACAACTTCTTTAGATAGTTACCATGGTTACTGATTATACCTTCCAATGTAGTAAGGATGTAGAAGATATATGATTTTCAATAGGTGTTGGAAATAAGATGGATGGATGAAAGATAAGTCCATTCACCTTTTAGTAAGTACGATAGGAGAAATAAAGGTGGAAGCGCTTTTAGCTGTCCAGGCAAAACTCATCTGAATATTGTTTATGTAAAATTGTAGGTTTAACAACACTAAAGACCAGCATTTTACAAAGAGCACAATTAATTTTAAAATTTTCCACCTTCCATGGAAACAACAACATGCTGCCTCCTTTACTTTTTCTTTAGGTAGGTTGATGGATAGAAAAGTAGGCTTGGTCTTAAAAGCAGAAGCCATACTGCCATAAGAAGGAAAAGGATGGATCCTTTCTTTTCGTTTATGAATCTACTTTGATTAATCAATGTGTGACTCTGAATCCTCATTACTGATGGCATCCAAATGATCTCTTGATTGATCAAAAGATCCTTTCAGTAATTCAGTTCGATCTAGTCATTAGGCCCTCCTAAAACGATCTATTAAATTCGTCAAGTTGTTCCAAAGATCAATATGGCCAGTTATTAATGGAATTACTTGTTGGCTCTTTTTAAAATACTCATTTGGCCGAGGGCTTCCAGATACATCATAAGCTAAACCGATGCTGACAAATAACCAACCCACAATGAATAGGAAACGCATAGTAATGCTATGAATGACCCAGTATCGGATACTGTAATAATATCAACAAATGAACGTTTTTCTGTGCTTCCAGACATTTTGACCGTCACATATTCGTGTACAATCAAAGAAGATCAATTCCGTAAAAGATGAGATCAGTAAATGAAAATTCACTGAAATTTCATCTTTGTGAGGTCGTCAATATTGTTCAATCTCTTCTGTTTATGTTTCCTTGTTTAACTTTTCTTTTTTCTTGAGTTTGAATCAGGAACTTCCTCTTTATTTTCCTAACTTGGCTACTTATTCTACTTCCGATGGAATAAGGATGCTGAAGATGTATTATTTATGGTAGATGTTGGAACTGTACACAGATATTTATTCATCTGTTGGTAAGTAAGACAGGAGAAAGAAAGATTGAAGTAGTTGCATGAAGAGGAAAAAGACCTGGTCAATGCTTGAACAGTTCTTCCTATAAACTAGGCAGAACATTATGTTATATATTTCTTATTCTACAGACCAAGCTAAGAATACTAAAAGTTGTAATATGGTGCACATCCAAACTTGCAAGTTGCGACATACGGTCACTTGTTCAGTATTCCATATTTTAACAAGAATTTGGCAAGTGATGAGTTGCACAACTATGAGTAGAACTTAGAAAAACAAACATAATGTACTAAACGGAGGCTCAAGGAAAATGAAATATAAAGACCAATGAATTTAAAGGGAAAAAAATTACCAGTATTGGCGACTGCGAAATCCTTGCTTAAACACCACCAGAGGCCTGTAGAAAAAAGAAGTAAAAGCAAGCCTTTCAAAATGACTTTATGAACAGTGTCTCTTTGTCAATATATCTTACATCCTATCCACGTCAATTAATTATACAAAAAGGAATCGCTTAAGTAATGCTCGTTTTCCTTTCTTTTCTTTTTTCAAAAATTTTGATAGAATAGGGGGGCAGGTTGGAGGAAGAAGAAATATGGAGTTTTTAATAAGGTTATCATCTATCAATTAAGTAAACTAGAAATAGTATACCATGAAAGTAGGCATTTAATAAGTTTTTCATTTACTTGCTTATGTTTTCCTGCAAGCATTTTCAATCATTATCAAGGAGGGACGAAAGAAAAAGGAACTGCAGAAGATTAAATAATCGACTACATATTATTTATCAAACTGCACCTACCATATAAACTTCAGTTCCAATTTTAAAGCTGCAACATATCCGTCCAGATATGAGTACTTGATATCTTTTTATCCTTCTATAGAAGACATGCTTCACCAATAGTCAACAAAGACATTAGTAAACTAGGAGAGCTGTATGGTATCTAAGCGAAATAATGTCAAACATGAAAGAAATGCTAGAAATAGCTCCATATCCTTGCCCTTTTCAAACCACGAGTAGCTCATGGTTTCTATCTAGTTTTATCAGAGTATCAGTCTCACAATTTCCTGCAGCTAAGTTTAAAATGTATCTAATGTACGTTTTCCTCACCAAGTTTTTGTAATGTAATGGCTGTGTACATTCTTCTATCTAACAAGCTCATGTCTTGCTTGTTTGAAGCTTTTAACTTAACACTTTTCTACATTCAGATCTACCAGTAAATAAATGATTTCTAAAGACCATTAAGATTGAAGTATAACTGATTTTCTCCCTCTCTCTCTCCCTCCCTTTATTACCTTCCTTACCCACATTATGTCTTAGTTTCTGTCAACCTGACTGGCAACTATGGAGCTAAATTTTAGCTGTTCTAGCAGGCTTTATGCTACAACCCTCCCTATGGTCAACTACGAACACTTGCAAATAGATTTTGTAAGAAATGGTGTTCAGAATTGAGGTTAGAACTCTATATTTAGAAGGTTGCAACTACGAAATGCCACATTAATAAAATATTAGAAGGTTGTTCATTTGATTTTCAATATTCTGATTCTATTTTTCCATCCTTCCAAGCCCAAAAGAAAACAATTGTGATTGATGCCAACGTGCATTTCTGGCTAATAGTGAAACATATGATCTATACAGTCCAACTCCAAGGGGATTGGAGAAATATATCTAGGCTAATAAGATAGCTACCTAGTTAATGTAACCTAAATTTGGTAGCTTATTTTGGAATGGTATCTCATAAACAATAGGAGCAGGAAATGTACTAAATGAGTCGGCATTCTACCTAATGTACCTATAAATATATAAGGGCCAAGTGGAATTGGTCTCACCCATTCACAAACTTTTAGTTTTCGCTCTAACATACTGCTTTACACCATCATTGAACAACTCTTTGGTGGAATAAAAATCTTCCTACTTTGGTCAGAATTGCTAGGTTTATCTTGAATGTGGAATTAAGAAAATAACAACAGCAAAGAAAAGTTCCAATCCTGCATAGTGTTTATCCATCATTGCTATTCATCCTCTTATAAAAACTTCTACTTCTTGGATTTCCTAACCTAAAAGAGATTCATCATTCATGTCAATAGGAGAATAAGTCTACCTTCTTTCAGACTAGGGAGTTTGACATGAATCTCTTTCAGGTTAGAGAATTCAAGGAGGAGAAGAGATTTCTGACTAAAGTTGTATATAGTTAGATTAGCTAAGCTAATAGATTAGTTGTTCTAACTAATTTAATATGTGGTTAGCTTTTTGTATATAAGGGGCATTGCTCAAGTGTATTCTTGAAATGGAGATAATTTTACATTTCCAATTTTCTGGACAGAACTCTGGTCCTCTTTTTCTGACTCCCTTTATCTCTTAGCTAGTCTTTCTCAGCTGAATCAAGTTCATCTTCCAACAAATACAAAGGGAAAAGTCTTATCACCTCCGAAAATTAGACAGATATACAGAGAACAGTTTGTGGTCGGGGAGTCTTAATAGATAATTTGGTTGGCTATCTGAACTTTCACATTGTTGGTGAGGGTTCGATTCTTCACCTTATAAGGAATCAAAAGGAACAGTCCCTTTAGTGGAATTAATTAGATGCAAATCATACCTTCTAACGTTAAGAGGACCTTCACCAGGAGATCCACTACCACCACGAATACAAGTATTGACACATTTGACAGTGCAAGTCTCTGCTTGCCTTGACTTAGGTCGTTGAATCCTCGCTTTCTTGCAATCCTTCTGACCATCAACACAATCGCCAGACAGCGTTTGCGGCACATTCGAAAAAGTCTCTCCAAGTATTTCCTGTTGTGTTTCAATCTGCGCCGCCTCCGCCACCGCCTCCGCCCCATTCACCACCACTATCACCGCACATGCTGCAGCTGCCGCCAGTATCACCGCAGTTATTGGCTTCCGCGCCTTCGTAACAGAAACGCATTTCCGTCTTTCCTGAGAAACATCGTCACTGACAGTAGTTGTGGCAGCTGCTTGTAGTCGTTTGGGTCCATTGCCATGGCTGACCAACCACTCTGGATAATCTACTGGAAATCTACAGAGAGTTGAACACAAGCAAGAAATTCCCATTTGTCAAATTACAGAAATAACTCCGATTTTTGCAATTCGAATTGCATTTGTGGAAAGATCTCTACTTAGAATTTGGGAACTTTGCCACCTTAAGTTCAATTATATACACTTTAGTCCGCTCTTCCGATAGTGTTGACACTTCGGTCTCAATAGTTTCACACTAAAACTTTACCCTTTGTGTCAGTTTAGTGATAAAACTATTTTTCATTTCAACGAAAACGGTTCAAGGATGCCCTAAAGTTTGTGATTTGTTTATATATAGTGATATATATTTAGCTAATCCATTAGGTCATAGAAGCTCCCTCATGGTAATCTTTCATTTTAAATATTTCTCTGTCATGAACGTTTCTTTTAATTATTGGAAGTCACATAAAAGTATATTCATACTTTTTCAATTATTTAGGGATATGCTTCAAATAATTGTCACTAAATTTTTTGTTACATCTACACTTTAGAATCAATTTGTGTTTTATTTTTATTTTTTGAATTATTTTAAGTTTGTTTTATTTGATTTCGAAATACTTGTTTCAGAGAGATAATTATTTTACTGAAAAACGACCAGCTATAAAATTAATTAAAAGACAACAAAACTTACCAACACATGCTCATCTCTTTTCTTTTAAACTAATTTTCCGATCATATTGTTTTTATTTGTTGTGACAACTTAATTAAATTCATTTAGCCTATGATTTTACGCTAAATCCTACTACTTTAATCTCATTGGAACATAATTTTGTTTAGAGAAACATGATATACCAACATTATTCCCCGTTAGCCGATACTTTTTTATACTATTATTTAATGCCTTAGGTCAAATGGATAAATCATACTACCCATTGCCATATTAAATGAGTATCTTACTAAAAATGTTTGTCACATATTACTTGATCACTTACTAAATTAAGATAAAATTAATTAAAAAAAAAATTAATTTATACCTACAATTAATATGCTTTTGAATATTGAATTCATAACAATGTATAATATTGAATTCTAATTGTAATACATTTTGAATTCAATATATTATACATATTATAGAGATGTTTCAATGCACGTTGTGAATATATATAACTAAAATATTTTGAATACAATAATATATTCCGTTAATAAGAGAAAAAATAAAAAATAATTATAATAGATTTTGAATTCAATATATTATAGGCATGTTTCAATGCAGGTGGTGAATATGTAACTAAAATATTTTTAATACGATAATGTATTTCGTTAATAGGAGAAAAAATAAAAAAATAATTATAATAGATTTTGAATTTAATATATTATAGGCATGTTTCAATGCACGTGGTGAATATATAACTAAAATATTTATAATACAATAATATATTTTAGCACAATTAATAAGAGAAAAAATAAACAATAATTATAATACATTTTGAAATCAATTTATGATACATATTATATGCATCTTTCAATAAATGTGGTGAATATATAATTAAAATATTTTTAATACAAATATATTATAAGTATTATATGTGAATTTCAAACATTTTGGTACTATTTAAATTAGTTTTAAATTAGGATAATCAATTATTATTTTAAAAAAAGGGAGAAAGAGAAAGAGAAAGATAAAAAATAGATAGAAAAAAAAGCACACATAACGAGGGGGGGGGAGAGAGAAAGAGAGGGGTAATAGAGTGATTTTAGTTATTAATTAAGATAAATATGTTATAAACCATAAAAAAAAATCCTAAAAAGGGGTAA
The DNA here is from genome assembly GCF_947179165.1 of Solanum dulcamara. Classification (NCBI taxonomy): domain Eukaryota; kingdom Viridiplantae; phylum Streptophyta; class Magnoliopsida; order Solanales; family Solanaceae; genus Solanum; species Solanum dulcamara. The sequence goes on along the minus strand of NC_077248.1, from coordinate 9,486,513 downwards.
TTATTAATCTAAAAGAGTTCATTTATATAAAAATGGAAAAATTACCAAATTACATACCTTATATTCTTATATTTTCAATTATTCCCTATAATTTGTAAAAATTTCAAAAATCCCACTTCTGATACATATGAATGATGTTGATACACCGCGATTTGATACATAAGACATTTTCATGATACATCACTAGTTGATACAAAACAAACACAAATTGTATCAGTAAAACATAAGTTTTACTGCTATTTTTGTTGTGTTCATGATATATTAGGTGTTATAAGCTGATTCATAAGTTTTATTTATATTACAATGTTTGATTTGTATCAACTAGCGATGTATCATGAAAATGACTTATGTATCAAATCGCGATTTATCAGCGTCATTCGTATATATCAGAAATCTGGAAAAAAGAGGGAATTCAGGTAATCGCGATTTAAATAAATTCTGAAGATCCAAAAACTTTTTTTTTCAAGAGGCTAATTAATATGAACAAAGAGCAAAATAGTAAAGTTAAATAATTTCTTAATTATCGTGTAAAATATAAAGTGTCTATCTAATATGAGACGGATGTAGTACATATTTAGTAGAAATTAAATGATTCATCGCATGCTCTTAACCCCTGCCCCCAAATATTCCCCTATTTGAGCTACAATGTAACGAATGTCATATATAAAATGAATCACAAACGTTAAAGATACGTAATAAGAGCAATTTAAAACGTAATATTGATTTCTCCAAGCAAAGAAGCCTAGGAATTCCCAGGCAAAGATTATAAAAAAGATGAAATACAACAAAACTTGCTTGATCAATGCATATAATGAAAAGCACACTTCGAGTGAGTTGAACAACTTATTACATTAGTCCTCCTGGACTTAAAAAAAAAAAATTAAGAGAAAAATGAATGAGGACATGGAAATTTGACAACATCATCGTTGACAATCAAATGAAACTAGAAACTTGAAATTAGTTCAACAGGCAATAGTAACTATCCAAAATCTGCTATCAAGAAACATAAAACAAAAAGAACATAGTCATATACGCGATATCAAAGAGACAAATTATCTTTGCTTTGATCAGAAGCACTTCCTATGCACAATTGATGGGCCAGACTCATCAAACTCTGCCTTAGCAATCCACATCTACATTTCAAACAAGACAAATATTTTAAGCATCGATCATCGACTGACTAACGAGTATATTAATTGAAAAACTAATGCTTAGTTACCTGCTGGAAGGTACTGAGGGATGCCAAGATGGAACCTCCTATCCAGACACTGTACTTCCTTTCAGGGGGCGCGACAACCTTAATCTTCATGCTGCTAGGGGCTAACGCGGTGATCTCCTTGCTCATTCTGTCAGCAATACCAGGAAACATAGTGGATCCACCACTAAGTACAATGTTCCCGTACAGATCCTTCCTTATATCAACATCGCACTTCATTATAGAGTTGTATGTTGTCTCATGGATACCAGCAGCTTCCATTCCGATTGTGGAAGGCTGGAATAGCACTTCTGGGCATCGGAAACGTTCAGCTCCAATGGTAATCACTTGACCATCTGGGAGTTCAAAGTTCTTCTCGACAGAGCTGCTTGACTTAACCATATCCAACTCCTGCTCAAAGTCAAGAGCAATGTATGCCAGCTTCTCTTTCATGTCTCTCACAATTTCCTTCTCAGCACTGGTGGTGAATGAGTATCCACGCTCGGTGAGGATCTTTGCCAAATGCTCTGTCAGGTCACGGCCAGCAAGGTCAAGACGAAGGATCGCATGAGGAAGTGCATAACCTTCATAGATAGGAACTGTGTGGCTAACACCATCTCCGGAATCCAAAACAATACCTGCAAGGAACCACACAGAATTCAGGCAGAGAAGAATCATATACTTCATCTTAACCATCGACAATCCCACAAGTGAGGTCTGGGAAGGGTAATGTGTGCGCAGACCTTATCCCTATCTTGGAAGGTAGAGAGTCTGTTTCTGATAGACCCTTAGCTCAAGAAAAGCATATCAAAGAATTTCAAAATCCACCCCAAGTCGTTTCTTCTTTAACTCTCTACCGAGATTAATTGATTTATGTTCATTCATTTATCATGCTTTTAGCTCAATAACCTAGATCGATTAATTCTTCACTTGCCACCAAGTTAGTAAAATCATTCCATAAATTTCCTCATCTTTTCTAACACTTCTCCATCCATATAATCACCAACAAAAGGGTCACTATAAGTCATATAACTCCCCTGGTTTATACGTTAAAGTACTAATATCCATGAGATCGGTTCCTAGTAAGAATGGATCTTTAATTATAAAAAATTGGAACATGAACAACATCAAAAAAAGGAAGAGCAGAATGTGAATGTGTCTTACCAGTAGTACGACCACTAGCATATAAAGACAGAACAGCTTGAATTGCAACATACATTGCAGGGCAATTGAAGGTTTCGAACATTATTTGAGTCATTTTCTCACGATTAGCCTTTGGATTGAGAGGTGCCTCAGTGAGCAGAACCGGATGCTCTTCTGGAGCAACTCGAAGTTCATTGTAGAATGTGTGATGCCAAATCTTCTCCATGTCATCCCAGTTATTCACGATACCATGTTCGATAGGATACTTCAATGTGAGAATACCACGTTTCGATTGTGCTTCGTCTCCAACATAGGCATCCTTCTGCCCCATCCCAACCATAACTCCAGTGTGACGAGGACGCCCAACAATGCTAGGAAAAACTGCCCTCGGGGCATCATCTCCAGCAAAACCAGCCTATATATGAAACATATATTACAGCTGAGAACAGAATTTTTCGAATTTCTTCGATCAAAATGGTAAAAGATGATTGTTCAATTCATTACCTTGACCATGCCAGTTCCATTGTCACAAACAAGAGGTTGAATGTCATCAACATCTGCCATTTTTTACAACTGTTGAAGTACAAATAAGTTAGCAATAAATAATATCTCAGATACAAAAATATCCTTAGACTATACGAAATAAGAGTTCTCAAGAAACATTTGATACATACATACAAATAAAAAACACTATGCAGCTCCAATCCAAGTTCTTTGTAGTTTTCCATACATGTATAGGTGGAAGGGGGAAGTGAGTATACTTATTTTCCTTCAACATTCCAAGAAATGCTCATGACTCAACTAAAATACTGTTGATTTACACAAATGTTTCTTTTCTAGGCCACTATTTAGATTTCATTCTTATTTTTTAAAAGTTGTGCAAATATAACCCTTGGAATTGACAAAATATTAAACTATGATTTAACATTTATAAAATTTTATAAGGTGGTGTGACACTATCTCATAACATTTTCAGTTTGCTTGAAAAGAATCTCTAAATCGTAATCCAAAAGGTCCATGAATTACAAGAGGAAAAAAGCCATTTACTAAATGGCCGCCCCAAGAAGGAAACTTGGAGGGGGGGGGGGGGGGGCGGAGCACAACCCAAAAAGAAAAGAGTTCTTGATCAATGCACATATATCAAATAGAATATGAAGAAAAAAAAATCAATCTCATTAACCAATCAATTAAAAATCAAGAGAAGTTAAACACACAAATTAAAAATAATGACGGAAATGGACAAACAAATATATTGTAACAGACTACCTAATGGGAAAACCAATGCATAACAAAGGACCAATAAAATTATACTCCCTTTGTCCCAATTTATTAATTGATGATTTAAATATAATATGTATGAAAAACAAAAAAAATCATTTTATTGTAGAAATTCAAAAAAGTGCAGCATAAATTGAGACGTAGCAGAATTTGAGCTCCAATTTATTGAAGAAGATATATGATTGATTATTGATATTCTCACCTTTTATTTGGTGGTAGAATTATGAAGAAAAAGAGAGAAAGTGGATTAGTGCTTTGTTAGAAAGAGGAAGAAAATGAAGAAAAAGAAGAAGGGAAACGTCAAATTCGGATCTGATGATGAAGCGTTACCTTATACGTTAAAGGGTTGAGAAAAATTAGAAACGGCCACACACAAGTGTGTATTCATTAATCCATTGATTTTCCTATTATTTCTACAATATATTATTTCCAACTCTAATAAATACTAGTATAAATATATTAATTGTTGTCTTTTTTTTTTTCATTTGAATAAATCATTTTTTGTGTGTATGGTTAATAATCAAATTAAATCAAATCAAATTGAAATCGATAACAATCAAATCGATAAATGCATATTATATTTGGTTTGATTTGATTATAATAATTTGAAAACTGATTAAATTGATTTGGTTTTGACTTTAATCAATAACCGATCCATGAACACCCAAAGACACCCAAAAAATATTACATATTTACTAGAGGGGTAAAATCAAATTCAACTCATTCAAGTTTGAATGAGTTATTGATTCGTCCATTTATTGGTTTAATCTATTAAAAAAAGAGGTTGATATGTCAAATTGACTTATGAAAAAATTTATTATTTTTTTAATTTGATATGTTATATTTAATCATAATAAAAAGTAGTAACTTTATTAAGTACTAAATATTTATATATGAACAAATAAAGTAACTAAAACTTGGTAAAAATTAGAGGGGTTGAGGTTAAGACCTGCATTTTATTCTATTTCAACCCAAGTAATTTTTGGGGTGGTTTATTAATAAGCAAACAACACAAATTTCACTAGTTTAGAGCCTAATTACGTGACTTCATTATAGTTTTTGAAATTACCTTCTGTGCCACATTCACTTCGCCAGATACATGTATTTGGCACACTTCGATACATGCAGGTCAAATTAGGTATAATTTATTTCAGATACAGTGTATCCAATTGTAGTTAGCATATATCTGGGATATACTAACTATCATGTATCTAGAATATACTAACTCTCTCGCTCGCCTGTATCTCTCTACGTATCTGTATTTCAGATTGTATCTTATATCAAAGATATATGTAGCTAGTGTGATCATACGCATGTATTTGGGATACTCTTCTCTCGCTCACCTCTCTTCCTATGTCTATGTGTTTCAGAATGTATGATCTGGTATAAAAAATACATGTATCTAGTATCAAAGTTACATGTATCCGACTTGAAATATGAAGGAGTAGTGTATCTGATTTGAAATGTGGTACGAAATTATTAATCAGTGAGACAATATGCAATTTTTCCAAACTATAGAGTGGATTAGTATTTATGATGAGAATATTTGTATAATTAATCAGTGAGACAATATGCAATTTTTCCAAACTATAGAGTGGATTAGTATTTATGATGAGAATATTTGTATAATTAGATAAAAAAAAATTATTAACTCACTCTAATTTGATCCGTCTAAATTCTGCTCAATCCATCAATTTGATACCTTTAATATTTGTCATATCATATAACTATAACTATTATTAGTAGAATGTTACAAATTTTATGTCGTCTTTTTTTATTTTTTTGAATTTTACTGGTTCTCTAAATGATCGAGTAAATTAAAAATGCACCGTTTTCTTCCATTATTAATTTATAGTTACCTTCACTTTCGATTTTGACTTTTCTTTCGGTGCGTAGTTTGTTCCTTATGCTGAATATATGAATATTTTACTTTTTAACTTCAACTCATTTTTTCTAAATTGCTTATTTCTTTATATTCTGTTTGATTGATTTGTGGATAAAATTTAAAGACATAATATAGAAATGTGTTCTTTAATTTCGCATTAATTGATATTTATATCCCTTAATTTAGGTGTACATAAATAGATATTTTTAAATTATCATAAAGTTGAACTAGTAGATATACACATCCAATATGACAAATCACGTGAGTTTTGTCATATATGACACATGTGTCTGCTTGTTCAACTTTATGATAGTTTAATTGTTCATACCAAAGTGACTACTTACTTTTGTACACCTAAAATTAAAGTGAATAAATATCAGTTGTATTTGAGTTAAGAGCAAGTTTATGTATTCTCAATTTAAAAATATGACCAAACACAATTTTAACTTTAATAATTTCAATAAAATAAAAATGATTTAATTTTTCAAACCAAACACCTACTAAAATAATTATATCCACATTCTAAATGAAGTTTCATTTGATGATTGATCTTCCTACCTACGCTTTTGATTGACTTACTACGTACGCTTTTGATTAGCATTGTTTTACACTGTAAAGTGACAAACTAAAGACTCAATCGTATCACGTACGTTTGTGATTGATTACTTATTATTCCTTCTATCTCAATTTTATGATATTTTTTACTTGACAAGATATTTAACAAAAAAAGAAGAAGATTTTTACAATTTATGGTTAAAATAATACTTAGATATTTATATAGATGGAAATCATTTTGTTAAGGATAAAAAAAATTAAAATTAAATTATTTTTAGTTATAGTAAAATAATATTTTTTTTTAAAATGAATTAAAAAAGAATGTCACAAAATAAAATGGGACGGAAAGAGTACACGAGGTCAAAAGAATCATTCAAGGCAGAAATGATTTTCTCTCATTTGCTCCAGCCACTTGTTGTTTTTTTTTGTTTTTTTTTTTTTTTGGGGGGGGGGGGGGGGGGGAAGACCCTACACGAGGCTCCCACCTCTCGTGCACAGCCAGGGGTTGAGCCGCACACCCCCAAGCCTTATTATTCATAAAGCATAACAATACAAGGAGGGGGGGCATAAACCTTACCTCCGATTTTAATTGGTTCATAAGTCGGACAACCTACTAAGGTCGGCTAACTCATCCCCTGATACTATACAGTGCTTCCTAACTAACTAGAAAAGCGTTAAACCTACGAGAGGACTCCTCTCGATACAATGCAACTACGAAAAACGTAAATGAGGGAGACTCTCCCCTTCCATGTGAATACAAGAAAGAAACCTACGCTAGTCCTATCTAAATAAGCTACATTTCATAGCTAAATTGAAGAAGAGCAAGTATACGAATCTTCCAATTTCCATGGATCGAGATCGTTCATTACATCTGTGTCTTTCTTAGTCTTGTCATACCGAGTTTGTCCAGGATGTAAAAGTATGAAGTCCCTTTTTGGTTGTTGGAGATTTAGGCGTTGTATCTTGTTTACAGACACGCCATATCAAGTTTATGCAAGTTGTAATGATCCTTTTCAGTCACTGGGAACTGCAGTTTCGCAAGTAGTTGTGAGGTGTTCGATGTTGCTGATGTTGTTCTTGGATGCTGCATCTGTGTAGTGTACCTACAACACTAATGCAGAAGTGTTGCAAATCTGCACAAATGGTTCCTGTTAAGGCTTGTTGCTGAATCTGGTGGTTGTTGTATGTTGTTGTGTACATTTCAATGTGGTTATTGCAGTTATAGTTGTTGTAGCTTGTTGCTTGATGGATGTTGTTGTAGATGTATGTTGCAGTTCTGTAGTGTGCAAAGAGTTGTAGCTTTGCACCAAGAGAGACAATGCAAGAAGCATACACTTCAATCCCTTTCAGTATTTGTTGGTGTGACTGCTGAAACTCCAAAGCAGCTCCAAAATTGAGACAGATGTGGTAGTCTTTTATCGTACCTGCATCAAGGAAACAGATTGCAGCATACATAAGGAGAATTCATGGTGGTTCTTTGATTTGCTTGAGCTTTCTTCTTCTGAATGCAGCCATCTCCAGCTTGTCTAATTTGACATATCATCTGGTTGTATGTGGAAGATGTTGGTAAGTGTAGAACTGGTGAATGATATCAATTTCATGGCTATATTTGGACAAAGTGTCAGCTGGAAAGTTGGCTTCCCTGTATACATGGTTGCATTGGAACTGATCCAGTAATCTAACAAGATCTTGGAGCTCTGTAATGTGCTGGATCATTCTCCATGGTGGTCTAAGTCTGTGCTTCAACCATCCCACTAATAGTTCTGAATCAGTCTCCAACATTACCCTGCTATATCCATATTGGACACACTATTTAATTCTCATTACTGCAGCTTGAACCTCTGCCTGGTTATTAGATCCCTCTCCTAGTGGAGTTGCATATGCATATATCAGCTCCCCTTTATGATCTCTGAGTATACCACCTGCTCCTATCTTTCCAGGGTTGTTGATGGCACTTCCATCAGTTTTAAGCTTCACAAAGTTAGGAGGGGGTTTGTTCCATTTGACTTGGATCACACTTGTATCATGTTTGCTGTGTTCCACCATGTCCACAAATTCTTTCCATTTACAAGGCATCTTCTTATTAGGGAAAGAATTAATGGCCAGCATATATAAGTCTTTGACAATGGAGCATATAACTCTAGAAGAGCTAGATTTCTTGCCTCCATACTTGGAAGCACATCTATTTTTTCAAAGGTTCCAACACACAAAGATAGGGGTAGCTTGTATAAGCAACTTATGCATGTCATTGTTAGTCTTGATCAACCACCACCTCATTAAAAGATTCTTTAGAGGGGTGTTGCTGTGTTGCAGGCCCCAGAACCCTGAGAAATGCTTCCAAATATGTTGTGCAAAATGTCCAGAGACAAAAATATGGTCTATGTCATCCATACCTTTCCTATGGCAGCAAGAGCATGCAGCAGGTTCATATCCAAATGCTACAATTCTGTCATTTGTAGGCAACTTGAATCTGAAAGCTCTCCATAGTAGAAAGGAGACTTTGAAGGGTATATTGTTGTGCCAGATGTTACTGCTAGTGAGAGTTCTGTTCTTCTTCCTCACCAAGTTCCATGCAGATGCACATGTGAACTCTCCCTGAGAGTTGGGTTTCCAATCGGCCTGGTCCTTCATGTTAGGATTGTATTTGACAGGGGTGCTTAGAATTTGATTTATACTTTGTGGAGGGGCATGTTGTCTCACTTTGGCTTCATTCCAAACCCCATTTATGAAGTATTCAGAGACAGTACCAGCCACTTGTACATACATCACATTTTGTACTTTAATTACTATTGCCTTCGTCCCATATTAGATAGATATTTTTTATTTTACACGGTGATTAAAAAAAATTAATAGATTCATCAACTTTACTATTTTGTCTTTTGTTCATATTAATTAGCCTCTTGAAAATGGAATTCTTTGGATCTTCAAAAATTATTTAAACTTCCAAAACATATTAATTGTAGGGGTAAAATGGAAAAAATTTAATTAATTCTATCCTGATTTAGTAAGTAATCAAATAATATGAGACATATTTTTAATAAGATGCCCATCTAATATGGGACAAATGGAGTAATTTATTGACATATCTTATTTTTTGGAACAATAAGGGAAATACCAGTTATATTTTTGAGTGTGTACCAGGTTTTTGTGTAAGAATTTGCAAATGATATTGGAGATTTATATTGTGTAAGAACTTGGCAAATTATATTCGGTGTAACGAATTCGACTAAGAAAATATTGACAGGAAAAATCAATTCTTAATTTTTTTTATGAAATATCACCTGTGGAACCAATTCAACCACTTCTACATGCTATTGACTTATACTATTACTGAACTTTCAAGTGTGATCAATAATTTCCCTTTCAATGCCGCTGGCATAGAAAAAACCATTACCATTTAGAGGTGGATTTAACATTTTTTATTTATGAATTTCAAATTACATTTGTTTTCTTTATTGGATTCTAGATAAAGAATTTATATATATTAAATGAAACTTTTAACATAAATACAAGGTTTGAGTCAGATCTATTCGGTTTTGCCAAATCTATAACTATAAAGGTGGCCGTCCATCCTTGATTACCAACCATCAAAAGTTACGATGGAATGAAAAAATTCCTCCACTCTTTAATGAAAGATCTAGGATTTGAATCAATATGGAATAGACAAAATTTGTATAAGGAGCATTTTTCCTAGCTTTAAAAGGTCTTATGTGATGTGAATCCAAATTAATCGAAGCTCAAAGCGAATATCAAAAAGCAAATATTTGATAGCAAATAATGAAAATAAAAAATAAAAAATTAAACATTACCATGAATCCTTTGATTATCACATTACTTTACTATCGTTATTGTTCTTGTCTTGTAAATTTGCATCGCTTTTCGTTTTTTTGCATTATGCTATATATATTATTTTTCTATCTTACTTGGGACTGTGACTTTTGAGCTGAGGGTATTTCGGAAATAGTCTCTCTATCTCCATGAGGTAGTGGTAAGGTCTGCGACTCTGCGTACATCCTACCCTCCCCACACCTCACTTGTGGGATTTCACTGGGTATGTTTTTGTTGTTCTATTACCATGAATGCTGGCCTTCATGCTAAAAACAGTACACTAGGGCAACAAATACAGCTTTATGATTGCTACCATCATTCTTGGCAGTATATATCCTCATCTCTAAATATCATTTTCATGATAAACATTGTATATAGAAAATTTTATTACGATAAAAAATTGGTAAAGTTTGTTGTCTACCTAAAGTTCAAACGACCAACCACATTACCAATGCGTGTTGTGAATTGAATGGTATTTAGATATATTAATATAGTATACCGCCAAAATATAATATTGTTAGAAATTACGCACCTAATGTATATGACCTAGAAAGTTTCCCAAGCACTGCATCTAAAATAGTACTAGGTGTTTTTCTTCTTCTTTCATTATATACTAGGGTTGAATTTCTCATATATTTTGTTAGAAAATGCTACTGAGTCGGGTTCATCTATAAAGAGTGCTAATTCTCCCACCATAATATGATAGTAAAGATTTGTATATAGAATATATTTTGCATCCTTAATAGAGGATATTTAGCTTGTGAATAGTTAATCCGTCTTGTGATGATTTCCTATGATCGATAGCTCAAATCGAAATTCATGCAAATTATTAGGATTAAAATAATCAGGTCTCATGCGGAATTTAGCAAAGCAAACTTCGAAATATCATGAGTAAGAAGACAAAAGAGAAATATACTAAAAAAAACACAAATAGTTAACGTGGTTCGGTCAATCGACCTACATTCACAGAGGAGATGAGCAATCCACTATATAAAAGAGAGTACACCATATCGAGAGAAATAACCTCACACAATTGATTCGAAATAAAAAGAGTTTCACACAAGTGTTAACGTAACACTTGTGTCTCACAAATTCTTCCTCTAAACAAAACTTTCAAAACCCCTAACACTAAATTGTGAATGCTACCAACTTAGAAGGAATGAATTTCTATTTATAGAGTCATAAACTTTTTTCCTACAAGAAAACGGACTAGCCAAATATGGAGACTTTGTGTTTTCCTTTTAGGAAAAGGAAAACCCAGTTATGTTAGGAAAGTCAGTAAAAAATCCAACACAAATTAAATCCACCTCCGCAAGGAGAAACCCATAAATTTCCTAGACTGGTATTTACTAATACACATCTATTTCAATTACTTAACACCTTGTTTGGATTGTTGTTACATATCATTTTATAATGTATCATATCGTATTGTGTTGCATTGTAATGTATTATTTTGATAAAGACAATATTTGAATAGATTTTATCATTTTTTGTCATTATATAATTTCACACGTCAGTAATTTGAAGAATAAACCTATGTATGGGGTAAAACTATTATAACAAAGTAAGCTAAAGGATGAATTAATGATACAATACAATAAAATTTAAACAAATAAGGCATAAATTGGTCATTACATAAAATGAGATTTTTTGTCTTTACATAATGATGAATTTAACAATACGATTCAATACAATAAAATTTAAATAACAACGCTATATTGTATTTAAACAAACAACACAATACAATAGTTAACCACCACCCAAAATAATCGAACATAAAGGATGCTTCCTTAGAAAACACAAGTTTTTGGAATAATATGCTTCACAGAGAATCTTCAAAAATGGAAAATACAGAAATCAAATTATATGGAGTACTTCTATATATAATCGGCAAAGGAGATGCCAATATAAAGATTTATACAATCAGATCATTTATAAGGTAATTAATTACACATAAATATTAATTTGTATCCTACTGAAAAGGGTAAATAAATACCTACAATTATAACATGTTACATTATTATAGTATCATTTTATGTAACTCAAATCCGTAGAATTATGTAACTCAAATCCTTAGAATATAAAGGTAGTAATTAATTACAAATGATAAATTTTATTTCATACCTTTAATATATAGCTATATAAATTTAGTTCATTCTTGATGATCCTTTTTTCTTAATTTCTTGATATTCTCTTCCAAATCTTCAAAGTCAACATGGAGAGTTGGATGTATGTTTGGTGAATCTGAAAATTTTCTTTTGACAGTTTTTTTGGGTGCAGGTGGGCACTTTGTCATCACTGGGATTTTGTGATCCGAAGAAGTTGGAGTTATAAATCCATCATCATCATCATCGCGATCATTTCTCGATTTGTGTGTATCATCATCTTCACACAGCGTCTGTGTTGATCTTCTCTGTATTGTTCCAAACTGTTCTGAACGTGGCCTTCCTTTATCTGGATCCTCTGAACAATCTTCCAGAAATATTTCATTTTTATCATCATGATCTGGATTATTTTCATCTAGGTTTCGGTCAACAGCACCATGTTGACCAAGTGCAATATCCTCTATGCACTTATCTTGATTTTTGGACGTGGGGAGTTGTATGTCTTCACTGGATATAATCTTTTTCTCATCATCTTCTTCTTCCTTCACTTGGAAAAGGTTTGAATTTGACATATCGAAGATTATTCTATTTTTCAGAGAAAAAAAATGATAAAAAATAGACCTGATCTGAACAAGCGTCGATTATGGTAAAAAGGATGCTCACTTAATTAATGACTGATTTGTCATGAGTTGAGTTGTGAGCATGTCAATTATCAAGATAGATCAACACTTGAGTCAAAAGAGGATGGTGTTGAGGAAGAGAGGAGGAGAAGAAAAGAGAAAGAAATATGGTTTTACTTTTAATTTTAATAAACAAAGAGAAATGAGATCTAATATTGGTTGAGGAATAAAATGCTATCTCAACATTTTTAGTCAGCCAGCTAAATACATTTTCACCTTCCTAGCTGTAACAATTTGTAGATATTGCTAGCATATATTTAGTGTATAATAAGCATATAATATATATGTATTTGTTGTACACAGATTATATTATGATTATATATTAATTATACATTACATGATATTTGTAAAAATTTAATAATTATATAATTATTTTTTATTGTGAGATTTTTATTAGTTTTTTTAAAAAAAAAATAGGAGTGGAGGAAGGAGAAATAGGGGAGGAAATTACAAGGTGGGAAATTGAACTCTCACCAAGATGGTGAAACTTTAGGTAACCAAATAACTGAGCTACTAAAATTTTTCGTTGTGAGATTTGTTAAGTTGTTGTTTAGCATAACTCAACATCAAAAATCTCATTGTTTATAGAGTTTCTTCAAATGATATTCATCTATTCAACTTTGACTTTGCACGCCCCTTAATTAAGAAACAATGATAAATATAGAATATTTTATCATTATACTCATATTAATTGACATAATCTTAGATCTTAGAATTGACATGGGAAATAAAAATTAATGTTGATGGTAATACAATTTTTTTTTGTCTTTTCTTGATATGATAATTAGGAATAGTAACAAGTAAAAGTGAATGAAGGGAGTATTTTCTTTTCATTTTCTGAGCTTAGAGAGATTTGGAATGTAATTGTTAACTCTCTCAGTCTCAAATTATTTATCATATTTTTCTTTTACACTTTCTTAAGAAAATATTAATTAGAGGATTTTTTTATTATTATTTTATTCTAATTTAAGATATAATAATTTCTCTTCATCCAATATTTATTTTATTGATGTATTTATAATCACTACTAACAATAAAATGAAAAAAAAAAGAATTGATTTTATTTTATATTTCTAATATAATAAATAATTAAAATAATTATTTTTAAAAAATCACTATAAAAATTTGAGATGGAGAAATATTAAGCTTAGCGTATAAGGTGAAGAGAAAGGTCAAATGAGAAAGAAGCTGCCGTCAGAAGAAGGAAAAGGTGTGGTAGAGACTAGAGAGCCCCACGACCAACGAATATTAATGAAGTGATAAAAAAAAATTATTTTTAATTAAAAATATTAAATACGAAACTTTTAAAATGAAAAATGTTTTTAATATAAAACCCTTTAATCTCTTAATAGAATTTTCTTAATGCAAATTCGAATTAGAGCACGTTTGGATTAGTTTATACGTTGTTTTTAATTTTTTTAAGTGTTTGACTAACTAAATTAAAATCATTTTGTGATTAAAATAAGTTTATAAGCTAAAAAAATAAATTAGAGTACCTCAACTTATATTTTTTAACTTATAAGTTATTTTTAATTGTAAACAGTTTTAAAAAAGCTTATCCCTCTTAATCTAACCTCAAAGTGATCGATCATTCACTACGTGGAACAGTAGGTAAAAAAAGGTTGAGCGCCCTTGGCGCAGGATCCAATGCACAGAAATTCTAATATTTTGCATTTCATTTTTATCCGTCTTTGCAGTGTTGGCATCAGGCCGGAGGCTGTGTGTTCTTTACGGTTCGATCCAACTCGATAATTTTAATTTATATTTTAAATTTATAGTTAAGAAAAATACTATTAAATATGTAAAATTTAATAATTTAGAATTTAATTATTTTAAAAAAAAATAATTTAAATTCAGACTCCGCATTTGATCACTTAGCATAGAATTGGAATATAGTAAGTGCAAATACTAATAACATCATTGTTCATAGTAGGTTAGAACTTGGAAATTGTAGGAGTTTAGTTATGCAACTAAGCACGTGTGGTCATCTTAGTTTTCAACTTGTCAAGACTTTTTAACAACAACTACTACTAATTCCCCTCTATAAATTAATGCTTTGTTTTGCATGACCATATATAATCTTAACTAATTTTTAGCACCCGAGGTTTATATCATGCTAATACTCTTGGTATATTATGGTTGAAATGGGAAGTCAAAGACTTTTTGTTTGGTTTTTTTTTTCTTCATTTACTTCATGATTAGGAAGATCTCATTTTCTATCTTTACATTAATAAATTGTTCTTTTATTGGACTTGTGAAGAGTTGGTGAAAAAGAGTGTGATCTCGTACTTATAAGAAATGAATTTGAAGGTAAAATTGGTTGATTTGTCTCCCCATCGCAAAATATATGTTGAGGCATAATTCAAATCTAGTTTTGAAAAAAAAAACTATTAACGCTTTTTTGATTGTTGTAGAGCTTGTTTGGCTTAGCTTATTTAAACAGCAAAAAAATAAGTTGGCTTATAAGTTGTTTTAGATAAGCTAAGTCAAACAAGCTCAATTATTTTATTGGACTTATTTGAGTACAAAGTGGCTTTAAATTGATCAATCAAGCGCTCAAAAATATAAGTCAATCAAACGGGCTCTAACTCCCTGTTAATTCTCTTCTATTTTTATTTTTATTTTGGTAACTCCCCATTAATTCTCTCTGTTTTTTTAGTCAACTTGTTTGTGCAACATAGCAATTTTCTGCTACGAGTCTATGTATTAGAAATTGTGGAACTTCATAGAGCGACTGGTCACAACAATTTGCATTCTAATCGGACTAAAATTGCTTTCAAGACAGCGGCTTGTATTACCGATATTGTTATTGTTTTATTCCTGTTAAGTTTCAATAATGTTATGATTTTTTCAATAAATAAATGTCGGACATGAATTTGTATATAACTTTTAACATCTACCTCATTAAATTGCTTAACTAAAATAAATAAAAAAATTCATAAATAGCTATATGTATGTAAATTATGCTCTTTAGCTACCGTTTGCTTAATTACACTCCATAGCTATAGTTTCACTTGCTATGGGTATTTCCGTTTGAATATTTCGTTTGTCAATATACAAACATGATAAGTATATACAAATTATGTATTTATACATTTAGGAATTTTTTAGAACTCCGTTTGTATATTTCGCTTGTCAATATACAAATAGGGTAATTATATACATTTAAGAATTTTTCAGAATTTATGCAAATCAAATGTATCAACAAATCATATACAAACATGATAATTACATACAAATTCTGAATTTATATAGTTATGAATTTTTGATAACTTATACAAATCAAATGTATCAACAAATCATATACAAATAGATAGCGTAACATATACAAATTGTGGATTTATATAATTAGGGATCGAATTATACAAATTCTGAATTTATATAATTTGGAATCGATTATACAAATTAAATAACAAAATTAATTAAACTATAGCCTCGTTTAATGATTTACCGAAATTATAAATTAAGTACATAATAACTATTAAGCATTTAATGATTTGCCGAAACTATAAATTAAGAACAAGATAACTATTAAATGTTTGCCATTCGCGTAACTTCCTCTAAAATAAATTGGCATGGTTTAATGTCAACGCCCTTTTTGGGAAAATATTCCTCCAACTTTTAAAGTCGAAACTCAGTATATTTGTCTCTTGATTCATTTCCTTGGGGTCTATTTGGAAAGCCACCTGATAATTAAATATTTTATAATTATTAGGGTAGTAATTATCAGCCTAGTAATTACACAATCTAGTAATTACGATGACATGTTTGTTTGCCATAATGTAATTATAGTGTAATTATAAGTGTATTATTTGGTTGCACAAGTGGAATTACGAGGTTATATTAAATTTTAAAAATAAAAGTTAATTATCTAAACTTAAAATTCATATTAGACAAATAAGATTTTTTAATAATGATATTAAATTAAATATTTAAGATATATTGTCTTTTGAAAATATATTAATTAATAAACATACGTTCTTACTAATATTATAAAAAATAATTGATTTATATTTTTTAAAGTTAGTATGTTTTTATTAAATTAATCATAAAAATTAAAAATATAAGATTTTTTTGAGCATCATGAAATGCATGTTTGACAAAAATATTAATATAATAAATATAAGTCATAAAATTATTAAAACATTTGACAAAAAGATAATCTATCAAATCTAACTAAAATATAATTGACTTGCAATGTGAAATATGAAACCAATAATATTAAAATAAATTAAACTGAAAATATAACATAAGTTCTAAATTCAAAATAAATTTTATAACATAATACTACTCTTATGTCAAGTTTCAACATAATGTACATAAATATGATTTAAGAGAAAAGAAAAACGTGCGTCTATAACTTTATTCAACAATGACTTCTACTTTAATATAAAAATTAGAACACTGACAAAATTATGCTCATGAAAAAAATAAACATAGAATTAAAAAAAGGGTAATAAGAAAAATTAAATGGAATCACATAAAGTAAAGGTTGCGAATGAGAAGGAAATTGTAACGACCCGTTAGGTCATTTTGAGCACTAAAACTATTTTGGCTCTTTCAGTAAAATTTTAAATAAAAATTTGAGCTATTCATTTAATTATGGTTATTTAGTTGAAGGGTATCCTTTTAAATAATTAATTTATGTGGTGATTTGTTTTTTTATAATTAATTATTAATGAAAGACAATAGTTTTTTTTAAAAAAAAAAAGTGGGCCATTCCCACTATTCTTTAAGTCCATATAACTAGGTTAGATAAAATAGAAATAGTTATTTTATAATCTAGAATTTGAGAAAGTAAAGTAAAAGAAGTAAAAGAGAACAAGAGGACGAGAGACTCACTGCGGCGGAAATAAAAATGAGAAAAAAGTTGAGTGAACCAGATAAGGTAATTCTATGCAAGTTTTATATAGGAGCATAGGGTACTATTGTTATCGATGCATAATGAAAAAATTGGTACAAGAATAATAATAAAAAATATAATGTCATCATGTGTTTAACAGAAAGAAGGAAAATTGAATTGAAAGATGCTATTCACGTGGGTCCTTTGTGCATTTTTTTTTTTTACCTTATGGGTGATTAGTTTTAATACTGACTAACTACTAATGAAGTGCCAAATAAGAGTGCGTATAGTTCTGTCGAGTTAATAATTTCCTAATCAACATTAGAATGTTGTTATTAAGAATGAAACAAGGGTTACTGTTTTATCTTTTTTTTTTCTTAATTGTTAGCAAAGCTACAGGGCACTAGTCAAACAATTAAACAAAGTATGTAGACAAAACTGTTCCAACTAATAGAATGTTTTATTATATGTGATAATTGTTATGAGTGGGTAAGGATTAGAATGGATACAGGGATATAGGGCGTAGGATTTTGAGGTTTTTAGATTTTGTTTTTTCGTGAGGGCTTCGTAATTTGTTTTTTTTATTTTATTATTATCACATTATAATTTAAGTTTGATATATTAAGATATGAAATTAAATGTTAGGTGTATTTTATTATATGAATATCACCATATCTATAGTATTGGAGGGATTTAGAGTTAACCCTAGGCTTGAGATTTAGGTAATTAATTCATTATAGATTTAGGGTGAGTTTTTGGGTCTAGGCTAGACATATAGTAATATGGTGTCTACGGATTCGTTTACTTATGAATAATACATTTTTGATAGATTTGGAACGTTCTGAGGCCTTACGAAAAGAAAATGCAAAATCTTAAGAATTTGTGACACGTGTTCGACATTCAAGGTATGTTAAGACTTTTAGACTTCGTTGAAGGATGTTTTTCTAATTAGAGATTAAAAATTAAAATAGATAACGGGTAAGGGCGAAAGATGGGGGTCTCGTATCAATGGTGTGATGGGCATAATACGAGTACCGGTGTTATAAAGGGAAAGTTTATTACTATAGAATGAAGGATTGTAATTTGAGAATGTCAAAGCATATAGGCATTAGCTAATGTATTATTGATTGATTTCTTTTGTGTGATTGTGCTTCTTATTTGAACCCATGTAATTGTGATAGTTGAGGTGATTATATGTCATACTGATATTTGATTTATTGAGATGCATCATCATTCATCCCCTATGTTGTTGAAATTATATTGTGCACATGCATTGACATGAGATTGAGAATATAAGTAAAGGTCTGACAGAAGAAAAATCATTCGTGAGAGAACATTTTGTGGTTATAAGTTGGGCACATAGAGATTGTCCGTGCTGGGGATGATTTGATTTTATGATAGTGGGTTGAGATCGTCCGCACAGACACGTGGAGATTATCTGTGTCGGTATATGGACCTCGCGAGTTTCCCATGTGTCACAAACTCTCGAAGTATATTCCGAGAAGTATTGTGTATATACGATTGTGAGGTTACTTGGTATTTGAGGTATATCATCTCATGGTGTTGCATTGCATCTCATTATCTTCTTCATTTTTACTTGATTATGTGTTAAATATTTTGTGACGTTTGATTACCCCTATTTTGGTGAGACTTGATTGATATATGTAATGTAGAATTATAAATTTGAGAATGAATTTTATATATACTCCTGTCACTACTTCTTTGTTGCCGGTCAATGAGATATAATGGGTACATGTAGTTTTATGCTCATACTACATTTGTTGCACTCTTTTGTGGTGCAGATTCGATTCTAAATACGAGCGCATCTAATGGAGTTTTTTGAGTCCGAGCTTGGGTTATCTTGGAGTTGTGCTGAGCTGCTTGACTGTTCTGCGGCCCATACCTCCCTCTATCTTTCATTTATTCTATTATTTTAGTATTCAGACAGAATATTTATTACGTCTAAACTGGTTATTTTAGTTTCATATTTGAATCCTATTTTCGATACTCTTGTACTTATGACACCAAATCTTTGGTGGTATTTTAGTTTTCTGCATTTCATACTTATGAAAGACTTAACGTATGGGATATTCTGATTGTCGCTTATTCTTTACTTTATTTAATTAATTAAATTGATAAAATGGTTAGGTTGGCTTACCTATCAGTTGGGGACATAGGTGTCATCACGACTTGTGATTTGGGTCATGACATAAATGAAATATAAATAATAAAAAATAAAAAATATATTTTTAGAAAATATTAGAATAATAAGAATTTAAATAGTAATAAAAATAAATTAAAATAAAAACATAAGCATAGAAATAAAAGGAAAAAATTTAAAACTAATCAGCTTGTAATTACACCAATTTACAGCCTTCCCCTGAAAATTGGAGAATGTAATTACCCCCTGCCAATTACACTAAATTATCTGTTGACCATGTAATTAAATAGCCGACTAAACATGCCAAACAGCGTATACACCTAATTACACCAAATTCAATTATTAGAGTGATTTTCCAATCAGACCCTTAATAAAATTGAATAGTGCAATTGTGTAAATTTTCCTTCTGAAAGGACAATTGCCTTTGACTCATTTACTTAAATAATATAGTACATAGTATTAATTAAAAATTTTAGTACATGTTCATCTTTATAAAAAATGACAATACTTTTCTAACCCGAAATAGCAAAAAAAATAAAAATACTAAAAATGTTTTCTCTCCCTCTCTTCCGTTTTTACCCTTTCTTTTTCTCTTTCTCTTTCTCTTTTCTCTCTCCTTCTTCTCTTCTTTTTTGTCCGATTTTCCTACTTTTTTTAATTCCATTTTTTTCTCTTTCTCCCCTTTTCAAAATAACTAGTTTAGAATACGTGTTTTGCACGTGTGTCTCACGTCAATAAATAAAACTATATATAAAATTAATAAAATTATTTTAAAAATAGTAATTGATGTTAAAATATATAATAATTTTATATACGAAGGTTAAAAAGTTATTTTAAAAAAAGTCAATCTCTTGCTTTAATATTTTTATTCTTTTATTTATTTATTTACCATAATTTTAATAAGATCTATATAAAGTCAAAATATTGATTTTAAAGTCTAAATGTTAGAATTTTTAATATAGTTCAAAAAACGAAAAATTTGTCACTTTTTGTATATTAAGAAAAAAGAAGATATTTTTTTTATGTTTTACTTTTAGCCTTTGACTATTTATTTTTCAAGTCTGCAATAAACTTTAATTTATATGGATATTACCATAAAGAACCGAAGGAGTATAAAGAATGAATAATGACCACATCTTGCTATGGCAGAAAAAAAAACCAGCACGTATATATAGTTCATCAACTTGTATTGCATTATAAGTCTCTTGCAACATGGCCTACATATTTATTATTGTAAACTTCAAAACATACTAAAATTTTAAAAAACTTATCTCAAATTACAGAAAAATTATTTTTGCATATATACTATCAATGATTTAATTGGTAAAAAAAATTCTAAACCTAAATCTAATTTCCCACACCCCCTATGGAAATTTTGAAAGAATGATCTAAAACCTAAATAAAGAGAGACATAAGTAAGTAATATTCCTTAATTATTTAAAGGAATCCTGATTCTAAAGTGATTCCTAAAGATAAATAAATTAAATTCTTATAAATTAATTTAAATAATTTAGTGTATAATAAAAGTCGATATATGTATATATGTAGAGAGATACAGAAGGAGTGGTCAAACTCGATTTACAACGAGTAACGTGTTGATCTGCCTTCGAACTTAATTAGTAAGCTCCAACTTGAAAGGATCAGCTAAAACCTTAAATTTATAGGTTCATCATAAAAATAAAAGGTAACAAATAAGTTTAATAAAAGATTCAACTATAATACTAACGAATAATATAACAAAATATAGTTAATAACATAATCAAAACTAAGTCACAATTAAACAAAGAAAGAAAAAAAAATATATAAACCTTTGATTTTTTTGGTTACTTCATTAACGACAACATGCTTGTTTCGTCCAATTTTTCTTTAGTAAGCCCCAAATTGAAATGATGGACTAAAACCCTAAATTTATAGGTTCATCATTAAAATAAAAGTTAATAAATAAATTTAATTAAAGATTCAATTATAATAATAATGAAAAATATATCAAATTATAATTAATAAAATAATCAAAATTAAGTCACAATTAAACAGAGAAAGAAAGAAAAAAAGGAAAGAAATAACCTTTGATTTTTATTTGGTTACTTCATTCAACGGCAACGTGCTTGTTTCGGCCAATTTTTCGATCAGAATTTTTCAACTGAAAAAGAAATACGAGAAATTATCAAAAAGGAAAATTCACTGTCAATTGTTAATTATGTATAATTCCTAAGAATAAAAATAATCAAAACAAAAGAATAATTTAAAAATAATAATCGAAAAAGTCATACTTGTATGAAATCTAGACGCTATAAAAATAAAAAGAAAAAAATTATTTAAAATCAATTAGATTTCTCTAACACAAAAATTGAAACAGGTAAATCTTCTACCATACAAAAAGAGAGAATTTTACAATTTGATTTCACAACAGAGAGATGTTAGCTGAAAATGTTGGCAAAGTTTATATTTTGAGAAAAAGTTAAGTATTTTGAGACAGAAATTTAGTTGAATACAATTTGTATTAGGGACCTTCTGTTATACCCACATAAGGAGTTTTATGATCGTGGTAATGTTACTTTGTCCAGTGTTTTGTTTTTATGTATAATTACAATTTTATTGCCAAATATAATAGTAGAGTCGGACACTTTAAATATATAGCAAAGTTAGAATACCTTTCAGTATTTTAATATCATTGAAACTTGACTATTTTCAACTTTTATTTTTTTGATACATTGTTTTTTCGTTGGAAAACTTGCGCTTTTAATGTTAGATTTTCTTGCATGTGCTTATGTTTACATATTGTGCCGAGAAAGTCTTTTAACAATAGGATACTTACTACTAATTTAATATTTCTATTAAAGAAGAAGTTTAAAAATTGAATCATAATTAAGGAACAATATCGTCTGAATTTTTTAATAAAGGGTTAAAAGTTCAATCAACATTTTAAGAGTTTTCATGCTTTTAATATAGTATAGATAATTAATTATTCTAATTTAAAAATTGATTTTGAATTGGATATTATAGAAATGATATTTTTACTACTTTTTAAATTAAATAATTCTTTTTATATAAATACATATATAATGCATTTCTAACACAATAAAAGAAATATATATATAAACAATAAGTGTAATACATTTTAAATTTAATATATTATACATATTATAGGCATGTTTCAATGCACATGGTGAATAATTAATTATTCTAATTTAAAACTTGATTTTGAATTGGATATTATAGAAATGATATTTTTACTACTTTTTAAATTAAATAATTTTTTTTATATAAATACATATATAATGCATTTCTAACACAATAAAAGAAATATATATAAACAATAAGTGTAATACATTTTAAATTTAATATATTATACATATTATAGGCATGTTTCAATGCACATGGTGAATATATAACTAAAACATTTTTAATACAAATATATTATAAGTATTATGTGTGAATTTCAAACATTCTAGTACTATTCAAATTAATTTACGCTCTTAAAATGTATTATATTTGTTGAAATAACAATAATTGAATTCATAACAATGTATAATATTGAATTCTAATTGTAATACATTTTGAATTCAATATATTATACATATTATAGAGATGTTTCAATGCACGTTGTGAATATATAACTAAAATATTTTGAATACAATAATATATTCCGTTAATAAGAAAAAAAATAAAGGGCCCCTCTTCTTTGCAAAAAAGCTGGCTTGAACCTTTGGGTAGACTCTGCAGGATCAACAACCATAGCTGCACGGAGTGCGGTAGAATTCCTCGGTACGGTTGGACCCATCAGATCAGTTAACTAAAAAACGGATTACTTTTGGTCAAAATATAAATAGGGGTTAGATGCTCTCTCCGCCCATGCCGAATACCCCCGGCTGCTCCAGAGCGACTACTCCGCCTAGCCTATCTTCCTGCCCGCCCCCGGTTCTCTATGCTCGGTTCCACAATCAATCCCAGATCCATCTATTTGAGGGAGGTCCAATTCCGCGCTGGAAAAAAATTATAATACATTTTGAATTCAATATATTATAGGCATGTTTCAATGCAGGTGGTAAATATATAACTAAAATATTTTTAATACGATAATGTATTCCGTTAATAGGAGAAAAAAATAAAAAATAATTATAATAGATTTTGAATTTAATATATTATAGGCATGTTTCAATGCACGTGGTGAATATATAACTAAAATATTTATAATACAATAATATATTTTAGCACAATTAATAAGAGAAAAAATAAACAATAATTATAATACATTTTGAAATCAATTTATGATACATATTATATGCATCTTTCAATAAATGTGGTGAATATATAATTAAAATATTTTTAATACAAATATATTATAAGTATTATATGTGAATTTCAAACATTTTGGTACTATTTAAATTAGTTTTAAATTAGGATAATCAATTATTATTTTAAAAAAAAGGGAGAAAGAGAAAGAGAAAGAGAAAGAGAAAAAATAGATAGAAAAAAAAAGCACGCAAAAAGGGGGGGGGGGAGAAAGAGAGGGGTAATAGAGTAATTTTAGTTATTAATTAAGATAAATATGTTGTAAACCATAAAAAAAATATCCTAAAAAGGGGTAATTATTAATCTAAAAGAGTTCATTTATATATAAATGGAAAAATTACCAAATTACATACCTTATATTCTTATATTTTCAATTATTCCCTACCATTTGTAAAAATTTCAAAAATCCCACTTCTGATACATAAGAATGATGCTGATACACCGCGATTTGATACATAAGACATTTTCATGATACATCGCTAGTTGATACAAAACAAACACAAAATGCCTCAGTAAAACATAAGTTTTACTGCTATTTTTGTTGTGTTCATGATATATTAGGTGTTATAAACTGATTCATAAGTTTTATTTATATTACAATGTTTGGTATCAACTAGCGATGTACCATGAAAAGAACTTATGTATCAAATCGCGATTTATCAGCGTCATTCGTATGTATCAAAAATCTGAAAAAAAGAGGAAATTCAGATAATTACCAAAAAAATCAGGATAAATTATAATTGGGTTTTTTCACTATGAAATTTAAGTAAAATACCCTATAAAAATTCCATTGCCTTTTTCCTATCGGGCCCCAAATGTCTAATTGGCCTATTCTGTCAAAGCCTGTAGGACTAACTTGTCCGAAGGCCCAAATTTAGCTACCCCCATGGATTGGAATGATAGTCCATCTAAAAAATTGCAAGGGTCATTTTCACTTTCGCCCTTATTTTGTGTTGGTATTTAATTTATGTTCCTCATAATTTAAAAAAATCGCCGATATAAGATTATATTTTGTATTATAATATTCCAATAGTTATGTCATGATTTTAATTCTGTTTCTAAAGAACTTATATCCCATTAGGTGTAAATTAGTTGTTAATATTCCAAGTTTGTAGTGACTTCCCAAAATCATTAGGATCTTGTGGTTAATTTCTGGCTATCTTTAGTATTTACAACAAAAATAACTTCATGAATTTTATGGCTATCTGCTAAAATAGTCAAGATTCGGTGACCAACTTTTACGATTTTTGGCCAAGAATCTTTTTTTTTTTGGTAAAACTTTTTTTAAACGAAACCAAAATTTAAATGATGGTGGTGAAAAATCCTATTTGTGCAAATTATCCTAGCTTGATAGGGCTTATTCCCTAACGAAAATCTTCTTCTGGAGTGTTTAACAATAAAAATGCACGATTAGTAAACTTTTGTTTTTTCAAATACATTTACAAAAATAGCCTTCATTTGCTCCAAGCGGGAAGGATTATCGAAAAGCTATTCACAATGAAGGAAATCACTATATAATTGTAAAAATACTCTCTTGGTGGGTGTGATGTAGGCAACGGACAGGGGTGGATTCACCGTGTGAATTAGTTGTTGATTTTTGAGTTCGTTGAAGTTATTTAAGTTTGAGTTACCACTATTCTTTTAATAAATATATATATATTTTGGTCCTGGGAGGAAATGATCCATCACCTAGGATATAATGAGGAGGTTAAATTTCTTAAGTATACGCATTGAATTCTGTAGTCTTGAATATTTTTCTTTTCGTCTTAATATTTCTAACTTTCTGTTTCACAATTTACTTATATATTTTGGTTTACTATTAAACACAGACTAATTAATAATATTGTATACATAGATGAAGTGATGGGAGATTGCGTTTAGTCTGTCTAGCATAGACTCCTAGTCAAATACTCTTATATTTCCCCTATTCTAATCATGTACCTAGCTGAAAAAGACGCAAAAAACCTATTCAAAGTCAATATCAAAATTATAAAGATCATAACAGTCCTTGATTCAATAGAGAATTGAATTAGACAAAAAGCTCGAGCCCTCAAAAATCCGCATATCACCATGAAAGAGTATTCTATGATTAGACTGACTTCAGACTGATCGTATTCACATAGATAACTTTAGCCTCATAGATTTTTGTAATACTAACTATTTAGACAGAATGTCGGATTCTATTCACTTTAGAATGTGAGGTCCAGACTCCCGATTCCCCAGGAAGAATTATCCTTCTCTTTAATTTCTCTTCTACTAATAATTACTCCCAAGTTCACTTTTACTTGGTCATTTATTTCTAAAATAGATTTTCATTTTACTTATCAATATTGACATATTAAGAAAAGATAATTTTTTATATATATTTTATCCTTAACATTAAATACTATTCTCTAAATCATTTTTTAAAATCTAATGCTAAACATCAATTAATAGAGATAATCGGTAAAATACCTATATCAATATTTTTTTCTTAATTGATGCGACAATTCAAATAGTGACAAATAAAAATGAACGGATTGCGTATCATATAAACCTGTTAAGTGGGTCGGGTTGGATCAGACCGACCGACTTATTTTTTGGCCCACCGGTTACCGGACCGGGGCCGGGCCTGATTACACCCCTTGCTGGGCTGGGCAGGGCCGAGCCTAACAGTGAAACAAATCGTAAACAGCCCCGGCCCATGACCCATAGTGTATAGTATCCGAGTCTAATGGGCCAGACCGGGTTGGATCCGTTGGGCTTGGTTTTTTTGCTGCATTTATGTATTCAAAAATTTGAGTCAATCATCAATATAGTGTATCGTTATCTATTTAATTTAGAAGGAATTATAATAATTTATATACTCATAATATACTATCTATTATAGTGATATACTTAATTATATATTATATATACCTACAATGTATATCTAATATACTCACAATATACTATCTATTATAATAATATACTTACATTATATTATATATACTTACAATGTATATCTAATATACACACAATATACTATCTATTACTTACATTATATATTATATATACTTACAATGTATATCTAATATACACACAATATACTATCTATTACTTACATTATATATTATATATATTTACAATGCATAACAAATATACTCATAATATACTATCTATTATAATAATATTTTTTCAAGTATTAAAATCTTATAGTGACTATAAATTTAATTTTTCTTAGATGATTATGTAAAGTAAAAATAATTATTTAATTGAATCATACAAAATTTATAAGAAAAAAATTAAGAAATGCGAAGACTCAATGAGTCTTTGACTTTATTAATATATTGATAAAATTCAAAACATACAAGTTACAAACTTACAATTAGTTGTATATAATAAATTGTAACTTCTACATATTTCGAATTATTTTCTCTAATTCATTTGTATTAACATTAATAGGAATTGACTCATAATTTTCAAAATCAACAAATCCGTAATTCGGACTAGCTTGTGCTGAAGGATATCCAATTGATATTATTTCTTCAAGTTCTTTGTCTTCTCCCGTATCTTTGTCTTCTCCGGTATCTTCTGCTCTTCCTTTATTTCTACACTCTAATCTAATCCAATCTCTGAGGCAAACAAAAACATTCATGGCATTGCTCTCAAAAGAGTGTCGATTGTCTCCGATCTGCTGCCTTTCTTGACTAAATGTCCTCTCCGATGCAACAGTTGACATTGGAACATTTAGCACATCCCTAGCCATGATTGATAATACTAGATATTGTTTTTGAGTGACACTATTTTCATCATAGGTCTCTGGAGTCTGTCTCAAATAATAATTAAACTCTTCTCGATTTATGCTCCGTTGTGATGTAGGCTGTATTCTATTTCAAATAGATAAATTAGAAAAATCATGGGCAAGCATACCACGTGCCTGTCTTTTAGAAGATGATGGCTCGTCAGAAGGATGAGATAGAGGAACAGTATGACTAGGGATAACATTATCAAGTAAATAAATATAATGATTATATAGTGTTTAAATATAATCATTTGTATCACTCATCGCCTTAAACATACTAGGATCTTCATCTTTTTCAATTTCTATAGGAGTATATATAAGGTGAATACATCCAGACATAGTATTAAAATTTTATATACGGATTTAACATAACACTAATTAAATAAATAGGAGGAATAGAAAAAAATATTTTTCTATCATTTCAGCAACAACTTCTCTGTAATCATCTTTCTTTTTATATTCCATAAGCAATACAAAATTTTTGGCTAAATAAGCTAAAATATTAGAAAGTGTAAGATAATAAGCACCAGAAAATTCAAGAGTAGCCAAATAATTTTTTTAAAAAAACATATCAACATCATTAATTTTAGTCCAATTAGATTCTTCCAACATGACTTCGAAAAATTTATATGCATATTGATTAAAAATTTATATGCGCTCTCCTCTATTTGCTGTCCGCTCTCTTCTCTCTCCTCTCATCTTCCACAACGGTAAGTGACTCCCCACCCCCGACCCCCCTGACCCCCCACCTCTGTCCCACCTACACCCAGGCCAACACCTCCCCAAGCGGCTACCGACGAAGACTATTTCCGGCCAGATCTCTCCCCCTTCTGTTCTCTCTCTTCATCTCTTCTTTCCTTCTTCTTTGTGTTTTTTTTCTTTTCTTTTTTCCTCTTTGACTGCGATCGAAAATCCTCCACCAGTAGATTTTTGGGCAATTTTTGCACAGGTATTTCGGTATTTCCGGCGAGTGAACAGTGTTTCCGGCGTATGAACAGTATTTCCAGCGCATGAACAGTGTTTCCGGCGCGTGAACAGTGTTTCCGGCACGTGAACAGTGTTTCGAGGTGAACAGTATTTTCAGCGCGCGAACAATATTTCCGGCGTGAACCAGGTTCTTTTCAACTGGAGTTGGTACCTCCGGTTTCCAAATATTCTTTGTTCATACACTTGTCGTTATATTTTGCTGACTTTAGACCATTGAATACTTTAGTAGTTCATACGCGTTTTCGTGGCTTTGGATAGTGATGGTAGATTAGGGTCATATTCTCATTTAGGGTCAGGGACGAGGGTAAGGAGGGGTAAATGGGTTAAAGGAGAGTCTAGACTAAGAGTAGGTTCTTGGAACATTGGGACGTTAACGGGAAAGTCAATAGAGCTAGTTAAGATTCTTAAGAAAAGGAAAATTAATATAGCTTGTGTCCAAGAGACCAAATGGGTAGGTACTAAAGCTAAGGAGGTAGACGGGTATAAGCTTTGGTTCTCTAGTAGATCAAAGTATAGGAATGGGGTAGGCATTTTAGTAGACAGTGATCTAAGGGATTAGGTGGTGGAGGTTAGGAGAATCACTGATAGGATGATGTCGATTAAGGTGGTCGTTGAAGGGACCACTTTGAACATTATTAGTGCTTATGCGCCGCAAGCGGGCTTAGAAGAGGAGGAGAAGAGGCGCTTTTGGGAGGATTTGGACGAGTTAGTGGGAAGCATACCGCCTACTGAGAAGCTTTTCGTGGGAGGGGACTTCAATGGGCACATCGGGTCTATTTCGGAAGGGTATGACGATGTGCATGGAGGCTTTGGCTTCGGGGACAGAAATGGAGGAAGAGTTTTACTTTTGGAGTTCGCAAGAGCTTTTGGGTTGGTGATAGTTAATTCGAATTTCCCAAAAAGGAGGACCACTTGGTAACCTTTAGTAGTTCGGTGGCTAAGACTCAGATAGACTTTTTACTCTTTAGGAAGGATGATAAAGGTCTGTGCAAAGACTGCAAGGTCATTCCGATAGACAACCTTACAACCCGACATAAGCTCTTGGTAATGGAGTTAGGGATCAAGATGACGAGGAAGAAGAGGGTCGGGAATGATCGACCTAGGATCAGATGGGGGAGTTTGACCACGGCTAGTGCCCTGAAGATGGGAGAGAAATTGAAGGACATGGGGGCCTAGAATAGTAGTGGGGATGCGAACAGTATGTGGGATAGGACGACTAGTTGTATTAAGGTTGTAGCAAGGGAAGTGTTGGGAGTCTCGACAGGTAGTCGTAGTCGACATCAAGGGGACTGGTGGTGGAATGTAGAAGTGCAAGGAAAGGTGGAAGCAAAGAAAATGGCGTACGCGAAGTTGATAGAAAGCACGGATGAGGTGGAGAATTGGACGAATAAGGAACTTTATAAGATAGCGAAGAAGGAGGCGAAGTCGGCTGTTTCGACGGCAAAAAAGATAGCTTTTGAACGCCTTTATGCTGAACTAGAAGAAAAAGGTGGGGATAGGAAATTGTTCAAGCTAGCCAGGGCGCGGGAGAGAACGGAACGCGATGCGGATCAAGTGAAGTGCATTAAGGACGAGCATGGAAAAGTATTGGTAGAAGAGACTCTCGTTAAACAGAGGTGGCAGTCATACTTCCATAAACTCTTGAATGACGTAGGGGACATAGACTTTGTGTTGGGAGATTTGGAACATACAGAGAGGCGTCGCAATTTTGGATATTGCAGGAGTATTAAGGTCGAAGAGGTTAAGGGTGCTGTTCGTAGGATGCGTTGAGGAAGAGCAACCGGACCTGACGAGATTCTTGGGGAATTTTGGAAGAGCGCCAGCTTGGTAGGTTTGGAGTGGCTGACTAGGTTATTTAATGTCATCTTTAAAACGGCAACGATGCCCGAAGAATGGAGGTCGAGCGTAATGATCCCTCTATAAAAAAACAAAGGGGATATCCAGAGTTGCAACAACTATAGAGGTATCAAGTTACTAAGCCACACTATGAAAGTGTGGGAAAGAGTGGTGGAGATGAGGGTGAGGAGAGGCGTGTCTATTTCAGAGAACCAGTTCGGATTTATGCCGGGACTCTCAACTACAGAAGCCATCCATCTTATGAGGAGACTGGTGGAGCAATATAGGGAGAGGAAGAGGGACTTGCATATGGTATTCATCGACTTAGAAAAGGCATACGATAAAGTTCCAAGAGAGATACTATGGAAATGTTTGGAGGCTAAAGATGTACCTGTGGCATACATTAGGGTGATCAAGGACATGTATGAGGGAGCCAAAACCAGGGTAAGGACAGTAGGAGGGGACTCAGAGCATTTCCCAGTTGGGATGGGGTTGCATCAAGGATCGGCTCTAAGTCCATTTTTATTTGCCTTGGTAATGGATGCATTGACGCGACAAATTCAAGGTGAGGTGCCATGGTGTATGCTTTTCGCGGATGACATAGTCCTGATTGATGAGACTCGTAGTGGAGTTAATGCTAAGCTGGAGGATTGGAGACATACCTTGGAGTCTAAAGGGTTTAAGCTGAGTATGACCAAGACAGAGTACTTAGAGTGCAAGTTTAGTGAGACACCTCAGGAGGTTGACATGGAAGTTAAGCTTGGTGCCCAAGCCATTCAAAAGAGAAGTAGTTTTAAGTATCTTGGATCTATCATGCAAGGCAGCGGGGAGATTGACGATGATGTCACACATCGTATTGGGGCAGCGTGGATGAAATGGAGGCTCGCTTCCGGAGTGCTATGCGACAAGAAAGTGCCACCACAACTTAAGGGCAAGTTCTACAAAGTGGTGGTTAGACCGGCTATGTTGTATGAGGCAGAGTGTTGGCCAGTTAAGATCTCTCATATTCAAAAGATGAAAGTTGCCGAGATGAGAATGTTGAGATGGATGTGTGGTCACACCAGGAGCGATAGGATTAGAAATGAGGCTATTCGGGACAAGGTAAGAGTGGCCTCGGTGG
Source organism: Solanum dulcamara (assembly GCF_947179165.1). Classification (NCBI taxonomy): domain Eukaryota; kingdom Viridiplantae; phylum Streptophyta; class Magnoliopsida; order Solanales; family Solanaceae; genus Solanum; species Solanum dulcamara. The sequence goes on along the minus strand of NC_077248.1, from coordinate 9,454,841 downwards.
AAGACAAGATGCGGGAAATGCGACTGAGATGGTTTGGGCATGTGAAGAGGAGAGACACAGATGACCCAGTGAGGAGGTGTGAGAGGTTGGACATGGATGGTTACAGAAGAGGTAGGGGTAGGCCGAAGAAGTATTGGGGAGAGGTGATTAGACAGGACATGGCTCAGTTACAGCTTACCGAGGACATGACCTTAGATAGGAGGCTGTGGAGGACCCACATTAGGGTAGAAGGCTAGTACATAGTCTCGTTATTCTTCCCTATTCATAGGCGCACTAGCACATTACAATTCCTTATACTCTCATTTCTGCTATTTCTGTTACTATTTATTGCTTTCAGTACTTTTGATTACTCTATTTTATCTCTGATGCCTTCGTTATTTATTTTCCTATATCGCTTTGAATTTCTTAACCTTATCTGACCCCCTTTTATGCCTTTTTTTGAGCCGAGGGTCTCTCGGAAACAGCCGTCCTACCTTGGTAGGAGTAAGGTCTGCGTACACTCTACCCTCCCCAGACCCCACGTTGTGGGATTTCACTGGGTTGTTGTTGTTGTTGTTGTTTAAAAAATCATAAGTCGAATTCCACCTAGTCTCAATTTTTTCGGGCATTAATCTAGGTCTAAGATTATTTTTCTCGCATTTTTTTTAAATTCTTTAATTCTAGCTTTTCTATTATTTCATTGAATAAAACCAACTGCAAGCCTAATTTTTTCAATTATTGGTTCAAAAAAATAAAGTCTATCTTTTACAATTAAATTATATATATGACAAGCACATCTACTATGAAAAATATCTTCTAAAGAGGGAGAAAGCTCAATTTTAAAAGAATTAATAACAGCGGAGTTGTTAGATTCATTATCAAAAGAAATACATAAAACTTTCTGTTCAAGACCATAATATTTTGCAACTATTGATATAGAATCAGAAATAAATTGTGCATTCTGTCTTCGGTCTTCATCATATTTAAATGCTAAAATACGTTTTTGCATAATAAAATCACTATCTATCCAATGACAAATAACAGTTAAATAATCATTTTAATTTATAGCACGACCAAGATCAGAAGTAATTGAAACTCTACATGAAAGATTTGTTAAAAACCAACGTAAATAATATGCATATTGTCCATGAAGTCTAAAAATATCTGATCTACAAGTACTTCTAGGAATACCGTTAAACATGAAATTCTAAATTGATTATATATAATGAATAAAAGCATCAGAAGAAGCAAATGAAAAAGGTAGACAACCCACAACTATCATTTTCGCTATCTCTTCACGGTCCCTCATTTTATTATACGTTCTCGTTAATTTTTTGGTCTGTGCGTTTATTCTACCTTGAACTGGCTCAGTAGCATCCCTATTCGTTCTTTCCAACCAGGATGCTCATTGTCTAGATGTCTAGTCAATTGACCCGTTCCACCTCTATTACCCTCGGTCTTATGCTCAATTTTTTTTGACATTCTTTATATTGAACTTTAGTTGTTCCGGCTATGCATTCAAAATAATGTCATACTAAACTAGTTTTTTTTCTTTCTTTTACAGGTCGTAGAGGAAGATTAAAAGTTTTAGATTGAGCATTACCTATATCTACATTAGCAATAATTGGTGTAACATCCATATCATCATTATTATCTTATTCTATTTCTACTTCAAATTCATTTGATTATTCTATACCATAAGTTTCTTGATATTCATTTTCATTCATATCATGTGCAGCTACACTTATTTCTCCAAATTCACTAGGTGGTGCTTCAGGTATACGAGAATAATTTCTACTTGTACTATTTCTACCGGAAACACTTTTTTTCTTACTATCACTACCTCTGTCGGAACACAAATTTTTAATATTTTTACGTATATTTTTTAATCTATCCATTATAGGGCAGCTCGGTGCAGTAAAGCTCCCGCTATGCGCAAGGTTCGGGAAAGGGCCCTACTACAAGGGTCTATTGTACGCAGCCTTACTTTGCATTTCTGCCAAAGACTGTTTTCAAGGCTTGAACCCATGACCTCCTATTAATCTATCCATTATGCAAATTAAACTAATAGAAATTATAAACACAAAAATTAAATATTAAAATATACTAGAATTAATTTACTAAATAAAAGCAACAAAAGGAATGATTATACCAAATTGCCGGAATCAAACAAAGAATCGTAAAATTGATGAAATGTTGAACACTTGAAAGTTGAAAACTTCCACTTGATGTTGTTAATTGCAAAAAATAATAAAATATTGATATCACTTTAAGAGAGAATTAAGAAATTGAGAGAATTAGATGATTGTTGGTGGAAAAAAATATTAAATGTTGTAGGTATTTATAGAAAAAAATTGATTAATAATTATTTTTTTTTAAAAAAAGGCCATTTTTGGCCAATTTTCAGAAATGGTCGTTGGGCCAACAACCAAATTTAAAAATTAAAAAAAAAAAATTTAACGGGCCGACTACCGTTCTCTTACCGGGCCGGTCTTATCGGTCCAGGCCTAAAAATAAACCGACCGGCCAAAACTTTTTTTGGGGTGGGCCGGTACCGGTCCGGTCCCTACCGTAGCGGGCCCTTAATGGGCCGGTCTTGGTGGGCCGAAAACCGGGCCACCCGGCCCGGTTGACACACATAGTATAATATATATCACATAACTTTTCATTTTCACAAACTATTATATCCACAACCCTTCCCCCCTTTTGAGATGATAGATAAGGGAACTACTCCATGTAACCTGACTATCTATCTAATGTATAACTTTGCATAATCCTCGGTTGAATTCGTAGTTTTAACGGGCAAGACGTGGGCTGATTTGGTATCCTATTCACAATCACCCAAATTGAATCATGCTGTCTGCGAGACCGCGGTAAACCTGTAATGAAATCTATATTGATCATCTCCTACTTCCACTTTGGCAACTCTATATTCTAAGTCACACCACAAGACCTTTGATGCTCAACTTTGACTTGTTGGCAATTTGGGCACTTGAAAACAAACTCTTGTATATCTCTTTTCATACCATTCCACCAATAGACTTTTCTCAAGTCATGATACATCTTTGTAGAGCCCAGATGAATTGAGTATCTGAAGCTAGGGACCTCCGCCATTACGAAAGTCCAAAGTCTTATGGCCCATAGGGTCGTTTGTAGACTTAGGTATCACATTCCAATAGCTACTGAAATGTGCACAAATTCCCACAAATGAACGAGCTGTAGAAGGGGTCCCTGTAACTTTTCATTTTCACAAATTATTATATCCACAACCCTCCCGCCTCCTCTTTTCTGGTGGGCTATAGGGGCAGGTCTTAATGAGGGGTTTGGTGGGGAGGGGGGAGGGGGGACGTAGAAAAGTTACATTTGATTTGGTCCCCGACAAAATTGAGAATGTTTGTCCAAAGCACCTAAGACTGGGCTTTTTGCTCAAATTAATTAATTCATCACACATAGTTTAATCATTTCTCTTGCACTAACATATTATATCCTATGTATTATTTTATTGTATTGGTTTCCTCGCTACATAGAATGTTAACAAACTAGTAGCCTTAACTTCAATTTTAAGATGCACATATATAATACCAGCTAAATATTTGAGCCATGTAAAATTACATGCAAATAAATTATTGCAATTGGATTACATTATGATGTTGCAGGTAATTACTAATTAGATTAGTGCTTATTGCATAAACCTCAGAAATTATGTGTAGTTAATTATAAAGTATGTCTACGGAATAATGGAAGCACTCTTAATTACCCCTGTATAATCTCTAAAGGGCCATTAGTTTGGTACTTAAATTTATGTACAAGTTAGGTCCCCCCATTGATTTTACCCCATAGTCTAACAATAGACAATAACTTCCCTTGAACAATTTGGTTAGTTGCATAAGAAAAATAATTACTATTTCAACATAGTTAATACGGAAGTCGGGTAATTGGTTGCTTTAGTAATAACCTTGGCTTAACTAACACATTGTTTGGTTGGAGGTATTAAGCTTAATATTTATCTATAGACGATATGCTATATGAAAGAATTTATATATAATTTTATATAGGACAAAATGTGATTGAATAAGAAAGGGTATATTTGCAATACGTGAATAAGACTACATCTAAAGGCTAAAATGCTCTTAAATAAGGCAATGCATAGCATATAACTTATAAGCATTCAACTATTAACTTTTATTGTATTATGTATTATTATGATAGTCACATTATTATTCGTTGCATTACAACTCGATCCAACATTATGAATCAGTGCATAAATATTTTTCTATATTACTATAATTATTGTATAAACATGAACCAAATGACTCTTAATATATATTGCCTCTGATCAATTTTAGTTGTTGTATTTATTGAAGATAGCTGGTACAAAATAGATTTTATTTAGGAAAATTAAGATATAATTAATAATTTATATTCACTTTTACCCTTAATGAATGAGGAAATAAATTAATATAATGAAAAAAAGAATAATATATACTAGATTAAGATCAAAGAGTAAATAAGAAAAATTTAATCAATCTACTCGATCTTTTAATTAATATTATTTTTTTAAGGGTGCGTAAAAAGACACTACGACAAGTAAAATAGATAGAAGGGAGTAATTAGCAATGTAAGATGAGTGCTAAGTCAAGAAGTTTAATAATTAAGAAGCTTAAAGACTAAGTAAGCAAAGATCCTCTTGAACTCTTAAAAAGCAAATAAACAAAACAAAAATAGATCACAAGTTAGAGTAAACCAAGTACCTAGTTAATTGTATGTATGTACATAAATGCAATTGCATGCATGATATATATAAAGCCCTTTAGCCACTTTATTCTACCTCCTTACTACTTATATATATTCTCAATTCTCTTTAGCTTTATTCTCTCTTGCTTTCTCTCTTGCTTTCTTCCTCCACATTTTGATGTGATATTCTCCACTAACAATATCCCATTACAAACTTTTACAAAAGTGAATTTTACATTATTCAAGAAATTAAACTATGGTTTTTTCCTCTATTTCTGCCTATCTTGATCCATCCAATTGGCAACAGGTATGATTTTTTTTCCCAACAATAATATGATATATGCTTCTAAATTCTAATGTCAATGGCTTCTTCAACAAAAAAGTGAAAGAAATAAATATTCCTCTCATCTTTAATTTGTAGCATACACTAAACAAAGTTTTTTGTTTTTTTTTTAATTCATTTTTCAGCAAGTTGGATATAACATCCCAAATCCTCAACTTCCATCAGCACCATCACAACCTACACCGCCGCGGCCACTAGTGAGTAGTACTCCACCACCAACACTACCTCAGCCTCATCATGTGGTTGGTGGGGGAGGTACAATCCGACTGGGCTCGATGGCAGATCGAGCCCGGTTAGCCAACATACCAATGTCAGAGGCAACTCAAAAATGCCCTCGTTGTGAGTCAACAAACACAAAGTTTTGCTACTTCAACAACTACAGCCTCTCCCAGCCTCGTCACTTCTGCAAGACTTGTAGAAGGTACTGGACGAGAGGGGGCGCTCTGAGGAGCGTCCCCGTGGGTGGAGGTTGTCGCAGGAACAAAAGAAGTAGCACTAGTAGTACAACTACTACTAGTGCTAAATCCAGCAACAATAATAATACTTCCAAATCTCAAGCTTCTAGTCAAGCTACTAATTCTGGTTCGACAAGCAATAACAACAGTACTTTTTCAAGTCCATCAGCAGCAGCTAGTTTATTAGGTCTTATAAACCCTCAAATTCATTCTCTCCGCTTTATGTCCCCTTTAGGACAATTGACTGATCAACACTTCACCCCGAACGAAAATGTTAACATGAATTACACCTCAATTTCTTCGTCATCACCAGCTCCAGTCGTCGCGGGAACCAATGAAAACATGAATTTTCAGCTCGGAATGGGTAACAACTTAGAGCAATGGCGGCTACATCAACAACTGGCGAACCAATTCCCTTATAATTTATATGGGGGATTGGATTTGTCTTCTGCTTCTGCCTCTGGCTCTGGCTCTGGGCTTTACCCTTTCCACCCGACTCATTACACAAGTAATGATGCGGGTGGAGGTGGTGTCATAAGTCAAATTAGGCCAAAAGTTTCAAACCCTATGTTGACTCAACTGGCATTGATGAAAATGGAAGACAATCAAGATCATGTTGCAACTATGCCACATCAGTTTTTAGGAAACGAAAACTGGCTGAGTAATGGTGGTAATGCTAATTGGAATGAGCTCTCCGCGAGTTTTAGCTCTTCTTCCACTAGTAATTTACTATAATTACTAGTCGATGAAATTTTCAGAAGAAAGAGCCAAAATAGTCGTGGATGCAGAGTTAGCACTATCTTGTTTCCATTTCAGTTTTTCACCTTCTTTTACTATGTCGATGTTTGTCATTTTGAAGCTGACAATTTTGTCAGCAAAAGTTTTAACTGTAGAGGGAATTCATATGCTAGGAAGAAAAATTGTCTCAAAATTAAACCCTAGAGTTTTTTTTTATGGGGTTATCTTTCCATTTATTTGTTGTTTGCTTTGTTTTAATTTATGCTGATATGAGAATGGATGTACTTTTTAGTAGCTTTATGTTAAACATCAAATCGAAATTTTAGTTTCTTAGTAAGAAATCTATTGAAGAGTTGGTGCTGGATTAGCCGAAAATCAAAGTTTATCCGGTCCCTGAAAAATTCGTGATCTTTAACGACAATTAATTAATTGCCACTAAAAATATTTTTTTAGAGGCAATTAACACTCTTTGTAAATGTCGCTAAAGCCTATAGCGACATTGGATCTAATGACAATTAATTAATGCCAGTAAAATTTTTAGCACTCTTTGTTAATGTGCATATTTATTGCTGCTAAAAGTTGTTTTTGTTGTAGTGTTCGTTCATGGATTTTTGTAATGCATGCATTTATCTAGCAAACATTTCCAAGAGTAATTATATATATAATATTGCTCATTTGATCAGTAATGTTCATTGTCCATTGCATGATTATGATCATATAATTAATGCATATACATTTTTTTTTAAAAAAAAATATAGTCAGTATATATTAGTTGAAGTCAGAGGTTGAACGACCAGATTTTATATGGGAGAATAAAAGGATTGATAAATTGAAGTTAGTCTAAGTTTGTAGAGATAGAAACAATTCTAGGAAGCAACTTTCAAGACTGAGTAGCATTGTTTAATATTTGTGTAGTATTTTACTACATCAAAAATAATTTTTAAAGGCAATTAATTAATATTAAAAGCTGAATTGCCACTAAATATATTTTTTTATATCTAGGCAACTATTAGTGTCAATTATATTTTAGTGCTTTTTTGTAAATGTCCTTAAATTAAGTCTATACCAACATTGAATTCAATGACAAGTAACTAATGCCGGTGAGATTGTAGCACTCTTTGTTAATGTGTACACATTTATTGCTTTAATCATTTTCTTGTTTAAATTAAGCTTGCTTTCATCAACTTTAAGCGATTTTTGTTCGATTTCTCATTCGATGTTTGATACTGCTACCAAAAAAATAATTCACTCCCTATCAAGTATCAAAGACAACATTATTTTTAAAGCTTGGGTATGATACCTCACTCTGGTTAACAGTAATTAACGCCCAACCACAATCTTTGGTGGTGGTATTATCTTGGTGATTATTAATGTCATACATTTTTTTTTCAAACTCTTCCTGTTTCAATAAAGATATTCTTTTTAAATATTTTCAATTAATATTAACTATTATAGCTTAACTAGTAGCCTATTACTTGAAAATTTTCAATTTGTAACTTTTGTCCAATTCTAGCTAGGAATTATTCTCAGTAAATCTACCCTAGATCTAGCTGGTATAATATATAATATTCATGTCCCCAAGAAATTCGAAGTCGTTGCCCAATGTTTGATTCTAATAATTGCAATAATTTCAACAATGATTTCTTAAACAATTTAGTACTACTAATGATTCTAAAATGATAAATCTGATCATATGATTGGGTACTCCCTTCATCAATTTTTAGTCGTGTTGTGTATTTGACTCAACATATTTCTTAAAAAATAAATAAATGAATTTACTATGTCACTCTTTAAATATATTAAATTTAATATTTTAGAAAAATCATTGGGAAATAGTTATTTCCAATTTATATGTCAATAACTACATAAAGCATAGTAGTTAGTCAATTTTGAAACTCCATAACATCATACATATTAATTAATTTAGTAAAATATACTTCTAATTAAACTTTTCTTAAAAAGTACTCCTTCCGTCTCATTTTATATAATACTATTTGACTTCGCACAATATTTAAGAAAAAAAATTCTTTAAAATTATAACCTAAAATAATTCTTAAATATTTGTGTGACTCTAAATTATTTCATTAAGAACAAAAAAATAATTTTTTAAGAATTCACTAATTTTTAATTATAATAAGATAACATTCGTTTTTAGATAAATTAAAAATAAGAAGATGTAAATAGATGAATTACTATGTTTTAGGTTAATAAGAAGGAAGAACAGAATAAGAATATGGGGACAACATTCTTAAAAGACACCAAAATATGCCTACCCATTTCCATACAAAAAAATGTAGACCACCCTCTTACATTCCCAAACTCCGAGGTTTCTGTGTTTACTGTACTTTAACACCTCACACAAAATATTCTAGGATTCCCTACCCAATCTAAACCCAACAATCACGCTAAATTTTGAACTATTTTATTATTGGGCCCTTCCCCAAATTCTGTATATAACAGGAATTTAAGTGCACCGGACTGTTCTTTTATTGTTTTTACTATTACATACTCATTTCATTTAAATTTCTTTATTTAATATTTTCTTAATTTCATATTAGTTGGATTTTTAAGGCAATGCACACATATTAAGAAAAAACATTCAACGATAAAATTTGAATTATATTTTTCTCTATTACGCTTTTGTTTAATCAACTTCATAAAGAAGATTAAATGTGAAATCATAAATACAAGGAGTCCTTTATTGAAGTATAACTTCATAAGTAGTGTAGTTTAACTTCTAGAAAATTATAAAATTTCACTAATGAAAAGGGTAAACATGAAAAAAGTTTCAAAAATTTCTCTTGAACTTTGAATAATTCAACTATTTTGAACAATAAAAAAAACTCTAGAAATTTAGTTAATATGAAATAGAGGGAGTACTAGTTATTAAAAGATAAAACAATCATTGATTGGTTATATTTCCTCCGTCCAACAATACTTATTCACGATTGATTTTGCACAATTCTTAAAAAACTATAAATAAAAATATAATTTTATCGTATCACCATTTGAATATAATAAATACAATGTCTTAAAAATGTAATTGAAAAATGACTACTAACTAATGATAAGGGTAAATTAGGAACTAAATTAAAATTATCTCTTGATTTCATAAATTGGACAAGTATTGTTGGACATCAACTTTTAATATAGTGGACAGTAAAAATAGACCGAGGAAATATGTGTAAAACTCCAGCATATTTGGTTGAAAATAAGTTATTTCGGAATCAGTTATCTCAGAATTGTTATTCATCCCCAAATTTGAGATAAAATCATTACTACAATCTCGAGATAACTAATTCGAAAATAAGTCATCCTGCTATCTCAATCAAATACGAAATAGCTCATTCTAAAATTAATTGGACAATAAAAATAGACTGAGGAAATATGTGTAAAACTCCAGCATATTTGATTGAAAATAAGTTATTTCGGAATCAGTTATCTCAGAATTGTTATCCATCCCCAAATTTGAGATAAAATCATTACTACAATATCGAGATAACTAATTCAAAAATAAGTCATCCTGCTATCTCAATCAAATACGAAATAACTCATTTTAAAATTAATTTCGAAATTAATTATTTCTTATCCCTTTAAAGAATAAAGATGAGGTAAGCAGTCAAATAACAATGCATGACAAGGTGGAAGACTGACAGTATTATATTGTTGTTCTGATTTGTTGGCACGAAATTCGAGGAGAATAGAAGAGTCTTTAAATTCTTCTTCTACATTCTGTCTTATAGAGATCCTTCTTTCTAGATTTTGATGAATCTGACTGCATTATATTATATTGTTGCCTTTTGTATGTATTCTGCTTCATGCTTCTGACAAAGAAAAATATCCTGTTTTGAGTCTGGTCCAGTACTATAGTCAAAGTTGATCACTTGTTTAATTTATTTACCCTAAAATAAAAGAGAATATAATGCATTGTGCAGATTTAATTAATTTATTCATTAATTTGCTTTGATTATAGTAATTTGAATAATTAATTAATAGGTCTTATTATTGGAGGTAATAGGAGACCAACATCCCATGTTTGTGGCAAGTGCTTACAACCTAATTTACACATGTGATCAACTTCAAAGGTAATGATAGTTAGTGAGTCTTTTCGTTCGATAGGAGGATCGATTTCTATTTACTTAATTATATTTTCAATAATATTTTTTTGAGTATGAGAGTTTGATTTTTTTTTAAGGGTAAAGCATGTCAAATTTTTCTTTGATAATAAATAGCAACGAGATTTAATCCTAAAATCTCTACTTATTTCTGATAACAAATTAAAGTATGTGATCATTTTATCTAAAAAATTTAATCTAAATTGTTGAAACAAAATATTAGAAAATAAAGAATGATACATAAATTGAAATAGAGGGAATACTTAGTATGTATTTATTTGTCAAGCAGAAAGTCATCGAAAACATTTTCTCTACCCTCACAAAAATAAAAGAAAAATCAGGATACATCATATATTCTCCAAACTCTGACCACATATAGAATATTTACAATAAATATATTGTTGTTATTGTATTTTCAACAAGAATCAATCTCCTCATTAAATTCATTATAACTTATATGTCTTTTTTTCCCCCAACTTATATGTCATCCAATTGCAATTTTACATCATTTTATAAATAACACTCACATAAGTTATAAGCGAATTGATATATTAATTTATGTAAAATAAAATATAAAATAAAATACGTGTATTAGCGATACATAAATTAAATTATGCATAGACGAAAAATGCCCTTAAAGTAAGCAGTTCTGAAATACCAATAATCCTTTCAATATTAATCAAAACATAATGATCTGTGCATTACTAATCACCCCATATAACAATTGCGTTACTGATTACCGTTTTAATAATCTTATACTCATTTATCCTTATTACAAATAAATATTATTAATCTCATCATAACTTATTCACCACCAAATGATAGTTTCCTCTCTTCTTTATACTCAGTTTCTTTAATTTATTATTTTTTCCATTTATTTTTACTTGTTCATTTTAGATTTTGCACGTATCTTAAGAAATAATAATTGATATAAATATTTTATCATAAAATTCATATAATTGATATTAATATTAAGTCTTAGAAGATTATTTGAGAAATAAGTAATTGTTAACGGTAAAATATGAAAAAATAACTATTTTTTCTTGATATATTAAAAATGATAAATAAAAATAAAAATTTATTTTTGAAATAATAGAGAAATATAATTAATCAACGGAAGGAGTAATAAGTGGTGACAAATGAAAGAATAAATGCCCTTTTAAAAATAGGCATGCATATATGTACACATGACTGTAATCTAAAATAGTACTCCCAAATCCCAATTAAGGGAGTTCTAATTAACATATATGTAACAAAAATCCTAATTAACTCTAAATTGTGTAAAATGAACAAAGCCGGAGGATATATGGATCGATGCATCTAGAAAATGATTTGACCTTGGCTCCCTGAACGCATATAATATATATTCCTTCCGATTCATTTTTTTTTTTTTTTTTTTTTTTTAATGAAATTTTCCTTATTATATATAAAATAAAAGTACAAGTACAAGGAGGGGACATGAAAACCTTACCTCCAAACTTAAGATGAATGATAACTTATGAGAGGACTCCTCTCGATACAATGTGACTAAGGAAAACGAAAATGAGGGAGACTCTCCCCTTCCATGTAAATACGAGAAAGAAACATACACTAGTCCTATTCAACTAAGCTACATTCAAATAGCTAAACTGAAGAAGAACAAGTATACGAAACTTCCCATTCGCATGGATCGAGATCGTTCATGTCATCTTTGTCCTTCTTAATCTTTTCATACCGAGTTTGTCCATGAGTCGTGTGATCATCATGCAAAGGTAGTGCATGGTGCTGCTGATTTGGATATGTAGACAGTATACCTCATTGATGAAACTTAAGTCGGCTAACTTTTTCAGGGTCTCTCGACTAACGTTTCCAAGTATCCGTTCGAGCTGCAACTTCTTGGGTTTTGCAGATGCTGGTTCAAGAAATCCAAGATCAGCTGTAACTCCAATACAAGGCTCAAGGTAGCAGGACACCTGTACCAAGTTCCGATTCATTTTAATTATCATATAAATGAAATATATATGAGAAGCAAAATGAATCGAAAGAAATATAAATAGTCCAAGCATTTGAACTAATCATTTTGATGGAAAATTTTCAATTTGATACACGAATTATTCCAAAAACACAAAAATTTAAAGAAAAGTCACACTTGAAAAATTATTACTACTATATAATCAGTTTATATGATGCTTTTCACGTAACTTATTGGTGCTTCAAAACTCCCTCTATTGATGGAGAAGGAATAGAAGATCTATTAGTTTATGTAATTTGGAGCTTTAATTTTGTGAGGATCGAGGCAAATTCTAGGGTTGCATACAGTGGCAGCTCTAGAAGCCTAAAAAAAGTCAATTCCTTGGCCCCTTAATTTGAGGGCCTCATTTTTTTTTAATTCTTTTTTACATAAAATAATTCTTTTACGTTAATTATCATCCTTTCTATGATACTTTTTTTTATTATCATTTATAACATAATTACCTTTAATTTTAAATTATCCAATTGCTTTACTCATTTCTTTTCTTCTTCTCTGTCCAACCTTTCCTTCTCCATCCAACCTCGCCGGAGATGACTTCTCCGACGAACAAAACAACAACCAACCATCACCCAACTCCCATTTTCCAATCTCACTTCCACAACACCACCAAATAGACCAACAACAACAAACAACACAAGAATCTAATCGGAAACTCATAATATTAACTCCAACCAAAAGTTACGAGCTCCGGTGAGCTCCATGAAAACCTGTGATGGTCCCTGTTTTTCTTTTTCTTTAATCTCTTTATTTATGTTAGAACTCCATTGACATTTAGATCTGGCCGGAAAAACTCTCTCTGGCGATGATTTATTTTCAGTGAAGTCAAGGAGAGACAATTTGGGTGATATGAATTATTGTGGCGTTGTTTGTTGATCCCTTCGGCATGTTTATTTGTCGGAGAAGACAAGGAGGACAGTAAGGGGTGGAGTATGGTGGTGTGCTCACCGAATTGAGAAAAAGGAAGTTTGGTGGGTGTTTTGTGGGCCTGTGTGGTGGTTATTTTTTGGTTGGTTGGAGTTACTAGTAGTCCGACGACGGTCCGGTGGTGATGATTTACCGGAGAAGAAGAGGTGAAGCTTTGTATTACAGTTTTATTAAAATTGTATAAATTATAAACGATAGTTGTAATACAATTTGAATTCAATATTATACATTGTTATGAATTCAATTGTTGTTATTCCAACAAATATAATGTATTTCTAACAACGTAAATTAATTTAAATAGTACGGAATGTTTGAAATTCACACATAATACTTATAAGACATTTGTATTAAAAATATTCTAGTTATATATTCACCATGAGCATTGAAACATGCCTATAATATGTAATAATATATTGCATTCAAAATGTATTATAATTAGCTAATTGTTATAAAACTAACTAACTTAGCAAATTAATAAGAAAAACAATACAATAAGAGAAAGATAGAGTTGATAGAATCTGTGTATTAATTTCATAACACATAAGGCTATTTATAGTCGAATGTGTTAAGAAGAAAGCTATAATAATGAAACACAATGATGACCATTAAGTGGCAACATCATTGTGTAGGAAAAAAGTAGAAGAAACATTAGTGGGTAGGGGAAAGTGATAATGGACAGCCACAAACCCACAAACTATTTCACAACACTCCCCCTTAGATGTCCACATATAATGTACCTCATTAAATTTTTTACAAGAAATAATATACATAGTTATCCTGAACACCCATAGATGTTGTGCCTTGTTAAAACCTTACTAGAAAAAATTCAGTGGGAAAAATCCAGTGAAGAAAAAAGAGTACACACATCTGGTAATACACCTTGATTGACGCCTTATTAAAAACCTTACCAGGAAAACCAGTGGGACAAAACCTTGGTTAAGGGAAAAAGAGTACAACGCGTATTTTACTCCTCCTGATGAGAACATCACTTAATATCTCGAAGACGACGCATTTTAATTTTGTATCTCATTTTCTCAAAGGTTGAAGTCGGCAATGTCTTGGTAAACATATCTGCTAAATTGTCACTTGAACGAACTTGTTGGACACCTATTTCACTCTTCTTTTGAAGATCATGAGTAAAAAAAAAAATTTGGTGAAATATATTTTGTTATGTCTCATTTGATATATCCTTCCTTCAGTTGAGCTATATATGCAACATTGTTTTCATATAATATTGTTGGAAGGTCTCTTTTCAGAGAAAGACCACATGTTTCTTGAATGTGTTAAGCTATTGATCTTAACCAAACGCATTCTCGACTTGTTTCATGAATGGCTATTATCTCTACATAATTTGAAGAAGTGGCAATCATAGTTTACTTTGTTGAATGTCATGATATAATTGTACCACCACATATAAATAATAGTCTGTCTACGATCGATCTTTATGGGGATCAGACAAATATCTTGCATCTGCGTAACCAATCAATTGTGACGTGAATTCATTTGAGTAAAACAATCCCATATCAATGGTCCCTCGGAGGTATCTGAATATATGCATAATTTCATTCCAGTGTCTTCGTATAGGAGAAGAACTAAATCTTGCTAGCAAGCTTACAGAGAAACTTATATCTGTTCTAGAATTGTTGGCAAGATACATTAATGCACTAATTGCACTAAGATATGGTATTTCAGCACTAATAAGCTCTTCATCATTTTCATGAGATCGAAACAGATCTTTATTAATATCAAGAGATCTCACAACCATTGGGTACTCAATGGATGTGTTTTATCCATATAAAACCTCTTTAAAATATTTTGAGTATATGTTGATTGATGGATAAATAGCCCATTTGCAAAATGGTCAATTTATAGAGCAAGATAAAAATTTATCTTTCCGAGGTCTTTCATTTCAAACTCCTTTTCAGACATTTTATTGCCTTTGAAAGTTCTTCAGGAGTTCTAATAATATTCAAATCATCTATATATACTGCTATTATGACAAATTCAGATCCAAGCCATTTCATAAAGACACAATGGCAAATTGGATCATTTCTGAATTCTTCTTGTAGCAAATATTCGCTAAGACGGTTGTACCACATTCACCCTAATTGTTTCAATCCATATAAGGATTTCTGAAGCTTTATTGAACAAGTTTTTCAAGAATCCTTGTATGCTTCAGGCAATTAGAATCCTTCAAAAAAATTCAAAAAAATATCGTGGTCCAATGAGCAATATAAATAGGCAGTGACCATGTCCATTAGGTGCATTTCAAGCTTTTCATGAACTGGCAAATTCATTAGATACCTGAAGGTAATTGTATCCACCACAGGGAAATATGTTTCCATATAGTCAATGACAGGCCTTTGCAAAAATTCTTGGGCTACAATTCGTGTTTTATATCTTACGACTTTACCTTTTTATTTCGTTTACGAACAAAAATCCATTTGTACCCTATTGGCTTGACACCTTCAGGTGTTTGAATTATTGATCCGAAAACTTTACGTTTTTCAAGTGAAGTTAATTCTGCTTGAATTGTATCCTTCCATTTTGACCAATCATTTCTCTGTCGATATTCATCGATATATTTTGATTCAAGATCCTCATCTTGTTGCATTATTTCAATGGCAACATTATAAGCAAAAATATTATCGACCACAATATCATTTTTGTTCTACCTTTTTTCTGTCGAGACATAACTTATTGAGATTTTTTAATTCTCATTATTTTCAGGTACTTGGACCTCCTCGGTGGTATCTCCATTTGTTATGTCTCTGGGCTCTTCTCGAGCAATTTCCTCCAAATTATTATCATCTTGATCATTTATTCTTTTCTTTTTTCGAGAATTTTTATCTTTGAAACCAATTGGACTTCCACGTTTTAAGCGTACCATAAACTCATTTGCCTGAACAAATTGTCCTACTGAGACATCAACTCGAACTTGAGAATTAGCAGCTGGAATATGCAATTTAGTAATCGTGGAAGGTTAGTAAATGCATCCGGGAGTTGATTTGCAATATTCTGCAAATAAATCAACTTTTGAACTTCTTGCTCACATTGATTTGTTCGAGGATCTAAATGAGATAGTGACAATGAATTCCAATCTATCTCATTTTTTAATTGCTTATGTTCTCCCTCTAATATTGGGTATATTAATTTATCAAAATGGCAATCAGCGAATATTGCCGTAAATAAATCTCCAGTCATAGCTTCCAAATATTTTATAATAGAAAGAGATTCATACCCAACATATATTCTCAACCTTATTTGGGGACCCCTGTTTGTGCGATACGGTGGAGCAATTGGAACATATACCTTACACTCAAAAATTCTAAGATGGGAAATGTTTGATTGCTTCCCAAAAGCCAACTGTAATGGGGAGAATTCATGAAAATTGGTTGACCTTAGGCGCACAAGTGCTGCCGCATGCAAAATAGCATGGCCGCATACTAAAAGAGAGTTTTGTCCTAATTAGAAATGGTCTAGCTATCAGTTGGATGCGTTTAATCAATGATTCTGCTAGACCATTTTGAGTATGAATATGAGCGACCGGATGCTCAACTTTTATTCCAACCGACATACAATAATCATTAAAGGACTGAGATATAATTTCACTAGCGTTATCAAGACGAATTGTCTTTATTGCATAATCTGAAAATTGTGCCCTTAACCTTATAATTTGAGCTAACAATCTCGCAAAAGTTATGTTGCAAGTTGATAATAAGCACACATGTGACCATCTTATAGATGCATCTATCAAAACCATAAAATATTTAAATGGTTCACATGAAGGGTGAATTGGCCCACATATATTATCCTGTATACGTTCCAGAAATGTAGGGGATTCAATCCCAACTGTAGTTGCTGATGGTTTAATAATCAGTTTTCCTTGAGAACAAGCAACACAAGAGAATTCTTTAGATTGAAGAATTTTTTGATTCTTCAAACTGTGCCCATGTGAATTCTCAATAATTCTGTGCATCATATTATAATCGGGATGGCCCAACCGGTCATGCCAAATTATAAAATCATTATGGTCAATAAATTTTTTATTTATCATGGCATGTGATTCAACCATGTCAATACTTGTATGGTATAACCCGAAAGAAAGTACAGGTAATTTTTCATGCACAAATCTTTTTTCCACTTTTATTATAGTAATATAAAGGTACTCAACCTTTCCTTCTTTAGCAGTTGTTGACACTCAATTTTGACCCTCCACAAACATATATTAGTTATTGAACTTTTTCAATTTTAAACAATCTGAAGTAATTGCTTTTATAAAATACCAAAATATTTTTAATTGTATTTTTAATTTTTTTTATCATTTCTTATAATTCTTAATGATATATATAATTATCTATATAATTATTAATTTCTA